>NW_021604577.1:9195452-9239818 GCF_004785775.1 Grammomys surdaster
TCTTCCTCTTCCTCTTCCTCTTCCTCTTCCTCTTCTTCTTCTTCTTTCTTCTTCTCCTCCTTCTTGATTTAAAATATGAAATTGTATGACTTATTTTTTTTTTACTATTTAACACTGATTTAGGAAAAATAGTGCTTTCCTGAATAATACTTCTACTTTTTATTTTGTATGTTCAACTCTGTACTCCTATAACAAAAACCAATTTTGTAATTCAGTTCAAGATATCTTCTTCAAGAAGTCCAGATATAAATCCAAGTATGGTAATACATATCTACAATCCCAGCACTCAGGAAGCTCAAGCAAAAAGATCTCATGTTGAGAGCTAGCCGTGGCTACAAAGGGAGTTCAAGGACAGCCTGAGCTACAAAGCAGGACCCTAACCCCAATTTCTTTTATATACCTCAGTGGAAAATTGTTCCCTACCATGATTAGGTCCTAGATTCAACTCCTGTCACCAAAGAAAAATGGTAAAATATGATGATGATGATGATGATTATTTAAGTCCACATTGGCCATAATTCCAGAACTTCAATTTATTACTTGGGTATAATACAATGCTCCAGCAAAACAACTTCAGGATCAGCATTAAAGCCGTGTTTTAAATGACAATGGAACATGGAAAGCAAAAGAATGAAAAGTTTAATCTGGAGCTAACCTAAAACAAAACCCATAAAATTCCATTAAACCACAAGTCAATTATGGCTAAGTTACATTGGACAGACCATATTAATATAAGTCCAATACCAGAAATGGCATGTGTTCGGGTGAAAGAATATTAGCCATGATTTCAAGCTGAATCTAAATGCACTGTGTCTCATCCATAGCATCACAGCAAGTAACTGGCAGGATCTCAGGACAAAGTATCCACTCAGACAGGCAGGTTAGCTGTACAGGATGCTGTGATTTCCATGAAGGAATTAGATGAGAGCAGAGGTGAAGCAGAAACCCTCTGTGATATATGCAAGCCCTACTCATGGTCTTATCTTTTGTTGCTTAGAGTATTTGTTATGCTGAATTACATCTAAGCTAATTTTTCTGATAGGGCCTAAGGGTTTTACAATGGGCAAAAAACATAATAATGCCAAGAGACTCTAACAGAGAAAGATTACTCTTTTAGAAATCTCCCAAATTTGAAGACAAAAATTCCTATTGTTGCAATGTTTTCTGAGAGAAACTGAATCTAAATATTGAAGCATTTGTAATTTAAAACATAAATGTGAAGCCCCAAAGCTCAAACTCTTTGTGAATTCTCTTTTAAACATCATACATCACCCTAACATCCTGATTCTGTCTGGCCTCATACAGCAGAGGGGGTGTTTCTTTAATCAGCTGACGCTCTAAGTTGCTCACAGGAATCAGCATTGTCCTTTAGTAATTATTGCTGCATTATTTAACAATAAGTTTCTCTTGAGCTAAACTGTAAAGAACTTAAAGTACGGTGAGGCAACTCCCAAGACCTCTGCGGGCCTGTCCTCACACCATTAAACTGTAAACCCAGCCAATACACCATTAAGCTGTAAACCCAGCCAATTCCAGCCCAACACTCGTAAGTAGGAATGTGGGTGGAATCAGTTTACATCTAATCCTCTTCTCTTTCTTTCTTTTTTCTTTTGGATCTAGTTCTGTGAACATGAACCAAAATGAAATATCTACTTCATATTTCAATTATAACTAATGTGATAACCTTATATCTGAAGAGTTAGACTTTCACCAACAGAATCGTTTATTCTCTAAGAATATGGCATTGGAAATGTTACTGTATTTTCTCAATTTAGAGGAAATTTACAACTTCTAGTTTTTCACTAGTCTCATTCTAATTTAAAAGGCATGTCTTTTTTTCAGCAGCATACATCCCAAACCAGTACTGAGTTCAATAAGAACAACATCTTCCTGGAAAGGACACCCACTTTATTGTGAGCAAGTGTGTTGCAGGAAATATTTTTAAAAAGTGGCACTATACCGCGCTATACCCAGCTACTCACTGCCCCTGCGGTCTCGCACTTAGGCCTCTAGGCTAGCCCCAGCAGCCACCTATCCTGGTCTTCTCACTGCAGATTCTGCTCACATTCCCAGCCATCTACCCACTGAGGTCAGTGGTCCCAAATCCCAGTCACCCAGTAAATCAAAACTCTAGAGGCTTGTAATGTATAAGTCAGATTTATATCAGTAAATTCTCACCCCAGTAAACGCCCACCCAATAAACTCAGAGCCAATTGATATACATTACCCACCTAGATAAGTCAAATTGTTCTGTAATTATCCATCCCTTATAAGATATTCATAGCCACCTGTGGCTATTTAAAGCCACAGGGAATCTGAATCGTCTTGTTCCTCCTCCATCTTCCTTCTCTCTGTCCTCTCTCCTCTCCTTCTTTTTCCCCAAACTTTTCAGCCCCACCTTCCCTTCCACTGCCTAATCACTGGCTCTAGCTTTTATTTTACGAGTTAAGGTGGGGAGAAGGTTCACAAGAAGTCGCCTGTGTAGGTAAATCTCTCCTTGTCCACAGCACCTCCCAGGAGAACGGAATTAGCATCAAAAGACAAGCAGCACCAGGGCTATCCACAACAAGCCAGCATTTCCAGTCTTGTGTCACAGTTGTTGTACCTCTTCTTGAAAAATCCTGAATTATTATTTCAACTGCTTCTCAAAGTGTTTGTCTCCTCATACAGTTATCCCTGTGACAAGCTGTGACACACTGTAACATGCTGGTACCTTGTTTGGGCATGAACTGAGTACCTGTGTCCCAAGCAAACTACAGTCTATCATATTGATTGATTTCAGTAAATAAGAAGATTCACTATCATATTCAATGTATTCAATAGCAAAAAAAAAAAAAGTCATGACACACCAAAGCCACTACAAAGCCAAAGAATGTCTGATGAAGCAGATATTGCTTAGTCCTACAACTAAGTAGTGTGAATACAAGATTACTTCCACTAGCCTTCAATCTCATAAGGTTGGTTGAATCTGTCAACCTCACTGTACCTATCCAGGCTTGTCTCTATCAACTTCTATTCCCAACTTACCAAATCTCTACAAATCTCATAAGAATCAGCTGCCCTACAAATTAAAACAGCATGTACTGTTCTATCACGTACTGGGTCCTTGCCCCTGCTGTTACAGATTTAGAGGATTGTTGAGAGACACAGAATATAATCCATTTTTAATTACAAGGTAAAGCAATTAAAAGCATTGTCAGAACTCTTTGAGGAAAATGAGACACAGTCAGTCTCCTAGGCATTGAGAGACAGGCCAACAGTCAGAGACTAGTCCTGTAAGGTTGAATGAATCTAATCATAGCGGTGCACATCTCTTCCCAATGCTTGAGAGGTAAAGGCAGGAGAATTGGGAATTTAAGGTCAGTCTCAGTTAAATGAGGCTTTGTCTCAGCAAATGAGAATAAATTATATTCTTTAAAATCGACACTTAAACATAGCAAGGATAGAAGCCCAGAGAATGAGTAGTGTGGGGAAATTCAATGGCCCATAGAGGAAAGATTATAACCTTAAAAGATAACAGCTTGAGAGTGGGCATCCCTAGTTTTAGCTTTTACTTCTCACCATGTCGTGAAATATTTGATTCCTTTTGACTGAGTAACCACACTTGGATTTTCCTTCTCTTTTGCTAACACCTCTTCAGGGGTCTTTGTTAGCTCCTCCTCATCTGTTAGATTTTATTGTTGCCTTTCCTCAGAAGACCCTGCTTTTCTTAGTCTCATCTTCGTCATAAATTTTTTTCTTCCCCTTAAAAGATTTTAGATAATATTTTATGTGGATGACCTTGCACGTTATACTCAAAGACTATTCAATTTACTGTGACTACAGATTTGGAGATGGCTTGCCACAGCCACTACATCCTAACAGTGCCAAAGACAGTACAATTTCAACCCAGCGAAACATGCTTTTCCTCCAGTGTTTCCATCTGTAAACTGCTCATAGCTTGTATGTTTTTTTAATGTCAAAACTATGATTACTCTTCCATTTATTTTTATTCCCATACTCAACAACCAACCAATCAGTAGCTCTACCTGCCTCTATTTCAAGAATACATCCTTTGTAGGATCAGCGACCTATTGTTACACTTCTAGTCCTCAGAGTCCTTATCTCTCCTTGGAAAGTTGCATTGATGTCTAATGGACCTATGTACTTCGGTATCACCCACAGGTCCTCTGTAGCACTTTTCTGAACTTCGGGAACTAGTTCCTCCATTTTCCTAAACTCATTATTGCTATTTTATTGTGCTCATGATGCAATGGCTTCCACAACTCTGCACAATCCAGCACTGGACCGACATCAGCATGCTAATCCCCTCTCATATTCACTGCAGTCTGTCCTTCCTAGATTTCTCTTCCTTTCAACAGACAAACAACTGCAATTTTAAATCTTTTGGTCTTGCTATCGCTTCTGTTAGGGATGCTGTTTCTTGGGGTTGTGTCTATTTGTTGTACAAGTTTCAACTTGACCTCCTCAGAGAAAATTTTCTGTACTGTTTTGACATGTTCCTTTGTATCATAAGTGCCACTTCACACACACACATACACACACACACATACACACACACACATACACACACACAAACACACACATGGAAATCTGAACCATTGTAGCCTGGATACAGAGATTTGAATTATTCAGTGCTTCAAATAGTACCTGGCAACTACTAAGTACTCATTAAATACTTCTAAACTGACAGATCTGGGAAAATCTGTTAATGTGAAAAGCATACCTAAAATTCATTAGAACATCACCGAAATCTTGAAAGCCTAATGATATATATATATATATATATATTGGATGTTTGGATATATATAATGCATACTATCATATTCAAAAATGTCCATGCATTTTTTGTCCTTCCTGTCTATATAACAGCTAATATTCATTGTCACATTTAAAGACTGAAAATAGCCCATGACAAAAGGCTTTGGGCACACCTGTGAGGGCTTGTCTTGATTAGGTTAATTGAAATTGGAAGGTTCACCCTAAATGTGGGTAGTGGCCTTGAGATAGGATAGAGCTTTGCCTTCAAGGCTTGGTGACTGAACTCCTTCAAACTGCTGCTGATGCCAATCTTTGCTGACATCGTAACCCAACATTCTCTGCCTTCTAATGTAGACTGAAGACTAGTGTCTCTCCAGAAATCCTCTGAGCCTTCAGCACTATATTGGAACTTCTGGGACATGTAGCCTTGTAGAATAAGCAGCTATTTGACTGTGAACACTTGTCATTGGTACACTTGTCAGTCAACCTAAAAATGTCACCCTTAATGTATTCATTCTTTCAGTTCTGTTCCTCTTGAAATCTAGCACAGATGTTTTCTATTTCATTTATTCCTTAATCCAGGTATAGATAGATAGATGTCCTCCAGATCTTCTTTTCTAATGATGAGTCTTTGTCTTCTTGATTCAAGCACCACTGTAGCTCACTCTTTGCCTCCTATACTGTTCCTAATAGCTAACTTCTGGGAAGTATAGAAAGTAAGAAAACAAGGGATGAATGATGGTAATCCTAGCTCTCAGGAGGCATAGGCAGGAGTGTTGGGAGCCGACTCCTAGCCGAAAGCGGCTATCATCTTTACAGCCATCTTGAGCCATATAATCTGACAAGAGACTTGTTTTCAACAGCCTGCAATAGCTGAGCACATTCTGATAAACATCTTGTTATACTGTTTAGTGCCCCCAGCTGCAAGGTGCATCTGTATCCATGGCTACAGTGCACGTTACATAGTGCCTTCAGTTGAGCTTGTCCACGAGGGCAAGTCACGTGGTAAAGGGTATAAATACCCAGGATTTCCTTTCTATATAGGAGAATATAGGAGAATAGAAGATACTAAAGGAGAATATAGAAGAATAAAGAAGAGACTTGAAGAGACTCGACCAGACTCTTTCTTGTATCCATCTTTTCATCTTTCACCCTTCCTCCGTTCCCACTCTCTCCCTTGCTAGATCCTGACCTGTGGACCGGAGCAGCAAAACGGGCCATTACAAAGTAGCAGAACCGGCTGTTACAAAAGAAACGGCCATTACACAGGAGGACCCCAAATTCAAGGCCAGCCTAGATAATACAGTTAGTTTCATGTGGCTTGGTCCACATATCAAGATCCTGTTTCAAAAACAGTGGCAAGGAGAACAAATGCGAAAAGAGTTCTGTTTCTCCTTGTGCATCCACAGCACTTCATTCCCAGCCTTAGCAAAGAAAGCTTAGAGCTAGTTACACCCTCACCACCCACTTTTCCCCAGCTCCTACCTACCACAGCTACTTTACTGAGCCTCACAAATGTCCCCAGACACACTGGAAAGTTAATACCACTTTTAACGTTACATACCTTAAAGGTGGATTTTCACTAGGGGAGTGGGGGAAGACTGACATTTCTAAAGACAAATCACAATATATGGAGATAAATTCACTTCTTTAATTCCTATCTACTTAAGTGAAATGTGTTATGAGAAAGTTATACCACCCCTTTTCTCTTTTTCTTTATTCTGAGACTGTTCTTCTTTCAGGATTCTTTTGAAAAATGTATGAACAAGAATGTTTCCTGGACGCCAGTGACATATGTCAGTGAATTATGGTGCTTGTCACCAACCTGATGACCGGAGTTTGAACCTTGGCACTCACTAAGTAGAAAGAGAAAACTGGTTCCCTCAAGTCATCTTAGTAAACAAAAATAAATAAGTAAATGTACTGATTTTTTAAGGAACCCTCTGCAAGAAGACTGTAAAGGGTTCAAATTTATATATGATAGCATTTTACAAAGATCATTTCTTCTGACTAAATGACAAGAGATCAGAGGCCACTAAAGATCAGACACAACACAGACTGTACAACTTCTGGCTCTGGCAGATAGCGGTTTGCAAAAATGTGAATCGGGATTCTGAAGAGGCACTGGCACTCTCCGTGCTCAATGCAGTGATGTATCAAGATAACCAAGATGTAGGAACAACCTCAGTGTTTATGAACAAATGAGTAGATACAGAAAGAGTGGTATATAAATGTACAATGGAATCCTATACACATTTCAGAAGGAAGGGCATACTGTTATATGTAGCAATATGCAAGAATTTTTAGGATATGAATCGTAGCCAGCTGCAGAACACAAACATTGCACGAAGTATCCAAAATAATCTCATGAATCAGAACATAAAAGGCTGATTCCAGAGACTGGAGTAGGGAGAAAAATGAAAAGTTGTTCATTGGTGGGTGTAGAATTTACTGTTCATGAGAAAACTGCTGTCTGGTGTTGCCTATTCTTTGTATTTTTGCAGTAAGCATAAAATTGCTAAAACACTGTGTCTCATGTTGCATGATTTTATCACAATGCTGTGTGTGTGTGTGTGTGTGTGTGTGTGTGTGTGCGTTAGCCTACGTATCAGCAGTGAGCAGTGTGGGCCTTTTGCTTGATTAATTTCCTTCTCATTTAACAGCACAGTCTTCTTTGGCAGAAGAGTGTGGCCAATTTACATTTTTCCCTAGTTATGTAAGATGTTATGTGTGGAAACTGGACTTAAAAAGCTCTATTACACTTTGGTGATATTCTAGCTTTTTTCTCAACTATGGTGCCCTGAAACATTGCTACTTGGGTATCTTGTCTCATCTATAACTCTGGCTCAGACTTTGCAGGAGTTGCATCATCCACCACAATTTGTACCCAGTGTACCGGTACCCTTTGGCTTGATGTATATTGCTGACCCTTATGCTGAGTTTCTGTTTTGGTAATATCATTCTCAATGGACAAATTCTGCCCATTTTGTATATCTAGTGTGAAGTTAGGAAGAGCTAGCTCAAAACCCAGGAACTTTATGAAGGTGAGAAGCCTGGAGAGTACAAACAAGAGAGGAGAGGCAGTCTCAAATGAAAGAAAGCCCAGAATGACATGGCCCTGGAAACCATGAGACCGGAGAGACATGGTGTAGAGGCTTTGATGGAAGACTTTGATTGGCAGTCACTGAATCAGGCAAAAATTTTAACATGCCTCCATTCCCAAAACAGATGATAGTGGAGCATGTGAAAGAAAATAAAAAGATGTGGATTCAATTATTTAAAAGAATGTTAATCATCAGGGTGTATCTGTAAAAGACTTACTACTTATATCCAGTTGCTATGCAGAAACGTTCTACATATTGGTAAGTGTCAAAAATCAGGATGAGTTTCAATTGGCAAGCACAGCACACTGCCAATCCTAGGCCTGCAGCTTCCATATCCGTACCTGTAAACTGGATCGATCTCACTACAAACCACAGGAAGAATTTCAGTTCAGGGATGAAGACATTCTCTAGGATAATCTAGATGATAAACGCAATCATAAAGGTATTTAAGTGCACAGAGGAAGTTGTTAGACAAAAAGAAAGGAGGGGATTTCAGCTTTAGTTCAAGTTTGCAAGCAGTAGAAACTGTGAGTTAATTTACGTACTGGGTTTTTATGAATATCCTTGTCTTTCTATTTTCCTTCACAAATATAGGCATAGAGAAAAGGATTATAACAATCCATTTCAATGTTGTGCCATAATAATATGAACTTTTAATTGAAAACTTTGTTTTGTTTTAATTGAAAATGGGCTTATTTCTTATACAGTATTCTGATTATGGGTCCTCCTCCCGCAATTCCTCTCAGATCCTCCTCATTAACACAAGTCCAGATTCTCTCCCTCCCTCTCTCTCTCTCTCTCTCTCTCTCTCTCTCTCTCTCTCTCTCTCTCTCTTTCTCTCTCTCTCTCAAGTAAATTCCTTTTCTCATATGACTACATGATTATGATAACACGATAACAATTTCTCCTCCCTCTACTCCTCCCAGTTCTTCCCCACTTCCCTCTCATCTAGATCTATCCCATTTCTGTCTCTCATTAGAAAAAAATACGGGCTTCTAAAAAAATAATAATAAAATATAGTATAACAAGATTAAACAAATACTAATATACTGGAATAGGATAAAATAATCGAACAGAAGGAAAGGAGCCTGTGAAAAGGTAAAACAGCACAGGTATAGCCACAGACCCCCCACTAGTTTCTACACTCAGGAATCCCATAAAAATCACTGAGCTGGAAGTCAGAAGATAGAGACAAAAGACTTGTAGAGTAATAAGGGGGAAAAAATAAAATGTTTAAATTAAATAAAATAAAAATGAAAAAATAACAAATAAGATTAAAAACAAAAAAGTCCTAATATGACATTATGAGACAAGGAGAAAATCTCCAGAAACACCATTGAGTTCATGTCCTGTTGGCCATCTACTGACAGGCATGCAGCCTATCCTTATGAATAGTTTGTTTTCATTTGCAATTACTTATCAATTGGACATATCTTCTTGGTTATGGATCAGTGTATGGGTTCCCTTCTCCTTTCATCTCTTGGATTCCATCTGGTAAAGACTCCACGCAGGCTCTGAGCAAGCTGCCCCCGTCTCTGTGAGTTCATATGTGCATGGACCTTGTTGACTTAGAGGGCCTTATTTTCTTGGTATCTTTCCTCTCCTCTCATTCTTACACTCTTTCTACCTTGTCTTCCACAGAGTTCTCTGAGCTCTGAGGGGAGGAATTTGATAAAACCACACCTTTAAGGCTGAGTGATCCAAGGTCTCTCACTCTTTGAATAAATTCTGGTTGTGGCACTCTGTATTTGTACCCATCGGCTTCTCTGATGACAGCTGAGCAAGGCACTGATCTATGACTGGAGTATAACATCATTAGAGTCATTTTCTATCTACCTTCTTTAAGTAGAACAGTAAAATTTTATTTTACCTTAGGTCTTTGGGCTATCTAATCTTTGGTTTTTGATCAACAAAGTGGTATTTGTTGGTTACTCTCACAAGTTTTGTGTTACTGCTATACCTTGCAGGGATATCACCACTATAGATCAAAGGATTTGTGTCTGGGTTGGTATTTATATTTCTCCCCCGACAATGTGTAGGATACCTTCCTGTACCAAAGATGCTAGAACAAAGAAGTGAAGGCTCCATATAGGACCTAGTGCTATTTTTCTGTGTTCAATAAGTTATGTGGGTATTATCTTCAGAAATAGGGTCTTGATGTCAGTTTTTGGAGACCAGCCTATTGTCTCAGAAGTAGCCAGGGTTGTTGGTTGGGCAGGGGTGTCCTGTAAGACAACTTTGACTAACAACTCAGTTAGACGTAACCCACTTCCAGTACTAGAAGCTTCGATTTGTGACAATAGGTATCTATCTGTGTCTTTTAATCTCAGATATTGAAATATTTCTATAGGAAAAAAAATAACTAAAAAAATCAGAAACGAGCCAGGACAATACTTCTTATCCCAGCACTCCATGATACTGATGCAGAATTTCTGAAAATGTAAGTCCAGCCCAAGCTATATTATAAATTCAAGTCTATACTGAGAATTTCAGTTTCTTTAAAAACCCAGTTATGTTATGGGGATATGTTTTTGTTTTAATCCCATTTGTGGTATATGGGGCTGCTTCAGATTATCCACAGCAGCTTACTATGATTTGTCTCCTGCTCTGGCTGGAGTGTGATTCTGCAAGCTGTAGGTAGTTTTTATTTGGTATTCTGGAGTATCTTGAGAGAGTACCAAAATGCAAGAGCCCCAAGAAAGGGAGGCTGCTGTTTTTTCTGCTGTTGCTTGTTCCTGTTGCTGCAGTTTGTTAAGTGTTCCAGAAGAAATTGGTATCCTGACAATGAAGACTGGACTTGTCTCAAGGAACACAAGGCCACTAATCAGCGGGAAGTAACAAGATCTATGCTCTTTTTCCCCTCTAACCATCTTTTTCTCCTACCTAGTGTTGGGGGGTTAGAATGGATTGGGATAGAGAAGGGTAGTATGTAATAGAAGCCAATAAAGTAACCCCAAAAAGTATTGTCACACAAGCTCATCTTGTGTTACTTGGAGATAAAATGTCTCTAGCCCTGTCTCAAATCAGAAACAAAGAAAGGAGGAGGAGAAGAGGTAGGATAACAGTGAAAACTGCAGCTTATTCTTGCTTCTATACTGCATTATCTTAATACAAAGGAAGCTTATGTTTTTAGATCTTTTTAGAAAAGCCTGCTCATTCTTTCTAATCATTCCTGTCTTACAGGCGCTACTATGTCATTTTTTAAAAAAAATGTATGTTCAAATAACAAAATTTTTTCCACAAGTATAGAGTTCTACTAATTCCAGAGCATAAATAAAAGAACTGTCTTAGCTTTTGTGTTATAGCAAATACTGAGATGAGAGCGGTAGTTGAGTGGTCAAGCACAATGGATGCTCTTTTAGAGGTGCTGAGGTCTATTTTAGGGGTCTAGAGTCTCACATGGCAGCCACAGTCATCTACAACTAAAGTCACTTTGGATCCTATGTCCCTTTCTGGTGTTAAGATATTCATGAAGACAAAACATGCAAGTACATAAAATATTGGAATAAATAAATGCCTGTAACACTATAGTACCTCAGTTCTTATTAGCTTCAGTCCTAGTGGGCTTAAATTTTGTTGTGTTTACACTTGAAGCATACTTTATTTTTATTCTTCAGAGTGTAAGGTAAGGTTAAATATAATTACTGAAAACTGCATTACAAAATATTTACTACATACAGCTAAAGTGATATGGATAATAAATATGCATATTTGTGTGACAAATATGATTATTATAAATATGTTATTTTACTAATATGAGTAAGCTTGTAAAATTTAGAAGATGCTAACTAGAGAACTCATCCTGGCTTGATCTTGTCAAAAGCGTTCCCTCTTTGTGATCCAAATGATGTTGGGGGTCATGAAAGACTGGATATTATTTTCCCCACCAACTCTGGAAAAGAAATTGCTGTGTTCTGTACTATAAGAGAGTGGTAGCCCTAACTTGCTTAAAAGTATTCCCTGTGATCTTGCTAGAGACTGGTCCAAATTGGTCATCTGTGATAGGCCAACCTTATGTAGCCTGTTAGATGTAAGAAACAAAACAAAAGGTAGTAAGAACATTCCCTTCGGCATAAGCATGAAGTTAGTGATATACCCTCTTGGCCCCATGCAACATAAAAGATAGCAAACTCACACAGTGTAGTTCACAACTATTTCACTTAAATGAGTGTCATAGACAAGGACACAGATATATGGACTTCAAAAGCAACAAAGGGAAACACTGAGGCCTTATCCTCTTAAAAACTATGTATAACTTCTTTACTTGTCAGTTGCCAAGTACAAGAGTAAACCAGGGTAAAAGCTACATAAACTAAGTCCTATCTATGTGTTATCCTCAAGTGAGAGGGTGACCTGTTTGGATTGCTCTTGGGAGAATCAACAGGATTAGAACCTGAAGAACAAGGAAGAACAGAACTAACAAGAACACCAAATTTCCTGTATATTCTGTTGCCATGAAGACTGATAGTAACATACACTTGCTTTAAGGAGGAGACTGTGAAGACAGTTTCTCCAGCTCTGTCAAATCCCTTAAACTACTGCCTATCAACTCAAACATATTTGGATATGAGACTCACAAAGGAGATTCTGGGGCATTTGGTTGAACACAAGCACTAAGGAAAGTATGTTATAAAGGCTGGAGCCCAGGTCTGGATACAGACTCACGGTCCATGTGACCCGGATCTTTTTGAAAGCATTGTTCAACTATAATCAAATTTATAGAAATTATTATGGATCTGGGAACTAAGAAGGCAGACTTTCTGCCTACAGGTTTGGTACCCTTCTCAATTTCTGTCTCTATTTTTAGAAGACAAAATTCCCAAGGTGGGAATTTTCAAAAACCATGATTAAACCTTTCCTTCCACTATGATACCATTTAGCATCTCTTTTTCGTTGGAACTAGCATGAAAATCAAAACTAAGTTGGCTTATGTAACGTAATTATATAGCAATAAAGTAATGAAAGGTCCCCTGCAAAATAACATGATAAGGTCATTTCATCCTTCTGTCATAGCTGTTGGATCTTAGTCTACATGTGATACCCTTTTTCAATCATGAGTAAAGTAACAGTTACAAAGGGAATTCATACCTACCCTTGTAAGAATGAGGAATAAATAATTTATTTAGAAATGAGAGAGAGAAAAGGGCTCAAGTTCTAGTCCCAGAGTAGGTAAGAATGGCATTGAGTCACTCTATTAATATAAAGAGAGATCCTGGGCTTGTAGAAAGACTTTAATAGCCTTGATATTGATGTGGAACCTAGTACTGAAGACTTTGTATAAATTTCATGAGAGATTACAAAGGAAAAAAGACATAATACTATAAGGTCAATGAAGTATATGGAGGTATCTGAGAGAATTTCTGTAGGCTCTCAAGGTGTTGTACATTTGAGCTGCATGGCCTGCTCTGCTACCTATGTCATACTCCAACTACACCACACTGCTTCTACAATGTAGAAGTGGCTCAGCATTAATGATATCCTACTTATTAGATTCCTTGCTCACACTATGGTGATATCCAGGAATATTAAAGAACAAATGGAAGGCTAGCTGGTGGGCTCCACAAATCTCCCTGGATTTCTTAGATTAAGTCACTTTCAGAACTTGATAAAGAGGAGACTGAGACCTTTGGGTCTAAGAGAGTAGTTCTCAACCTATGGGTCACGACTCCTTTGGGGGTTAAACAACCTTTTCACAGATGTCACATATCAGATATCCTATATGTTAAATATTAACTTTATAACTCATAAAATGGCAAAATTATAATTATGAAGTAATGATGAAAATAAATTTATGGCTGGGGTTACCACCACATGAGGAATTGTATTAAAGGGTTGCAGCATCAGGAAGGCTGAAAATCACTAGTTGAATATATAGTATCTAGCTTTATCCAATTTTCCCAAATAATGCTACACTTCAATATGTGGGTTGGCAGTAAGTATACTATAAAAAGGATTCTTCTATACAACAAAAGAATATTGGTTATGAATTTATATGAAAATAATTTGTAGCACAACCAGTTTAAGCTTATCCCCAACTAGCTTACAAATAAGTGAGACTCAGACTATGCTTATTTTATTTGGCTTTGACAATTACTAGTGAATAACCCCTAATCTACTTTTCAAATTGCTGACCTGACTACCTCCTTAGCTGTGCTCTCCAAATACTTGCTGTTTCTCCTGGCCTTGTGCTCATGGTAACCATCCTCTTGTGGCCCTGTCTCCTCTCCTCCTCATGATCTCTCCTCCCTTCCACTTGCTTCTCCACCAGGTAACCAGGTAACTCAAAACCCACCTACCATCAATCCCTCTACTTATTGGCTATAGCCAATTTTATTTAACCAATAGTTTTAAATTAAGGAACAAGGTTTGCATAACAAAAACTTGTGAGAATTCACTCATAGGCCTAGACCTCTGTGTGCAGAATTTAGCATTATAATACATAGCAACAGACCAAATCTCAACAATAGCCAGTGAACATAAAGTATTATTGACAATAGAAGGACCTAGAAGTGATTGGAATTGGAATTAAAAACCATTAGTGAGATTAAGCATCACCAAAATGAAGGAATCATGATCCCCTGCATACCACTCTGAATCCATGAGTTACATTTCCACTATAATCAGGTCCTGTCCTCCAGTCTGTCTTTTATCTGTCTACTTCTTACTTTAGAGCAATGAAGCGATAAATAAATTTGACTGTTACAATTGTCTGTGCATATATATGTATAGATAGAGATAAAGAGATAGAGATAGAGATACAGAGATAGAGATAGATATGCATGTGTGTGCATTTGTATGTGTGCATGTATGTGTGTGTGTATTAACGCCCTATTTTAGTTAGTTGTTTACTTATTAAAGTTGTATATTTATTGAATTTTTTGTGTGAGTGTTATCTCACTTGGCATTTTCCAGAAACACTCCTCATATAGTAAAGGTTTATCTCTTTTCTCAAATTAGTCAAAGCATAGAGAGTAGGCAGTACCTTATAATAAAAAATTATAGAAGAAAGGCTAGAACTGAATAAGTATAAGGCTTTTTATTTTTTAATATAATAGTTTGTTAATTTTTTGAAGTGTTCACACGTGTATGAAGGATATTTTGATCATAATCACACTTCTCTACCTCTTTCTAATGTCCCTGATAGTATACCAACCCATCTCTCTCCCAATTTCAGGTCCTTTATTGTTGTTGTTGTTGTTGTTGTTATCATCATTATCATTATTCCCAAGTCCAGTTAGTGATGACCATATATACATGAACATGGGCCCATCCACATGGACAACCTACAGAGCAAAGTGATGCTTCTTCCCTCATCAGCCATTAAATGCCAATACCCCTTCTCCTAGCGGTTTGGCTTCAGGAACCACCACAATATACACCCGTATTTTTGTCTGCATTGATTGTGTGAAGGGAATGAGAGCTGCATTAAGTCACTGCATGCAATGGTCATGTCTAGAAGACAGAGTTTTATAGCTCTCCACTCCATCCTTCCATCCTTCCATTCTCTCAGATCCCACTTCTGAGCTGTTCCCTCAGACTTGGATGAGGGGAAGCTAATTAAAATGACCTATCTATGGCTAAGTACTCACAGTCATTTATTTTCAGCATTTGACCAGTTATGGGTCTCTGCACTAACCTCTGCTACAAAAAGAAGCCTCTCTGGACAAATTAGTGACTATAGGTATATATTTAAATACTTAGAAGGCAATTGGGCTTCATTAGCATTTAGTGAAACAACAGGTTCTCTCCCCATTCATTATAGTAGAACACAGGTGACATTAAATATCCTTAGTGATATTAAAGATTAAATTATGAATTTAATTTTCAAAAATATCCCTTAAAAATATGGGAGACTTTGTCTAGTTTACTAACACCAAGAGTATCATATGTGGCATTCTTTTTGGAATACATTTTATTAAGGATAAAAATATTCACATTGATTTTTTTAACCTATCAATAAATCCATAAGGACTTGAGCACTTTAACCTAGCTTAATAGATCAAATTAAACCAAAACATTAAAGAACATAAAACTATTAACAATTTTATATTTAATACTTATGAAGCAAAATATAAATGGGAAATCATTTTTGTCAGGAACTTATCCTAAGCAAACAAAATACCTTATGAAATGACAGAAAAATTAAAGTGTCCCTAACAGAGTGTAAAATTCTTAAGGCTTTAAAAAGAATGCTTAATTCTGAAAAGCACATCAAGTCATCTTTCACTCAGTGTTTTAACCAGTGAAGTGCTTCTTACTTTCTGTACATTGTACTGTTAACAACGCAATGCTGTTCTGAACTAAATTATACTTCTGCACAGAAACAGCTGTCAGTCACTAGTTGATTAGCAGGCGGATTCAGATGCTTTCCATATTTAACGTTTCCAAGGAAACTCTTCACTCAGGATACACTCATTCAACACAGGAGCTGAAAGGGATTGCATTTGTTGCGTGTGCTCGTGAGAGGAAAGTAAAAGAGAGGTATGACTGTGGAGCTCTGAATGAAGCGTCAGGTCCACAGCAATGGAGAATATTGAAAGAATCACTTAACTGTATCGATTTTAGGGAACACAAGCAAGATGATGTTTGAATGAGGCAAAAGAGAAAGCTAAAAAAAAAAGAAAAGAAGCATGCCCCAGGGAGTGTTGTTGGTGAAGTATTTCAGGAGGGAATGCTGTTGCAAACAGTACTAGAATGCCAATGAAGAGAGGTGAGACAAGAAAACGAAGTCACAGAAAAACAACTGTCAGCAAAGAAAAGCCGGCAATGGATTTTGAAAAGATCCAAATCAGGAAAAATAAACTAATCAATAATTATTTATATCAACGATCTATGGGCAATGTAGTCAATTTCCAAAATCAATAATCCACACTGCTGCAAAAGCCATGAATCCATGAAATCTGTGACCGCAACATCTACATATCACTCTTCCTTATGAAACTGTGAGGGTTTCTAAAATGCTAAGATATGCATAAGCATGGAAATACTATCACAGTAGGCTTCTTAAGAGGTTTACTGTGCTTTTATTCGTTCAATGCTAATGCCTAACACTGTACAGTTTCAACATGTTTAACATTTATTGAAATATATATATGCATATATGCATACACTTCATTGAATATTTGAGAATATGCAAACCAGTGAGTCAATCTAAAATAAAATTGTTTCCCTACTCTTCCAGGCTCAAGAGCAATCCCTCTGAGTAAACGGCTGGCCCTTCTAACTGTCACATTGCTGAGAAAGCATGCTAGCACCTTAAATGTCATCGGTAACAGTGCATTTTTCTATTTTCATATGCTTTGCAAAAACACTCCAGGTTAAAGGTATCAATTATGATGAGGATATTTCCTATTAGTTATATATAAAACTTATTTTCATTGAAAAAATTTACAATGTATTTTTGTCAGCTTCTTCCTCCCCCAATCTCCCATCTGCCCCCAATATCCCTAACCACCCAACATTATATGTTCACTCTAAAAAAATGGAAAACAGAAACACACACATAAAAAATAGATAAATTCATAAAAACACAAAATGGAAACTAAATTATAAAAGCAAATACCAATAAGACAAACAATGCCCAAACAAAACAAAGTAAGACAAAATATCTACAAAAACAACATTGAATTTGTTTCGTGTTAGCTAACTACTTTTGGGTATGAGGCCTAACCTGAATAATACACCTCATTAAAATCTGCCAGATTCAGCCTGGCTTTGGGGAGGACAGAATGACAGGGTTTTTGCCCCTGGGACAGGGCCAGCAAGAGTGGGCCTCCATGAGTGTCAATAGTATTGATAGCTGCTGTGGGCATAAGGCTTGTTTGCATAATAATGCAGATATTTCCCATACTTCCAAGGAATGTTCTTCCTGTTAACATTAATGACTTCCATGATAATTAAAAACACCATGAGTCCAGGAGGTGAAGGTGTGCCTAATGTCTCAGGAAAATGGTAAACGCTGGGACCTTCAGGACAGCCCTTAAGGCTGTGGAGAAGAACATTAAAAACATGGGTCTAAAAATGCATAATTTCTCAAAAAATAAGGATGCAATATAAATTATATGAGGGGCTTAGGAACAAAAGCAGCTGCACTAATGAGCCAGCCTGTCAGGCAGATACAAAGGCAGGCAAATTCCTGAGTTCAAGGTCAGCATGGGACACATTGAGTCCAGGCCCAGGTATGATAGAAAAGGTAATTTCAAGACTGGGTCCCACTCAGCTAGTTTATTGTCTGTGCTTAACAAAGCCAGGCTTATCTCTGAATTCTTTTTGCAGTGTTGAAAAATGTACTTGCTATCTCCTAAGAATCAAGGAGCTAAGGTCAGAGGATACTGAATCATAAGATAATCAGAAGGGAACCTGGAATAACAGACTGAATTGATATATAAATAAAAAAACTGGCCTTTTGGTCTGCATGTGATGAGCTAGCACAAAGCCATAGGAGTTAGTTCTCCTTTAGAATTTTTCTCTAGCCAGAGCTGAGCTGTCTGGAGATCCCTGGAGAGCAAAAACAGCTCTTCAAAAGTTTTCTTCTAACAGGGCCTCTAATATTACTCAGAGAATTTGTGGAGAAGGAACACAACTCTTTTAGAATAATTTTTATAGCTCTTTTAGAATTTTTTTCTAACAGGATTTCAAGAATTACTCAGAGAGCTGACATAGCTCTTTCAGAAAATGTTTTCTAGCTACTATCCAGAGAAGGCTGAAGAGAGAACACAGCTTGTTTAGAATTTTTTTCTGGATTTCTGATTTTGATTGGAAAACTTCAAAATTACATTTAGACTTTTTCTAACATGATTTCTGACTTGGTCAGAAGATCCAAGAATTTTTTTACAGCAGTTTGGTCAGAAAAACCATGAGCTAGAGAGCTTTTGGAATTTCTACTAGCAGAGAGAGACTGTCTTAAGGAGAAAGCTAGCTGTCTTAGCCATAGAGTTTTTAGAATAGCAAGAAAAGGCTGTCAAAAGCAGAGCAAAATGGAGAGAGAGAGAGAGAGAGAGAGAGAGAGAGAGAGAGAGAGAGAGAGAGAGAGAGAGAGAGAGACAGAGAGGTATGGAAAGCCATCTCGGCAGAACTAGGCCATCATTTGTACCCCATGATTTGACTTTGAGTCATTTGCTCCCAGGAACCCGGACACAGCAGAGGCTGATCCTTGGTAAAAAAAAAAAAATCCAGTGGAGAAAATTAAATTTGTTCTTTACCAACAAGTATCAAAAGCAGATATCTTTACAGGCAGGTGCCTGTGCCCACTAAGTACAGAGACTCCAGTTAGCTAAAAATATATAGATGACTATGAACATAGTTGAGTAAATGTCCTTTGGGTATGTCTTTTGGATACATGACCGAGAGTGGTACAGTTGGGTCTTGAGATAGAACAATTTCCAATTTTTTGAGAAGTAAGTAAATTGGTTTCCGAAGTGTAAACTTTTGCACTCCAACCAGTAATGGAGGAATGTTCCCTTTGAACCACATCCTCACCAGCATGAGCTGTCACTTGAGTTTTTTAATCTTAGCTATTCTGAGGGGTGTAAAACAGAATCTCAGGGTCATTTTGATTTACATTCCCCTATTGACTAAGAATGTTAAACATTTCTTTAAGTGCTTCTCAGACCCTGTTGAAAATGCTATTTAGATCTGTACCCCATTCTTAACTGAATGAATTCTTAATTCATTTTGTATGCTGATATCTAATTTCTTGGGTTCTTTATATATTTGGGATATCAGCCCTATGTCAAATGTAGGCTGCTATTTGTCCTATTAATGAGGTCTTTTCCCTTAAAGGGAAAATATTCTGTAGAAGTGGAAAATACAGTAAGTCTAAAAATTCCTGAATACTGATATTATTTATAAAAATCAAAAGTAGGAGACTCAAAATAAAAGACAACAATAGAAAGAAAGAAAGATTTAAATACTAACACTTGGAATCTGTCAAATGATGAAATGGAACAATCTATATTTTTTTGTATGGTAGGAGGCATTCTAGATTTTTCATCTCAAGTGGAAAGAGCAGCTTATCATGCCTTTCAGTCTCCTTTAGAAGGATGGCAAACACATGTCCCTCAGTTGCACTCACAGTGAGAGCTCCACATACATGAGCTCTGCAGAAAGCATGGGGAAGACTGTGGCCTCCAAGAATGAGTGTAAAGGGTGCACCCTACTTAACACTGCATTTGGTAAGAAATGGAAAGGATCCAAGAAATTTCACTTCTATTTCATGACAATTTGAACTCCTGGTCCAATAGTGACTGGAGTGTGATTAGTAGGACATCATCTAGAAAAGTAGACGGAATTACCTCATGTAGGCTCAAGTGTCACTACTTGCATGTTTTCTCCAAATGTTCCAATAGAACAAATGGGAGGCAAATGACAAGTTCATGTCTCAATCTCATCTAAAACATATCTCTTGCTTTTATTTTAAATGTGTTCTTTAATTTATTTAAGAATTTAACACAACAAATTGTCATCATAAGCATTCCACCTCTTATTCCTTGTAGATCATAACCCATCTCCCCAAACACCAAATTGTATTTCATGTTCTATCGCTATCCCCCTATGAATCAATCATCTGTTTCTATATCATCTATTTATGTCTATTTTCTACCTGTCTGTATCTCTATCTTTTTCTTCATCTATGTCTATTATCTGTCGCGACCCATTTGACTGTGCATTACTGGACTACTCCTGTACATGGGGCCTACCCTGGTTAATCCACCAGATGTCGCTTTATTAAAACTGAATGAACCTCTACTAGTAGCAGCAATCACATGTCAATAGCTCCTGAACTGAGGGCAGGAACTCATGTCCACTACCACCCCTCCTCTATGCAATGATTTTGTCTGACTTGGGCTTATGCATATCTTATTAATGCAGATGATGACAGTGCCTTTTCCACATTGTCTGGGATCTAACCTCACAGTGGTTAGTGACTGTCTTGTCAGAAAATACTTGGTTCCCAGGAAATACTTAAGGAAGAGGTTAGCCATTGAGTGGCGGAAACCTTTACATAAAAGTCTTTCAAAGTATGGAGGAGAGAAAGATATAAATTTCTTGTTGTAAATACAAATTTTATAGCATTTGAGAGAAATCACTTACATTTAACATTTCTGATACCTAATATATCTGAAAAATAATTTTTTCCTTATAGTTTTCCACCACCTCTGACTCTAAAAAGTCTTTATTCTCTTTCCACATATATTCTCACTGAGGCTGACACAAAAGTGTTGGGCATACATTCATTTAACCAACTACTTCACTAAAGAGGCAAGATTGTTAATGACAGCCTCTCCAGAGCTTGACATCAATGCATCGATACTCACCTTCACAATCACAGCTTTTTTCTTCACTTCATTCATCTCATTTGTATTCTTTGTGTTCAAATCTTGTTTTTCATTTTCCTGACACTTCCATTTTGGACTTGCTCTCTGTAACTATCATTATTTTTCTATTTTTATTTATTTTTATCATTTAATTTTATCTTTGTGATTATAATATAATTACAATATTTCTCCCTTCCCTTTCCTCCCTACAAATCCACTGACATACAACTCCTTGTTCTCTTTCAAATTCATAACCTTTTTAAATTAAGTGTTATTAGATTCATATCTATATGTACAAACATATTCATAAATTTCTTATTGCACAATTTTATGGCCTGATCTATCCTCACAATCTATTTTTTTACGGCCTAAGAAATGACTGGATTGTTTCAATGAACAGTAGTTAGAAGGCAAAGTCACTGGGAACAACTTTTACTCCAAAGCTTAGTGTCACCAAAGATCTGTCATTTTGATTATTAAGATGCTAACTAGAGGTTTTACAGCAAAATGAAATTGTGTAATTAAGACTACACTCCTGGATCCTATTTCCCTTACAGTCAGCCCTTCTCTACTCAGGCAACTAATGCATCTTGGTTCTTACATACAGTTTCAGAATTATGTCATAAATATCAAAATGTATTTTGTATATACATGTAAATAGAAGCAATATTTTAACAACTGCTTACAATTTCTATAAGTAGTGCTGTAAGGTAGATACTCTAATTCTTCTACTATGATAATTTGGAGATGATTGCATACTATCCAAATTACATATTCACTCTTTTTATTATCCATATCGTCTAACATTTATAGAAAATTTTCTAAGTTATTTCAAAACTTTCCTGGTAAACATAAAACCTTCACGGTATTTTTACATATACTCTCTAAAAATACTGTATGTGATATTTAGATCTAGTGGTATCTGTTTCTACTAGTAGATATCTTGAGTTGGAGATTATGTGTAAATCAAATAAGATATAATTAAGAACTTAGAATACGGGGCTGCTATAAGCAATGTGTGAAGGAAAAGCCTGTAATAGAAGTATAAAGACAGGTACAGAGTGGAATACGGCCATTAGTGGCTCCACGTTCTCAAGGAATAGTGACACATGTTGAATAAACTGTACTAATTCATGAGGTAGTTGTCTTCTCTGAGTGTTCTCCCGTAAACATCAATAAAACACTTTCATATCAATCCATCAAAATGTATCTTCCCCTAATGGTCTTATCCAATCTTCCAACCTTCTAGCCTCCTGATCAATAAACTAAGATAATTATCTGTGCCAAGTAATCTATTAATAGCAAGGTCATTTCTCTCTCCATTAAATGTGGAAGAATGAGCACATTAGTTACTCGTCTTTCCACAGGGGGTCTCTTTTCATCACTGTCTTTTAGGACAACTATGTAAGTATATATATATTATATATATTTATATATTAAAGGTGGCCTTCACTTTGGCAGGAATGACCTGTCAAAAGTATCTGCCTGAAAGCCTCCTTTTTCAATAATTCTTGATATGGAAAATGTCACAAATGCAGTAGCATCAATCCAAAAACAAGTGCTCTATCTTGTTAAAAGTCCCTGCAAATACAGTATCTAATGGGCTTTTCTTTTTTTTTTTTTTTTTGACTGTATTTTTTTTTAATTTCTTTTTTTTTTGAACATGAAATGCTTTTTTATAGCATGTTTTACAAGGGGAGGGGGTAAGAGGGTCCAGGTGGTGGAAAAGTACAAAATCTTCTTGGCCTGTGCCTTGAAACATGTCATGGTCTATATGGTACACTGCCTTGAATTATGATCTACCTGCAGTTCTTCAGAAGATATGGTACACTGCTTGAGTTATGGTCTCCCTGCTATTCTTAAGAAGACATGGTACTCTGCTTTGAGTCTATCTGCAGTTGCTAAGCAGGATCTTGCAGTTGCCAAGCTTCAGAGGACATTGTGCAGGTGGGGAAAGGTAGGGGGTAAGGGTAAGGGCGAGGGTCCTGGCTTCTGGCATCTCCCCCTTCTCTGTTTAGTTAGAGAAGGCGTCTTATGTTCAATCCCAACTATGTGAGTTTTGAATTTGGATGTCTAATTATGGGGGGTCTTAGACAAGTTCACAACCCCAAAACACTGATGTGAGACGAGTCACATCGATGGTCGAAGGCTTTAGGCTGTCGACGATGGGCAACGTCAAGGGACTCTGATGTGGGTGAAAGGAGGGTGAGAGCCCTGTCTTAGGCCATGTAGGCTGCACCCACTCCCAGCACCACGCACTCCTTTTCGGCTGCATTGGGTGGGCTAATGGGCTTTTCTAATCCATTTGGATTGCTAGTACAGAATGAATGCACTACTGGGTGCCTTCATCACTAAGCAGTTATTTTTCACACTCCTGGAGTCTGAAATTCTATTGAGTGCCATTGTAGTCAGGTTCTGAGAGAAGGCTCTTTTCCTGGTTTACAAATGACAAATATCTCCCCAAAAGAGTGAGAAAAAAAAAGAATAAACTGGCTCTCTTTGAATTTGCTGTTGCTGTTTTTGTTTTCCAAAATAAAATACTAATGTTATTAATGAAGCTTCTAATCACCTTCCAGAGATTCAATCTATTCCTAAAAATATTCTTTTAGTTGCTACCATTTCATTATAAGAATGTTGACAGAACATAAACATTAATTCCTACACAAGTCAGTTTTCTGTTAAGATAAAAAAAAAATGAGATGATTAACATACAAAGATTTATTTTACCTTACAATTTTGAAAGATTATGGTCAGTTGGATCAATCATTTTAGATTTCTACCTCCTTCCATATAGACCCCTCAGACTGGAAGGGAAGGTATTGATAAAGACAGCCCATTTAGAACAGTGTTCCATAGTCTCTCCTTCTCTGTACATTGTCCAGTTGTGAGTCCTTTTAATATAATTCTCATCTGTTGAAAAAAAAAAAAGAAGCTTCTCTGATGATAGCTAAATGAGACACTTATCTATGTAAAATCAGGATGATATTACAGGCATTTTATTTTTAGTTCCTTTACCAGACTATTTGGTTTTCTTCTAGACGTTTGGGCTATCTAGTCTCAGGTTCTTGACCACAATTGCAGTGTCAGTTATGGGTTTCATATCATATAATGAGTCTTAAATCCAATCAGAAGTTGGTTGATTATTCTCATAAGGTTTATGCCACTATTGTACCAGTATAGCTTGCAGGGAGGTTTCTATTGTAGGTCACTGGGTTGATGCTTACCTTTAGTATATTGCAGAGTATATTCCGGTAACATGAACACTTCTGATTGGATTTAAGGCAGGACCACTTCATGAGATGATAGAACACAGATGACACTCAGGCTTTACTTAGTAGTGTAAGATGTCTAGTTGGAGCATAGTATCCCCTTTTATTTCGTGACTCTATTTATGATATATAGTAGGTTTCCATATGTTTTTCAAATAGCCTCTAGTATTACTTTCTTGATGATTTTCTGTACCCTGGTCCCTAACTAAGCATTTAAACTCTGGTTATTAGGATTGTAGCTCCATATTCAAGGCTTAGGAGCTAACATCTACATACAAGAGAACACATAAAATATTTGTCTTTTTGAGTTTGGGTTAGTTCACTAAGGTCGATTTCTTTTGGGCTCTCTATATATTAACCTACAAATTTAGTAATTTCTTTTTCTTAATAGCTGAGTAATAATCCATTACATAAGTTATATACATTTTCATTAGCCATTTATCATCTAGGTTATTCCAAATTCTTGGAATGTACAAATAGATCAATGAATATTTATGACCAAGTATCTTTGTAGTAGGATGTAAAGTTCTTCAGGTATATGTTCAAGAGTGATCAAACTATATCTTGAGGTAGATCTTCCCTGATTCCTGAGGAACCACCACATTAATTTCTATAGTAGCTATAAAAGATTTCCCCACTAGCAATAGATAATTAACCCACATTGGTTTATTAATCATGGCCATTTTGGTTGATATAAGATGAAATCTAAAATTAGCTTTAATGCATGTCCTTCATTTCTAATGATCTGAAGTATTCCTTTAAGTATTTCTCAGCCTTACGTGTTTCATCTTTTGAGAACTCTCTGCTTTGCTCAGCAACCCAGGTTTGATTGAGTTATTTTCTTGATTCAGGGTTTTGTTGTTGTTCTTTATAAATTTTAAGTAGTAACCCTGCATCAGATGTGTAGTTGATAAACATCTTTTCCTATTCTCTAGGTTTTTGTTTTTCCAAACAATGGTCTCTTTCATCAAATAGATGTCTTTTTACTTCATGAGGTCCCATGCTGATTTTGGTGCCTATGCTGTCAGTGTGTCTAGCAGATACTTTCTTGTGTCAAGGAGTTTGGTCCTATTCCCAACATTCTCTTTTATAAGGTTCAGAGTATCTTGTAATTATGCTGAGGTCCTTCACCCACTTGGAGTTGAGTTTTGTGCAATATGAATCTATTTGTATTCTTCTACTTGAAGCCATCAAGATTGACAAGAACCATTTGATGAAATCGCTATCTTCTTCAGAGTGTAGTTTTTACTTCTTTGTCAAAGATCAGGTGTGCATTGGTGTGTAGAGTTATGTCTAAGTCTTTAATTTGCTTCTGAGTCCTTAATTCAAACTGTCTGTTTTTATGTTTATAACACGATATTTTTAATCACTATGGTTTCATATCTGAGATGATGATGCCTACAACACTTCTTTTATTATGCAGGATTGTTTTAGCTATCTTAAGTTATTTGTGTTTCCACATGAGGCTGAAATTGTTCTTTTAATTTCTATGAATAACTCTGTTGGAAGTTTGATGGGTGTGCCCTTCCCAGCCTTGAGCAGACTAACAGATCTTACTTGCCACACAGGACCTTAACACATAGGTGAAGTTAGTTGCTTTGTTAACACTTGCAACTTCCTACAAGAACTTAGAAGAAGGGACTGCCTACTGAGCCTGCTTTGCAACATTATCCAGCTGAAACAAAGGATTGGATGGGTGGGCTTCCCCTATACAAAGGCAGTGCTGAATATTAAACTTTGAGCCTTGATCCCATCCTTGTCTTGGCTTCATGGTTCTCTCCCCCCACCCCCTTTTTCGTTTCCAGTCCCCCTTTCAGGTAAACCCAGTTCATCCATGGCCACCGGATGGCTGCAGATGGGGATTACATTGAATCTCTAGATTGCTTTTGGTAGGATGACTATTTTTACTATATTAATCCTACAGATACATGATCAAGGGAAATCTTTCCATCTTTTATTGTCTCCTTCAATTTCTTTCTTCAATGTCTTAGAGTTTTTGCAATGCAAATCTTCTACTTGCTTGATTGGAATTATCCCACGATATTTTGTTATGCTATTGTGACAGGTATTGCTTTTTCTGATTTCCTTCTTAGTCAGTTGAATATTGGAAGGCTACTGAGCTCTGTCTGTTAATTTTCTATCCTGCTGCTTCACTGAGTATGTTTTCAGCTGTAGAGGTTTGCTGGTATAGTTTTTAGGATCTTCTATAAAATCATATCATCAGCAAATAAAGATGTCTTGACTTCTTCCTTCCCATTTGTATCCTTGTGAACTCCTTCACTTTTCTCATTGTTCTTTCTAAGACTTCATGCATTATACTGAATAGGTACAGAGAAAGTAGACAACCTTTGTCTTGCTCTTGCTCTTAGTAGACTCAAATACTTTGAGTTTCACTCCATTTAGGTTATTGTTGACTAGGTACTTGGCTTTTGGTTTTCTTTTATAATTATTTTATTATTTTACTTATTCATTTTACATCTCACTCACTGCTCCCCTCCAGTCAGCCCCTCCCACTAACTTCACATACCTACTACCCCTCTGTTTTGAGTGTGTGGGGGTCCCCTTGTATATACCCACACCCTGGTACATCAAATCTCTTTGAGGTTAGGTGTGTCCTGCTTGGTTACATTTGCCTTTATTGTATTAAAGCATGCCTCTTGTCTCTCTAGTCTCTCCAAGACTTTTATTATGAAAGGATATTGGATTTTCTCAAAAGCATTTTTCTGCATCTGTAAATGTCTCTTTTATTTCCTCAGATGAAGTGATGATATGAGAGTCATTTCTGAGCTGTGTCATTAAATGGCTTGGGTTGAGCCTAGAGCATTTTCTTCTTCTCTTCTAACTATCCTTATGCCTAAATTAGATTGTACAGTGATCTATACAATCTAATCTTTCAAGATGACTTATTCAATAGAGCTTCTCTTGGCTTCTGACTGAATTGCTCTGCCTGACATCATACTTACTTTGGCAATATGTTCTAGTCTTCTGACTCCTTATTTTCTGGCTCATTCTGTCTTCACCTGTATCTATTTCGTTCTCTCTTTTAAATTGTCTAGGTAAAACTGCCATACACACACACAACACACCACACACCACATACTGCACATCACACACCGCACACTGCACATCGCACACCACACATCACACACCACACACCACACACCACAACTTTTCTTTCTCTTGCTGCTCTTAAGTAGCCTGTCTTCCTTGTCTATTCTCATGTCATTTGGATATATCCTATCATTTTATCAAATCTTTCTCTGATTTTGTCACTTTATCTGCCTCTCAATTAGATGTCACTTTCAAACATGACTGCTTCCTACTGCAGACTAACCTTACCTTCACTGTTAGAGATTAAAGGTGTATACTAAGGACATGTGTGTATTTCCGGCAGATCATACTGTAAGCCAGGTCATGTTTGCATTCTGGGTGGGTCATATATTTAGATGTGATCCCTTGCCAGAGCAGCCGTATTACTGGAACAAAATTCCACTATATCAATCTAATTAGATGATCATACGATTTTTTGCTTTCAGCCTATTTATGTGGTAGATTACAAGTATCAATTTATGTATATTGACACATTCATGCATCTCTTGATTAAAGTATGCTAGATCATGTTGGATAATCTTTTTTGCTATGTTTTTGCATTTGGTTGGCAAGTATTTTATTGAGAAGTTTTATATCTATGTTCATAAGGGATATTGATTTATGATTTTGGGGGGTCTTCATGTGGTTTGACTATCAAGGAAATAATGACTTCATAAAAACAATTAGAAAATATTCTTTGAGTTTATTTTTTGAAGAATAATTTGAGGAGTTTTGGCATTCTTTGGAGGTCTGATATAATTCTGCTCTTCTTCAATATAGCCCTGCTTGGTTGGAAGAGTTTTCATTACTGATTCTAGTTCACTAGAAGTAATGGGATATGTTTAAGTTGATAGTTTATTATTTATTTAGCTTGGCAAGTCATTTATATTAAGAAATACACCCAAGTCTCATTAATGTTCCAGTTTGGTGGAATATAGGTCTACAAGTATGTCATTATGGTTGTCTGTATTGCCTTGGTGTCTATTGTAATGCTTTCCTTTTCATCTGTAATATTATTTATTTGTACCTCCTTCCTCCATCTTTTAGTTGATTTTTCTGAGTGTTTATCTCATTGATTTTCCAAAGGACTAACTCTTGTTCTATTTAGTCTTTGCATTGTTTTTGTTCGTTTGTTTCTATTTTGTTCACTTCAGTGCTGAGTTTGATTATTTCTTGACATCTACTCACTTGAGTGTTGTTCTAAATATTTTCTTTGATGTAAGCACTTAGTACTATAAACATGACTGAAACTATCTTTGTTGCGTCCCAAAGATTTGGTATGTTTTAGATTCATTTTCATTAAATTCTAAACTTTTTAAAATTCCATTCTTGATTTCTGTCCTTGCCTATCTCATTCAGTAGTGAGTTGTTCGGCTTCCATGAGTTTGTTGTTTTCCATGAGCTTTCTGACGTTTCTGTTATTGCTGATATCCAGCTTTAATGTGTAAAGATCAGATAGGATGCAGGTTGTTATCTCGATTTTCTTTTTATCTTTTGAGACATGCTTTTGTACAAGTATGTGCTCAACTTTGGAGAAACTTCCAAAAGCTGCTGAAAAAATAAGAAAGTATATTCTTTACTGTCTAGGTTAAATATCTTAGGATGTCTGCTATTATCAATTTGATTTAAGATGTTATTTAAGTCCACCCTTCCTCTGTTCAGTATTTCTGTAGAGGACCTGTATATTAGCAATAATGTAATATTGAAATCACCCACTATTAATGTGTAAGGGTCAATATATGATTTTATCTGGAGTAGTGTTTCTTTAATGGACTTGAGTGTCCTTGTGCTTAGTGCATAGATGTTTAATATTGCACTATACTCATGGTAAATTTTTATTTTGATAGGTATATAGTGCTATCCCCTATCTCATTTGTTTAAAGTCTGTTATATAGAAAGAGATTGCTCAAGTTTGTTATGATTGTGTATGTTTTTCTTTCTCTACCAATTGTGATTGATAATTTTGCTCAGTATAGTAGTCTGGGTTGATATATGAAGTCATTTAGAGTTTGTGGAACTACTGAGGATATGGTGTTTGATACGTTTCTTAGTGTTTATATCTGATTGAGTAGATGTTCTTACTGGCCCTCAGTGCCTCCATTGAGAAGTTGTGTGGTTTTATATGATCCATGGTTTTTCCCCTGAAACTTTTATTTTGTTCTATACATCTACTGTTTAATATGTATCACAGGGGATTTCTTATCTTTTCCTGTCTATATGCTATTCTAGATACTTCTTGTACCTTGGTAGACACCTCCTTCTTTAGGTTGGGGAGACTTTTTTCTATTAAAAATACTTTTTTTCCTTTCAACTGTGTTTAATTTCTTTTTTCTATCCCTATTATTCATAGATTTGGTGTTTGTACAGTTTCTCAGATTTCCTGGGGTTTTTTTCGTGGATTTTATTTTAGAATTAATATTTTATTTGACTTAGGTATCCATTTCTTCCATCTTGCCCTTCATGCCTAAGAGTCTTTCTTCCATGTCTTGCAATATGCTGGTAAGGCTTATATCTCTGAAGTTGTTCTTTCACATCCTAAATTTTCCATTTCCAGTTTTATCTCAGTTTGAGGCTTTTTAAATTACATTTGATTTCTTTATTACAGTCTACCTTCATTGTTTTCATTGTTTTAGTCAACTGTGTCTTCACAGATTTTATTGGGGGATTTGTTTATATTCTATTTAAGGTCCTTGAATATATTCACAATTCTTATATCCTTCAACTATCGTACACTTCTCAGAGCCTACCATATCTCATTTTCTCAGGGTTACTGGCTGACACATATTGTCTTTGCTGTTCACGTTCATGTTTTCATACTGGCATCTGAGGATATGGTGTTTGATGAATTTTTAGTGCCTATATCTCATCAGGTAACTGTTCTGATTTTTTTCATGTTCCCTCTCTGGATCCTAGATAAATGTGGTTGGCTGTGGGATGTCTAATTCTCATCATCATATGGGTTCCTTGAAGAAAATAATTCCAGAGATCCATAGCTGATACAAGTAACCAAGATGGTCTATAAAGCAGTTCTAAGAAGGTTAGTGACCTTTATATATGTTATTACATAGAGTCATATTAATAGAGAACATGCCAAACTTTTAAATGGAAAAATAAAATGTATGAGACACTATCACTATGTATCCCTGACTGACCTGGAGCTGCTCTGTAGACCAAATTGGTTTTGAACTCACAGAGATCTCCCTGCCTTTGTCTCCCAGTGCTGGGATTAACATTGTGAGTCCCCATACCCTGCTTAAATGTAATCTTTACTGACTTCATTTTTATAAAACTCAAACAGTTTGATTTCTTTTTTCTGTGTGGTGTGGTCCTATGAATATAATGCTTTTATTTCATATGCTGACAAATAATTAAAATGCACACTTTGATGGAGTGATGTGTCACTGTGTCTATTAGTCACCAGAATAAGAATCTGAGATTTTATTTCATTTATGCTGAAATTATGATCTTCAATGACACTTAAATTCAAAATCAAGCTATCTTCTATAGAATAGTTCATACATACATATGTATGAACTGATTTTGGATTTGAGTATTTAAATGTTACATTTCTACACTGGACTTCGAAGTTTTCTATATAAAATAATGCCAAACAAAGTTTGCACTTTGTTTGATTTTTAACAAATAAACAAACACCTTTGTAAGTGCTTAGTTCAATGTTACAAATGATGACACTACTGAGTGGCAGTTCTGAGGTTGAAACTTAGATTCTTTTCTCCATAGCCAACTTTCTGTTACTGGGTTTAAGGCACCACCCAACACTGGGATCCTGAACCATTGGTCGTGTGTGTAAAAGTTGGCATTAAGAAGCCTTATAATGTGAAATTCCTAAATAATTAATAAAATTATTATGAAAAGAAATGACGATTGGCATCCAATTCTGGATTCCAGTGTCCTTGAATGCAAAATACAATTATTTAATTTTATGAACTTTATTATCTATACATTTTTAAACTTTCAGTCTGTGATTTGACAGAATCAGCTCATAAATGGTAGATAAAATACAAAATGTTGTTCTAAATGAAACATATGAATTGCAGAATATTTATTTTATAAAGCTAAGTAACAATGAAATCTAAGTAAGATTCTTTGTGCACATTTCCTACTTTATCCTTTGTGCACGCTATCCAAACTCCCAGAGTAATATAAAATTAAAAACACAATGTGAACAATTTTTAATGTTCTTACAGGGTAGAACAGCGTGTAATTTTAATCTGTATAGTTTTTGTTCATTTGTTTGTTTTGTTTTGTTTTTGGATTCTGGGATATAGGGAGAATATATCCATCTCATAACAGTTTCATTGTGACTCAATTCACCTTTTCAAAAAATTACATTTAAAATTTTTACACTTTAGTAATTTTCATTTCCTATCCCAATCATCTAATTACATAGTAATTTCATCATCCTCAAACATCTCCATATCTATTATAAACCACCACACAATCCTAGTGGCAAAAAATAAAATAAAATCTCTTTCAGAACACTATGTACATTATTAGAACTTACCAATTCTGAACATTTCATATCAATGTTATTTTATAATGTGTGACCTGTTATTTAATTAATTTTTTCATACAATATATTTTGATCATGTTACTTGTGCTTTTAACTCCTCCCAGATCCATACCCAACTGCATGTTTTCTCTCTGTTTCCGTCTCTGTCTCTGTCTCTCTTTAACACACATTCACAAACACATACACACACACACACTTACACCTCATCTCAAACAACAAATAAACCCCACAAAATCTTAAATACAAACAGAAAGATTAATACCACAAAAAGGACAAAACAAAGCAAAATTAAATGAACAAACAAAAATGAAGAACATTTTGTGTTACATAACCATTCCTGGGCATGGGATCAGCTATGGAATGTGGTTGAAAATCTGCTTATAGCTATCTTGTTTGGGTTAATATGTTCTTGATTCATTCATGTGCAACACACACGAGCATAATATTTCATTTCACTTTTATTGAATATTTTCTTTATTTACATTTCAAATGTTATACCCTTTCCTGGTTCCCCCCGGAAACTCCCTATTCAATTCCCCATCTCCCTGCTTCTATAAGAGTGTTCCCACACCCACCCACCTACCCACTCCCACCTCACTGATCTAAAATTCCTCTACACTGGGGTATCGAGCCTTCACAGGACCAAAGGCCTCTCCTCCCATTGAATGCAGAAAAACTTGAAGCAATCTCACTAAAATCAGGGACTATACAAGGCTGCCCACTCTCTCCCTATCTATTCAACATGGTAACTGAAGTTCTACCCAGAGCAATTAGACAACAAAACGGGATACAAATTGGAAAGGAAGAAGTAAAAATATCACTATTTGCAGGTGATATAATAGTATACATAAGTGACCACAAAAATTCCACCAAAGAACTCCTAAACCTGATAAACAACATCAGCAAAGTGGCTGGATGTAAAATTAACTCAAACAAATCAGTAGCTTTCCTCTACTCAAAGGATATACAAGCTGAGAAAGAAATTATGGAAACAACACCCTTAACAATAGTCACAAATAATATGAAATATCTTAGTGTGACTCTTACCAAGCAAGTGAAAGATCTATATGACAAGAACTTCATGTCTCTGAAGAAAGAAATTGAAGAAGATCTCAGAAGATGGAAAGATCTCCCATACTCATGGATTGTCAAAATTAATATAGTAAAAATTGCCATCTTGATGAAAGCAATCTATAGATTCAATGCAACCCCACTCAAAATTCCAACCCAATTCTTCATACATTTATAAAGAGCAATTTGCAAATTCATTTATGGTAACAAAACACTCGGGATAGTACATCTATTCTCAACAATAAAAGAACTTTTGGAGGAATCACCATCCCTGACCTCAAGCTGTACTACAAAGCAATAGTGATAAAAATTTGCATGGTATTGGTACAGAGACAGGCAGAAAGATCAATGGAATAGACTTCAAGACCCAGAAATAAACCCACACAACTCTGATCACTTGATCTTTGGCAAAGGAGCTAAAACCATCCAGTGGAAAAAAGAACGCATTTTCAACAAGTGGTGCTAGTTCAACTGGAGGTCAGCATGTAGAAGAATGCAAATCAATCCATTCTTATCTTCTTGTACAAAGCTCAAGTCCAAGTGAATCAAGAACTTCTACATAAAACCAGATACAGTAAAACTAATAGAGAAGAAAGTTGGGAAGAGCCTCAAACACATGGTCATAGGAGAAAATTTCCTGAACAGAACACCAATGGATTATGCTCTAAGATCAAGAATTGACAAATGGGACCTCACAAAATTACAAAGCTTCTGTAAGGCAAAGGACACTGTCAATAGGGCAAAACAGCAATCCACAGATTTGGAAAAGATCTTTATCAATCCTACATCTGATAGATGACTAATATCCAATATATACAAAGAACTCAAGAAGTTAGATTCTAGAGAATCAAATAACCCTATTAAAAATTGGGTACAGAGCTAAACAAAGAATTTTCAACTGAGGAATATCAAGCAGACGAGAAGCACCTAAAGAAATGTTTAATGTCCTTAGTCATCAGGGAAATGCAAATCAAAACAACCCTGAGATCCCACCTCATACCAGTTAGAATGGCTATGGTCAAAAACTCAGGTGACAGCAGATGCTGGCGAGGATGTGGAGAAATAGAAACACTCCTCAGTTGGTGGGATTGTAAGCTGGTATAACCACTCTGGAAATCACTCTGGTGGTTCCTTACTCTAGTTGGACATAGTATTATGTGAGGAGCCAGGACTCCTGTGCATATACCCAAAAGATGCTTCAACATATAACAAGGACATATGCCCCACTATGTTCATAGCAGCCTCATTTATAATAGCCAAAAGCTGGAAAGAACCCAGATGTTCTTCAACAGAGGAATGAATACAGAAAATGTAGTACATTTACACAATGGAGTACTACTTAGCTATTAAGAACAGTGAATTCATGAAATTCTTAGGCAAATGGATGCAACTAGAAAATACAATTCTGAATAAGGTAACCCACTCACAAAAGAAGACACATCGTATACAATCACTGATGAGTAAATATTAACCCAAAAGTTATTCCATTTCATAACCAAATAGTATTTGATAGTATATGAGGGTTCTCATCTCTCCACACCTTCATCAGCATTCTTATAGTTGTTATTTCATAATTTATTGCAAAAAAATAGTATTTTATCATAGTATTTGTCCTTTCCTAAAGACTGAACTGTTGGGTATATTTTTTCATAAATATGTGAACAACTAATATCTTGTTTGAGATGTAACATCTATATAATTTCATTGTCTATGTTGAATTTTATTGTTGAATAACATAACTCTTTCTCTACATCTTATTCGTGAGGCAATAATAGATGCATTATTTCTAAGTATTTTTTTATCATACGTTGTGTTTTCACTGTGTTGATAACAAAATTGAAGGTAATGAAACATTTGATTTTTTAAAAAGTTCAGTTTTGTAATTTTCCTTTCATATAGCTGGCAGTGTGCTAACATATCTCACATACAATACTTTTTAATAAAAAATCCCTGAATTCTTATCAATGTTTGATCTGAGTTTTAACTTGAGCATTAATTGAGTCTGATGCATTTTGAGTTACTTTTTATATTATTTGAGGCAGGGGAACTAAGTATTTCCTTCTGCATGTCATATTCAGAGCTCCTAATGCCAGTCTGACAGAATGCTCTTTGATCATTTGTAAACCAGTCAATTTGATAAAGTATAAGTGTTTATTTCAGGAATTCAGATTCACTGTGTTGAGCTGATTTGTCTATTCTTATGCTAATATTTCATTTTCTTCTTCACTTAAGCTTTGTATTAAATTTTTACATTGGAAACAGTGACTATTCCAACTGTGTCCTTTATTACAATCTGGAATTACTGTCTGGCATTTTTACAACTTGTTAATTTTATTTCATTTTATTTTAGTATGTCTGTGTGTATGTCTCTGGGTGTGTCTCTGTGTCTATCTGTCTGTCTGTCTCTTTCTCCATCTTTCTTTGTGGTGTGTGTGTGTGTGTGTGTGTGTGTATACGCGCACATACTATGCATGTGTAGAAATCAGAGAAGAACTTGTGGAATCAGTTCTCTCCTTCTACCACATGTGTTCCCAGTATTAAATTCAGCCAAGTAGCTAGGCTTGGCAGCAACTTCCTTTGTTCACTGACCTATCTTACCAGCCCATCTTTTATTTCTGTATAGATCTTAAACTTCCTGTCAATTTCTATGAAAACACTCAGGTTTTTGATAGCTACTATGATAAATATTTTAATGCCTCCCCTAAAATTCATATAGAATTTCATTAGGAGTCTCCAGTAGTATACAGCTTGGAGGTGGTGAAGTGTAAGTGATTAGGTGATGATGACTTCTTCCTTGTGTGTAAGATTAATCAGCCTCATACACTGTCGGGTCCCTGCTGCCCCTCCCTCATCTCTGACTCTCTCTGCTATGAGGACACAGCATTTACTTATATTCAGACATGAAAACATGCCAATTCCAATTCATTATTTGGATCTAATTATTAATTTCTTCTAACAAAGTTTTTCAGTTCCAGTGTAAACATCTAATGCTCCCTGGATGAATTTATCTCAAGTTTACTATCTTCATTTACTATCTGCATTTCGTTTTATTTTTTAATATTAACGGGACCTAATGTATTGACTCACATGATACCATCTGGATGAACCATCATCCCCTGACTCATACTCTGACATTATTTTAAACAGAATCACTTGTGTCTGTCATTTAATTTTATTACAATGTTAATGGTAAAGCTTTGAATAATGGTGGTATGTTTCTTTGGAGACCACCAGTTTCTTTCCTCCCTCTATACTCAAATTAACATGCTGATATTTGGTATTATGGAGAGCAAGAAAAAAAGGAACTTTTTAGCAATTAGGTACAGATTTATATGCACTGCTATATATCCATTTATTATTTATTTAAATCAGAGAATGGGATAAAAAGGTAGTGACAGTATTCATGGATTATGTGGTGAGAAGAGCTGCTTCATTCAGCATTATGAACTGTTTACCTTCCAGGAACGCCATTTGACCTTGTTTATTAGATTCGAAGAAAAGGCATTTAGAATTATCGATAGACAGAGAAAAAGTCTGAGTAGTGACACTCTATGCTTTCAGCTTCATACACACTTATCCTTTGTGTCAATCAGTCTAAGGACAGGGTGCTTCTCCTGTCGACAATTGCAGGCTGTCTATCCCCACTTTCATTCTGTTCCCCAGATGTGTTCAATGTCATGTCAGAATTCTGCATGTTGTAATCCATCCAGAAATGAGAGATTTAGGTCAAGAGGTAGTTCCGTGAGTGACACGAGCTGCACAATCTTACTTTGTGTTCCTTTTTTCTCCCCATACATTTTTATAAGTCTTTGTGATTGCTGCAAATGACAGAGAAGGTCAGAGCACAATTCATGAAAGTACACAAACTAGAGCTCTGCTCTCGAAGACCTTCTCACTGCAACATTATAAGGACTGAGGCAGGAGTTATCAGTCAGAGTTGCTTCTCTGAATCCAGCAGCAGCTTGAACATGTTTACAAATGATGGGGGGGGGAGGAGCTGTCTGTATTCTTTCAAACAATTCTACTTAAATCAACCAAATAGACAAAGAAATGTATGTGTCTACATATATGTGCATGTATGTGCATGTATGTGCATGCATACATGTTGTACATGTGTCATATGTACAGCAATCTTGATGAAGTGGTTTGTGTCATATATGTTTTTCTTCAAGCTATTCCTAAATCTTTTAATAAATATTTTTCTTGGGTCTGAGGAGTTGGACCAGTTTGCAAAATGGTTGTAATGAAAGTATGAGTATCTGTGTTCAGTTCCTCAGCACCAGCACTGGGGAAGTAGTGGCAGGAGGACCCCCGGACTAGCTTGCTATTGTTTGGACAAATTGATGAACTCAGGGTTCAATGAGAGACCCTACTGCAAACAATACAGCAGAGGGCAGAGGAGGAGACTGGGCCTATTTCTCTTCTATTATCTGTTTTAAATCAGCATAGACCACAATCTCACTTCAAATTACAAATGAGAAAGTGCATAGATTGAAAGTGGATAAATTACCTGCCAAACAAGCCTTATGAGCTGAATTTGGATCCTTACAATTCACATAAGGCTGAACACGGTGTCAAATGCATTTGCAAACCCAGCACACTCCTATGTAGATGGGATATGGAGACAAGATAATCCCGAGAGCTCACAGGCAAAATAGCCTAGCATACGTAGTGACACGCAAGGGAGATCATGACCCAAACAAGAAAGAAGGCAACAGCTCTGACCTCCACATATGCACTGTAGCTTGTGTATACCTGCACGTGTGCGTGCACGTGCACACATGCAAGCACACACACACATGTGCACATTAGAAAGAAAGAAAGAAAGAAAGAAAGAAAGAAAGAAAGAAAGAAAGAAAGAAAGAGAGAGAGAGGGAGGGAGGAAGGAAGGAAGGAAGGAAGGAAGGAAGGAAGGAAGGAAGGAAGGAAGAAAGAAAAGTTATGTGGAGAACTATTCAGTAAGGCATCTAACAGTAACCTCTAGTCTCTAACATTCACGTCCTTACACATGTAAATATGCACATGTAACACACATAAGCCTACATACATGCACACATACACTCACACCAAAAACATAAAAATAATAATCCTCTTAAGAGGTCTATGAATTTTCATGGTGGAATTATAACTTCTTGTTGAATTTCTATGGATTGAAAGTTGTATGAGAACCCCAAATAGACATGGTACTATACATGTGCCCCAGTGTCCTGAATCCACATTGATATCTTGCCATACTTTCCATTTATAGTTCCATAGTTAGTGAGTGCTGAGTGCTTTTAATGTTCTCTGGTAGGTTTTACTCTGCTCTTTTCTAACCACCATTTATGGAACTAGTAAAATGTACACATGAGTAACCGAGCCCATAATTACCAAAGTGCACACGCAGCTGGGCATTTAGCAGGAGGCTAAAAGCTCCCTGTCCTTCATTGCAGTTCTCCTTCCAACCTTAAATTTATTCTCTAATCCACATGTAAGCTTAAGAAATACTGTCTTAAAAACCAAATAAATGAACCAATTCTGAGCTAATGACTTTCTAATAAGATAGACAGCAAGAATATAGGAGAGGTGTTCCCCCCTAGTTAATCTTTATTCATCCTTCCAATATGCAGTTAATGCTATCATGCCCAATTAAAACCTTTCCAGAATTAATCTTATGAGGTACCTCTCCAAGTTCACACTTAATGGCACATTAAACCCTCCAAGTACCTTGTTTACCTCCATGATAGTTGTTACCACGTGTGTGCAGTATCATGTATTGTGATGATCTACTGCCCAGAGGGGAGCATGCTTTTCAATTCTGGAAGTCTAGTGTTCGCTCAACATTTAATATGTGTTTTCTAGATGATAATTAGGAAGCATATCACTCGCAAATAAGAGTTCCTTCTCACTTCACTTCTAGGATTATTGCTCTTCTATTGATTATTTTAAATCAGTATAGACCAGATACTCATTTCAAATTAAAACTGAATTATCATCTGGCCTTTTCAGAAGGACTGGGTTAAGTTTCCATTTATCTCTTAGCTTTGGGGAATCTTCTGTATAAAAAATATTCAGTTTGAATTCAGAAATTTCTCTCAACTTTTAATTCAGAAACTTGTTCAAATTCTATTAAAGTAATTTTCCTCCTATCATACCTGATTAAATCAATCTTTGGTGACACAGATCATCTATTTATTTAATGGGATGAGGAAACTCCTCCTTGAAATCTTTTTTCTACATATCCAGTGTTGGTCAGATCTTCTTGTTTGCTTGTTTTGTTTTTCATAGTTTAGCTTAGTCTTATAAATGAAAATTGTTACACCCAAACTATTATGAGCTATTAGCAATGAATTTTAGCGTAAATTTATCACAGTGGTCTTTTTCTAATATCTGAGATCAACAGCCCTAAAGAGTGAGATTTCATTAGGATGTACGTAAAGAATAAAAATGTTACCTCAGGAACTGGTGGTGCTTAGTTCCTGGGAGGGCAGACAAAGACGCTCCTCATTAGCTCTCTGCACAAAGCCAGAGGGCAGCTGAAGCAAATGGACCTTGGATGTAAAATGAAATGGAAATCCCATATCTTTCAGAAAATTCATTAGGTATTAAGTGAAGACAAAGGGGGCAATGACAAATTTTTTCAACTTTCAGATGGCAGATGTGACCTGTGCAGTCTTCTTTTTAATAACCATGACAGAGAAGAGAAGAATGTGTGGCTAGTTTCACCTTTCCAGCTCAAATGCTATTCTACTTTCAAATTTAACAGGGGGTTCTACAATGCAATATTTTGGCAAGCTGTCTTGACACAGACTTGAGGTGCTAGCACATTGGGGATTAGTGCAATCATTTTCATTCTTCTAGGTTTGGTTCAAACAATGTAGATGAAAATGTCAAAATGTACAAAAAAAATTCCACATAAAATATCTCTATGAGGGTGTCTGAGACTTTAACTTCACTGTCTAGACCATCAGGGCTCCCAATTACATGAACAATACTGGGATATCACTCAGCTGCAGTCACCAAGCCAAATATACTCACCAGCATTCTGATGCTTGAGCTATTATTACATTTTAAATTGACAATAAAAAATCCTGCTGGACAGTTTATGGTGTATAATCAAATCAATGTCACTAGAAGGATGAAGACACTTTTACAATTCAGGTTCTAAAGACATCATGAACTTTCTTTTATATTACAAATAAAGGCTCTTAAGGATATATAGTTGATGGTGAAGATGAAAGCAAAACAAAACACTACCACCAACCACTTACAGGACATACTAAACATTGTACAATGTTCACCGTGGTTGTTGCCTTGAGTCTCATAACTACTTTGGAAAGTCTCTGTATCTGATGTCATTTTCTTACTTGCAAACAGCCAAGACTAATGCTATTCAAGTAACTAGGAGGTATGTTAAGATTGGCATCCCTCTCCTTACACTTCATTGCTCTTCACATTATATCATGAGATATCAGGATTCACTGACCCTCTGATTGGTGATCTTGGAATGTGCGGATATCCTAGACTATTCCCCGAATAACAGATATTATGCATCATTAAAATGCAAGAAAGGAAAATAAATAAAACAATGAAAGACTGGTGTAGAGATGTTTTTATTCTTCTGGCAAGAAAGAATTTTCTATCACTCTAAAAGAAAATTTAGTTTTCATTAAGTAGGAAGTAGATTTACATACCTTTCCTTTAAGGTATGTAAATCTAGCTTTGTGGGATAGGTACTATTTGAGCATTACTTTTCTTACTTCCAAGAGTTAAAAAGAAAAGTCTTTTATGGGAAATTGTAAAAGTAATGCTTTGTGAGATTATAGCAGTTTATTAGTAAGGCCTTACAGTGGCTTAGCGGATCAGTTCTCCTTCCACATCTATGGACTACTTAATATCAGTGACATACTGATGCAGATATAATGTCAGCACAGTAAGAGACTACTCCCCTGCCTACTAGTACCCTAAGGTCTAAAAGAGAAGCTGGGTGTGGTGCATGTCTGTAATCCCAGCACTTAGGATAAGGATGCTCTAGGTTCAAAAGTTAGAAATCATCCTTCACTGCATAAGAGCATGTCTCAGCTACATAAGACCGTGTCTCAAAAAAGTATAAATGAAAAAGAAAAGAAAAAAAGACAAGATGAAGACATATAGTACATGAGACGAATAACTCAAACTGATTAACATTTAATGAATAGGCACAGAAAAGCTATCATGAAAAAATTAGAAAATGAAATAGGCACTTCCCTGCTCCCTGAATCCTTAGGGCATGCCAAGCAGTTCTAAGTAGCTGCTATATGCTCTGGTCCTCCATTCTCCCCACACCACTTCACCTATCTGTATGATACCATACAGTTTAGCTTCCCTTCCCTACCCATCGTGACTGCCTACTGAGTACTCTAGGGTAATCAAACTGTCCTGAGAAACCTGCTACCACCTGTGGATCTCCATTCTACCCCTGCCTCTCAGCTCACCTTTATCAAACCTTCAGATCCTGAACCATACAAACATGCTGATCCAAAACTGTACAGACCAATCAGAGGCCTGACACACAAAAAATCATTGAGGTTACACCCCCCCCCATACATACTACAATAGGATTATCCAAGAGCCAAAGCCATCTAGACAGCTAAAGAACATTGACAGAATACAACCAACAAATGCTAGTGCAATATGACACCTTCAGAGCACAGCTACCATACCACAGCAAACTCTGGATATAGTAACAAAACCGGAGCAGAAGAAAATGATCATGAATCCAATCTTATAAAGATGATAAAAGCCTTTAAAGAGGAAATGAATGAACCCTTGTTGCTCTGATGAGCGTTGATGTGGTAGATACTGCTGATAAAATTACCCATGGCCTGAGGTCAGTATATCTATCTTGGTCAAGCTTCAAGAATGGCACATATATCATGCTATCCCTTTTTGTCCTGGGAATACTTTTATTCCTGCCCATCATGTTAAAGCTTGTCTTTAACAACATCAACATGTTGGCAGCCAAAGTACATGGTTGAACCTGAATATGGGCCCCCAAACAGAGTTATTAAATTATCGGGCTGGCAAGTCAAGTAAGGATAAGTTTCAACACAGAGCCTTACCAACCTAAGACAGAAGTACATTGGTTTTGATAATGCATATTCCATGACAGGTAAGGAAGGCATTCTTGTTAGAATGACCTAAGACAGGCTCAGTCTTGTTAATGAAATAAAAAAGAGGGGAGAGACAGAGAGCCTTTGGGGCTGCTTGGCAAGAATCTGAAATGATCCAAGGACAAGAAAATGGGCTGCTTGGTAGGAATTTGACATTGGCTAAGGACAAGTAAGAAGGCTTCAGGCTGGAATGTGACATTAGGCTAGAACAAAAAAGTAATTTCAGGCAGGAATCTAAATTTTAGGCTCGAACAGGGAAGTAGGCTTCATACATGAAAATGACTTTGGGCTAGGACAGGGAAGTTGATTCAGATATTTTGGTCATCCTGATAAGCCCTTAGAAACAGTGATCACGGGAGTGTTCACAGAATTTTGTTCATTATCTTGCTTGTTCTTTGACTATTTATGTTTATTTTCTTGCTTGTTCCTTGAATATTTGCATCTATTGTACTGCTAGTTCCTCAACCTAGAACTAACCTTAATATTTACATGTAATTAAAATGCTATAAAAGCAAAAAAGAGGAAAGGGGATGGGATAGGAGGTTCTAGGGAGGGGAAATAGGGAAAAGAGATGGTATCTGAAATCTAAATAAATAAAATATCCAATTAAAAAGGGGAAAAAAGAAATACAGTAAAATACAATCAGAGAGAGATCTTTAAAGAGGAAATAAATCCCTTCAAGACATAATGGAAAAATACAACATCCAAAAAAAAATCAGGAAATAAGTAATTACATATCAGCAAATAAAAGGGGAGCAACACGCATACACACACACATTAATAGCACCAACATCAAAATAAAAACAATTATTCTTCAGTAATGTCTCTCAACAACAATGAACTCAATAAAAAGACACAGGCTAACAGAAATGATATGAAAACAGGATCCATCATTCTGTTACATACAAGAAACACACCTCAGCAATAATGATAGACATTATCTTAAAGGACTAGAAAGAAGCTTTCCAACCAAGTGGATCCAAGAAGCAAGCTGCAGTAGCCATTCTAATATCTAATAAAACAGACTTTTAACTAAAATTAATCAAAAGAGACAGGGAAGAATACCTCATAGTCATCAAAGGAAAATTCTATCAAGATGACTTCTCAATTCTGATCATCTATACCCCAAACACAACGGTCCCACATTTGTAAGGGAAAAAAAAAAAACATTGCTAAAGCTTAAATTGAACATTGATCCCCATACATCAATAGTCAGAAATGCAGCACCCCACTCTCACCAATTCACAGGACATCCAGACAAAAACTAAACAGAGAAATAATAAAACTAATAGACACTATGAATCAAATGGAGTTAACAAATATCTATAGACAATTTCACATGTACAAAGAAAAAAAATATACCTTCTTCTCAGCACCTCATAGATTCTTCTCCAAAATTGACCATATACTCTGTCACAAAGCAAGCCTCAACAGATAGAAGAAAATTGAAATAAAGCCTTGTATCCTATCAGACTACCATGGATTAAACTTCAACAACAATGGAAATAACAGAAAGCCTACACACTCCTGGAAATTGTACAACTCTCTACTCAATGATCTCTAGGTCAGGGAAGATAAAAAAAAAAGAAAGAGAGAGAGAAAGAGAGAGAGGGAGAGAGAGAAAGAAAGAGAGAGAGAGAGAGAGAGAGAGAGAGAGAGAGAGAGAGAGAGAGGAAAGAAAGAAATTAAAGACTTTCTAGAATTCAATGAAAATGAAAGTACAACATATCCAAATTTATGAGAGCCTTGCTAATTAAAAAGCTCATAAGACAAAGTGCCTCCATAAAGAAATTAGAAAGTTCTCATACCAGCAATTTAAAAGCACACCTGAAAGGTCTAGGAAAAAAGAAGCAAGCACACCAAAGAGGAGTAGAAGGCAGGAAATAATCAAAATCAGGGATGAAATAGATTGTTTAGAAACAAACAAAACAAGACAAAGAATCAATAAAACCAAAGCTGGCTCCTTGAGAAAATCAACAAGAGAAACAAACTGTTAGCCAAACTAATCAAAAGACAGAGAGACAGCACCCAAATAAACAAAATCAGAAATGAAAAGGGAAACATAAAAACAGAAACTGGGGAAATACAAA
>NW_021604577.1:9240218-9255724 GCF_004785775.1 Grammomys surdaster
GTGTGGGTTCATTTCTGGGTCTTCAATTCTATTCCATTGATCTTCCTGCCTGTCTCTGTACCAATACCAGGTAGTTTTTATCACTATTGCTCTGTAGTACAGCTTGAGGTCAGGGATGGTAATTCCTCCAGAAGTTCTTTTATTGTTGAGAATAGTTTTCGCTATCCTGGGTTTTTTGTTATTCCATATGAATTTGAGAATTTCCTTTTCTAACTCTGTGAAGAATTGAGTTGGGATTTTAATGGGGATTGCATTGAATCTGTAGATTGCTTTTGGCAAGATGGCCATTTTTATTATATTAATCCTGCCAATCCATGAGCATGGGAGATCTTTCCATCTTCTGAGATCTTCTTCAATTTCTTTCTTCAGAGACTTGAAGTTCTTGTCATACAGGTCTTTCACTTGCTTGGTTAGATTCACACCAAGGTATTTTATATTATTTGCAACTATTGTGAAGGGTGTCATTTCCCTAATTTCTTTTTCAGTCTGTTTATCTTTCATGTAGAGGAAGGCTACTGATTTGTTTGAGTTGATTTTATAACCAGCCACTTTGCTGAAGTTGTTTATCAGGTTTAGGAGTTCTCTGGTGGAAGTTTGGGGGTCACTTAAGTATACTATCATATCATCTGCCAATTTTTCTTATGAACATTGATGCAAACATAATCTAGGAATACATCAAAAATATCATCTACCATGATCAAGTAGGCTTCACCCCAGGGATACAGAGTTGGTTCAATGTTCAAAACTCTCCCAACATAATCCACCATATAAACAAAATGAAAGAAAAAAATACATGATCGTCTCATTAGAATCTGAAAAAGCCTTTGACAAAAATCCAATAGCCCTTCATATTAAAAGTATTAGGGAGATCAGGGATACAGGGCAAATATCTAAACAGAACTCAAGGCAATATACAGCAAGCCAATAGCCAACATCAAACTAAATGGAGAGAAACTTAAAGCAAACCCACTGAAATCAAGGACAGGGCAAGGCATTTCGCAATGTGTAAGAAACGCCCAGGTGGTACTGATTTTCAAGACATGAAGGCATCATGGACAGCAGCTAAGGTTTGGCAAACCTAACATCCAAGGCAACTTCAACTTCACATCTTCTTGTCCCATATAATCTTCTGAGGTCCTACAAAAGGCTTGAGTCAAATCTTCAGCTCTATACACTGTAGCACTCTGGAGTCTGTCTGACTCCACTCCAATGAGCTGCTGTTTATAGTGGTCATCTCGTGGTATTGACACCTCTTAACATTTTGGGATTTCTCACTGCTACTAGGCTTCACCAATAGCCTCTCATAGGTTCCTTCTATGGTGCCAACCCTCAGCTTCTTTGCATGACACTCTTAGTCCTGGGTCATCAACTACAACTGAGCCTGCACTTTTGCTAATGGTCTTCCCTAGTCTCTCACAGTTCCAAGCCTCAACTTTTCTCCATGACACCTTTGTGCCTTCAAAAAAAAGTACCACCTGAGTTATTCTTACAAGTTACCAAACCCAGCTGTAGCATGAGGTACAACCTCGGCTATCTCTGGGACACAGTTTCTTTGTGCTATCAGAAAACACTTCTCAGAAGAGTTCACCTCAGTGATGCTGGTCTCTTAATATATGTTTTATTTCCCCTATATCTAACATATTTAATTCATTTGAGTAATTGAACTGTTGGTTTAGTCAGAGAAATTTTAAAAAGACTTTATGAGTTTTTTAATGTTTTATTCTATGACAATAATTAATTAATAATAATTTTATTGCTTGTTTTTCACCAAAAAGTTATCCTACCAATTGGAGTAGGTAAGATGATGCAGGTGATTGTCACTGACCTGATGAGTTCAATTTCCAAGACTCACACGGTGGAAGAGGAGGATCAATCAACTCCCATAAGCTGTCCTCTGACCGCCACATGTGTGCCGTGGTTCACAAGTGAAACTGCACATGCTCACATAAAAGCAAATAAAGATAATACACATAAACATTTAAAGCTTTGCTTAATTCCAATGATGCATGAAAATGTGGGTATAACTTGTGAAAAATCAAATTTGCTTTGCAAGGAAGTTCAAAGATTTCCACTGTGCAGGGCGTAGACGTTAAATTAAGGCTGAAGTTCTAGGAGGTCAAACACATATAGACGTTTAGACTCTGTCATAACTACATTTCTGTCATTTTTATTTGATATTGTTGGTTTTTATAATAAAGTCTTTCTCATTGACAAAAAGCAATAAACGCGAAAAGATATTCACAAAGCCAGTAGTAAAGGATTTAGTAACGATGTAATCATTAGCATTTACCAAACAAGACAGTTTCTTAAATTAAATACCATATTTAATTCATTTCTAGCATGTATTTAATCTCTTATTACTTATTACTATTGAAACATTGGGAAATTTGCTAAATTAGGAATTATCTGGAAATAATTGAAAAATTATTTTTTATATACCACCTTCCAAATTCTTGAATAAAAATGTGTTTAATACATAAGTGTGTGTTGAGAAAAGAAAGAAGATTGCAACCATAAAGGACCCGAGTGACAGGGATACACACCAAAGCTGGATCTACATCTGTACTAAAACTCAAGTCTGATGATAAGAACACAGGGAAGAAAATAGCTGAAGATACTAATGAGAATCCAAAAAAGTTATTAAGTAATATTTTACCTAAAAAGTAAATAGCTTTGTAAATCATGTTTAAAGGTTTGAATAGAGCTAGAAAAGAGTAGTATTTTTTCTTTCCTTAATTTCCAATTTTATCCATTTATCAAACTTTGAATTGTATGTGTTTGCCAGGTTCAAATGCAAATTTTCCATCACTATTGTCAGCTTAGACAGAAAGGATTTTATAAATTCGAAGTGTAATTATTTCACTGCTTCTGGGAATTTCAGCTTTATGCTTTCCATATCAAACATCTCAAAGACAGATAATATCCCCATAAAAAAAAAGATTAACATGAGGATATTTTGACCTAAGTAATGAATAAAACCTTAACCTAAACTAAGAATTGTTCTAACGTAATTTATTCTCTTTTCATATTACACTACTTTAATCTGTTTGTATCATTAAAAAGCTTGTAAATGTAATTCATTGGTGTCAAAGGATAAATTTTTTTGAAATAAAAAGCGACAGTAAATGAAATGTAATAACAGCCCCGGAATGTTAAGACTGGAACACTCACCAAAATGCTTTTGTGTTCATAAAGATGACAGAAAGTTTAACTATGGTAAACTAATGTAAAGGAAACTTACATGTTTTCTGACATTTTAAAAGTTTATGAATATAGTTGAATTTCAAAACTCTCAGCATGCATGACGTTGTCAATGTTAATCATTGTTTTCTGTTTGACTGGACTAAACTTGCCTAAGAGACAAACACGGTTGTATGTAAGGCATTCTAGACAGGTTAAACTGAGACAGGAGGCTCACTCTGACTGTGGAAGAGGAGCTAGAATAAAAGAGAAGATAAAGTGAACGCTGGCATCTGGTCTATTGCTTCTGCTCCATGCTTGTCCTCCATGGAGGGCTGTATTCCCTCTAGTATAGGCACCAAAGATGGCTTCCTGGTTTGTTTTGTCTTGTCTTGTCTTGTCTTGTCTTGTCTTGTCTTGTCTTGTCTTGTCTTGTCTTGTCTTGTCTTGTCTTGTCTTGTCTTGTCTTGTTGTGGTGTGGGTTGGGATGAGTTGGGTTTGGTTTGGTTTTATGTATTTTGTCACATCACAGTAACTGCTAAACACAAACTCAAATTCATGTCTTTACAGTGAATGCCATATCAAACTTAGTATCTGACAAAGTTAAACTATCTAAAAAAAGATATTTAACTACATAAATTATGGAATGTAAAACCAAGGGCCTGTAGGATGCCTTAGTGTATAAAGGCATTCACCATATCAGCCTGATCCCCTGAGTTCAATCATAGAACCAACTGCCACAATTTGTCTTCTGATGTACACATGCACACATGTACCTACACACGAACATGAATGCACGCACGCACACACACACACACACACACTTTGTAAAAATAATCTATTAACAAATTTAGAAGTTATATGTTTTTGTTGTTAATTTCAAGTAAAATTCAGAGATATTGATACCATAGAGTAATGCCACTTTATCTTGTCTGGCCTTTGCCCCAGAATGTTATAATATTCTAAGCTGCATGTTGTGTGTAAAGAGGATTCACCCAGTAACTTTTAATTTTTTCCTTGCTTTTACAATAAGACAAACTTCAAAGAGGATGAATGATTTTAATCAATTGTGGAAACTAATAAAATTTTATTTTTAAGACAGCCTTACTACATATGTTAGGTCAGAAACAAATAATTTCATAATCTTGAGACTCCTGACTATAGTCATGCTAGATTATACAGGGTTATATTATATTAACTGTTATACTATGTTATTTTATATTACATTACATTATGTTATATTTATATAGATTACACATATATACGTGGAACCAAATCTAGTGATATTAATGCCAGCTTCAATTTGGGTTGCAACCTGGGTATGATAGTTAAGGTTAATCACCATCATGATAAAATTTAGTATCCCATAGAAGATGTTCTTTTTGGCATGCATGGGGATTATTTTAATTAGATTAACGGAGGTGGAAAGACCCATCCACTGTGAATAAAACCTGTCCGTGGTCCTAGACTATATAAGGATCCTGGACTATTTAAGGGAACTGAGCAGCAACCTGCATCTTGACCCTCTTCTGTTTCCTAAAAGAACCTAAGATATGACCAGAAGCTTCAAGTTCTGGCTGCCTTGTCTTCTTGCCATGATGACTTGAACTGTGAGTCAAAATAAAACACTTCTCTTTTTTTATTGGATATTTTATTTACATTTCAGATGTTATCCCCTTACCCAATGCCCCCCCATCCAGGAACTCCCTATCCCATCCCCCCTCTAAAACTGGACAATTTTAGCTCCTTTGTCAAAGATCAAATGACTGTAGGTGTGTAGGTTCATTTCTGGGTCATCAATTTGATTCCATTGATCTTCCTGCCTGTCTCTGTACCAATACCATGCAGTTTTTATCACTATTGCTCTGTAGTACAGCTTGAGGTCAGGGATGGTGATTCCTCCAGAAGTTCTTTTATTGTTGAGAATAGTTTCTGATATCCTGGGTTTTTTGTTATTCCAAATGAATTTGAGAATTTCCCTTTCTAACTCTGTGAAGAATTGAGTTGGGATTTTAATGGTGATTGCATTGAACCTGTAGACTGCTTTTGGCAAGATGGCCATTTTTACTATATTAATCCTGCCAATCCATGAGCATGGGAGATCTTTCCATCTTCTGAGATCTTCTTCAATTTCTTTCTTCAGAGAGTTGAAGTTCTTGTCATACAGTTCTTTCACTTGCTTGATTAGAGTCACACCAAGGTATGTCATATTATTTGTGACTATTGTGAAGGCTGTCATTTCCCTAATTTCTTTCTCAGCCTGTTTATCTTTTGAGTAGAGGAAGGCTATTGATTTGTTTGAGTTGATTTTATAACCAGCAACGTTGCTGAAGTTTTTTTAATCAGGTTTAGGAGTTCTCTGGTGGAAATTTTGGGGTCACTGAAGTATCCTATCATATCATCTGCAAATAGTGAAACTTTGACTTATTCCCGTAGGAATATTTATATCCCTTTATTCAGTAGGAATATTTGTATCCCTTCCTTTTGTTGTCTAATTGCTTTGGCTAGGACTTCCAGTACTATATTGAATAATTAGGGAGAGAGTGGGCAGCCTTGTCTGGTCCCTGATCTTAGTTTGATTGCTTCAAGTTTCTCTCCATTTAGTTTGAAGTTGGTTATTGGTTTGCTCTATATTGCTTTTACTATGTTTAGGTATGGGCCTTGAATTCCTGATCTTTCCAAGACTTTTACCATGAAGGGGTGTTGAATCTTGTCAAATGCTTTCTCAGCATCTAATGAGATGATCATGCGGATTTTTTCTTTGAGTTTGTTTATATAGTGGATTACATTGATAGATTTTCGAATATTGAACCATTTCTGCATTCCTGGGATAAAGCCTTCTTGATCATAATGGATGATTGTTTTGATGTATTCCTGAATTTGGTTTGCTAGAATTTTATTGAGTATTTTTGTATCAGCATTCATATGGGAGATTTGTCTGAAGTTCTCTTTGTTGGGTCTTTGTGAGGTTTAGATATGAGCGTGATTGTGGTTTCATAGAACTAATTGAGTAGTGTTCCTTCTGTTTCTATTTTGTGGAATAAAAACTCTTCTCTTAATTGGCTTTTTACCAAATATTTTATCATAGTAACAGCAAAATATTTTATCATAGTAACTGAGACACAAGGATACTGTCTTTCAATTCAATAAAGAGATGATTGGTGAAGGCCTGCAATGTGACATTAGTTACCCAGATAGATAGTAAACCATGGAGACTTCTGTGTGGTGTGCAGCATCCTAGTATCAGAGCCTGTGTATAATAAGCTCATCTTTAATACATCTTGAATTTAGTAGCATAATTATGTCAAACAAGACACAGTGAAAATAATGAAATATTTTTAAAACTATAGTTTAGAAGACTGGTATTTGCTCTCTGTCTCTGCATTTCTTGGCCACATTGATGAACAAAGTTTTCATGGTGAAATCTGTCTCATGTATGAAGAAAAGTGATAAAGTAGTCAACAGGGAGTTATATGGACAAAAAAAAAAAAAAAAGCAATGATAAACTAGGGAATCTAACCAAGGACCTTGGGAGGACTAGAACCATGATGTAAATGTATGCATGCAGAAGCAAATTCCACTTCTAAATAAATCTAGAAAGGACCATAGTCCCAGTTGATACTTTGATACTTTTTTAATCAGAGAACTCAGTTAAGCCAACTTTGCATAAAGAAAATTTTAAAGCATCAATGAAGCACTGTGAATGATGGTTTCTGATCAGATACATTTCTGAGGAAGAAGATTGTCCAAAGGAAGGAAGGGGTTCAGAGAGAAAACAGATGGCAATCACCAAATTAGAATGGCACTAAGGAATCTAAATTTTATTCTACAAAAAGTGAGAAACCATTAAAGATTTTTAAGGGTAGAAATTATGTCATGAAGTTCTTTTTGTAACGCAAAGTTCTGCTGCCTTCATAGTAAATTAGAAGTAAATGAAAAAACTCTTAGCTCATTACAAAAGTTGGGGTGAGGATGAATGCAGTCTGAGCCATGATAGTGACAAATGGAACAAAATTGAAGAAATGTGAAGTTCCTTGTAGAACATACAGTGACAAGGAGGTTCTGCTATGTTCAGAAGATGGCACCAGATCGCTAAGCCATATTGACCTGGAGAAATGTTGCCTTTATGAAACAAGGGAATGAGAAAGAAACAGGAGTCTTTCAAAGGACAAATCTAGTTTGTTTAAAGTGTCTTTGTTTGAGAGACAGCAGGAAAATGTGTATGCTAGCAAGGCAGCAATTTCCAAGACAATTATGATGCATAACAACCAAGTAAGAACTGCAGGTAAGGATTTGGGAATAATTAACTTAGAGATGCTGAGGAAAGCCATGAAAAGAAATGAGGCAGCCCACTGCGTGCTTAAAAACCTCTCATTGCTCTCTTCAACCAGTGGGATGAAGCATAAAATCATTAAAATACCCACTTACCCAGCCTTAGCTGCCAAAAATTCCAACATATACTCCAAATTCCAAACACACATAATTACTACCTGGTCTCCTAGTACAGCATACACTTTTGTACCCAACTCCTAAACCTTTATAATTTCTATTCTAAAATATTCTCTCTCCAAAAACCTTAATTTCAACTTTCATGTAACTTCAAATATCAATTCATTTTGTATCTAGAATACATCTTCTTCTTGACTACAAAGCCTTTATCATAAAATATTGTTATAATATTTTCTTATCTTTGTGTCTGTAACAGATAAACCACCAGCAATAATCTAGACATATCAATTTGTATATGTAGTAGGGCATGGGGTATATATATCGTCTACTTAATATATTTTAAAAAGCAATTGTTCAGTGATAAAACAGGAAGGAAGAGATGGAGGGACTACAAAACTGTTGAAAAGTTTTAAGAGGCCGAGCAATGAAAAAGAAATAAGAGCAGTTAAGAAGTTTAAATGGTGTGGATAGATGCTTTTACACGTAAGATGCAATCATATGTCTTGATAAAGCCATGTAAGTTGAAGATGTTGAATGACTAAAGTTGCTGGAACGCATCTAGTAAGCATCAAGACTTATCACCTGATACTTCATAAAGCATTGTTTGATCTTTTCACCAGTGTGTATCTGCAGCACATTGTAATACCAGCACTTGCCTAGTACAGGGCATCTATTCAAATTTTGAAATACGTTTACAACTGAAAATACTTCATTTTTTTTCACCATCATAAAGTAGGAAAATGACAAACTAACCATAGAGTGTTTGATACTATTTAAAGGGGCAAAGTTGCCTGACTCTAAAAGGGAAAATTCCAGTCACCACCTGTTGCATTTTAATTTTAAAAACGTCATCAAATTAATGTTTTATAACATTTGGAAAACTTGTGGATAAAAAGCAAAAAAAAAAAATTTTTTTATCATTTCGATACAGAGTTGGAAAGGCTGCCAGTCGATTTTTGGCCTCTCATACTGAAGGTTCAAAATACAGTATTCTTTCTCAGAACTTCAGAATTTTCCAACTTATTTCATTTCATTCCTTTGTCCATATTTATGTACTTGTCTGAGCAAACAAGATCATCCTACCGCCAATCTTGTTCCTAAGCTAGCGTAGCTGCCTTCTTGCACTTCAGAAAGTCAGTGACACTGAGTTGCTCTCCCGTGCACACCGCTGTCTCATGGCAGCCTTCACTCAGCACTAGGGAACCACAGAAAGCCATGTGCACTCTGAGCACTGTCTCAGCACACAGGGGTTTTATCCCTATTGTGTTCATGAGCTTCTACCAGCATCTCATTTGTACTGGAACTTGGAACTTAGCTGTTATGCAAAGTCTGTTTTTTCCTATGGTCACTAGATAAATAAAAACTAAATCAAACTTTAATTCTTGTGAATTAGGATAAATTTATGTAACACGATTGAATTTTTTTTTTGCTCCTTACTTGTAAAAATTTAGGTTTTTCTAATACTAAAATAAAATCTCCATTATAGTTTCGGACGAGTAATAAAAAATGAAAAATCGATTCTTCTATTCTCACATAGCAATACATCTTGAAGTCAACCTACCCAAAACATGATTGCTGTCATAGTGTTATTCTATTATTTTTTCAGAACAAATTGGTTTTGATTAAGCCAATATAATAAAATAATACTGTAATTACAAACGATAACTGTGGAGCCATGACTGGGTAGTAGATAATGAAATACCAGCCTCAGAGAAGCTGGCTGTGACCCATCAAAAACAATATACTTAATACGGGGATTTAAATCTCGTGGTGGACTTCAAGGACCAGGATTGTAACTAACACTTTGGAATACGCAGGATCTAAAATTCTATGGCATTTGTGATTCAAAATAAAATTCTAACATGTGATGCTTAAAATACCACTGGGTGATGTCAGATATAAGCAAAAAGGTCAGGTGAATTATTGGACAATACAGTGACTATGGGTACTAATAACAGTGCATGTTTTCAAAAGCTAGAAGGGAGGCTTTTAAATGTTTTGCCATAAATGACAAGTCATTCAGGGAATAGATACCTTTAATGTGATTTAAATCACAATTAAACATATATCACAAATTCTTTATACAAAACCCATAACTATGTAGTTTCTATGTTTTGTGTGTATTTGTTAAAATACACTTCTTATACAATTTTCAAATGGTTGCTAAAAGTGGAAATCAAATATCTTCTGTGGATAAACCACTCCACTTTCATCTCTTTCTTTCTATTTGAGGTAACATAATTTAAATAAATATTTTATTTAAAATAATTTCAAGAAGTTGGATTCTTACCTATACTTTTGATTATTAAAAGTGAGTGAAGAAGAAATGTGAAGCCTGACAAGAAGTCAATAGATAATATACAAATCTCCTAAATCTGGGGGAGGTTTGGCTACAATCTCAGATTTAGACAGATAGTCCTCCAGAATACAGCCAGGTGGGTTCATTTGCAGAAGTCAGCTTCAAGCCTCATAAGCTAGTGACTTAGCAAACAATACCAGGCCTAGAGATTCTTCAGGATAAGCTGGTATTTTCACAAGTACACTCAACAGACCACCAAACTCTCTGAAACTCCACCATCACAGTACCAGTTCACAGCCTTGTATGGCTTCAGAGGGAGTTTGCTTAAGCCTAGCAGGAAAGAACTGAGATGGAAATTTAAATCTTTAATAATTGTTTTCTCTGTCTTTTTCCATCAAAGACATCTAACTGCTAATCAGCGCTTCTGAAAGGCAAGAGATACCATTACAGAATTATCACCAGAGTGGATACAATTCTGTTTTAGAGGAGATATTTGACAGATTAGTTAGCTCGTGTCACCTTTTCATGAGAAGCTATTCAATTTTTGTTAGACTTGTAAAATATTTGAAATGTTTCACAGACAAAACTCCATGGAGCCCAGAAATGCCAAATTGACTCCACTACGAAACAGAACAAAGCTTTCTGCATTTAAAACACTTGGTTAACATTTCTCAATATGAGTCAAATGCCTTTTGTGTAAAGAGTCCAAAGCCAGTTTAATATCCCCACTAGTCAGCTGAGGCCATGGACTGCTTTGAGTTCCTTTATTATCTCAAGTCAGGAGGAGGAAAGCAAATCTCCTAAGACAGAATTTAGCTGAAACCTAGAAGCTTCCATTTTGCACCTCTGAGTCTACCTTCCTCTTTTGATATATTTTCAATGTTGCTATTTAACCCAACTTATTTTTTTTTTACTTTCTGCTCAGCATTAGCTGAACACATCGCTTTACTTAGAGTTTTCAAAAATAGTATTGAGTCACACACATATGTATGTGTGTAGATGACAGAGATAGTTAGATGATAAATAGATAGATGATAGACAGATGGCAGATGATAGATGGATGGATAGATAGATAGATGATAGATAGATAGATGATAGATAGATAGATAGATAGATAGATAATAGATAGATAGATGATAGATAGATAGATAGATAGATAGATAGATAGATAGATAGATAGATAGATAGATGATAGATGGTCAATAGATGATAGATTGATAGATAATATAATAGGTACGATGATACATACATGATAGATTGATGGTAAATGACACATTATAGATATATGATAGATAGACAGATAAGATAAATAGATGATAGATAGATGTGTTCATGCACATGTGCATTCGTGTGTGTGTGTGTGTGTGTAAGACATGAACAAACTGCTGGTGATCATAGTACCTGGAAAGAAACACCCAAACAGGGTGGGTGGTCTTCTCATTGCTCTCCCTCCCATCATACTTCTTCTATGTGTGCCTCACTCTGCACAGTTTTATACTGTCCCCAGCTTGACATTGTTACTGAAACTATTCTTTCTCTTCTGGGTTCACTTCCAACTTCAAATAACCATTTATTTCTGAGACTGGACAACCCTATTATAAGTCTCCTTCAAAAACAGAGCCTGAAGGACTTCTTTTTAACAAAAAGAGATCTCTCAAGGTGTTTAAAACGTCCATCTACCTAGAAGATAGCTCATGCCATTTCCTTAGGGGCAAGGCAGAGACCTTCAGTTATATGTCTAAACAGCTCTGCTTGTCATTATGTTCTCAAATAGCTTTGTCAACTAAATAAAATGCATGTGTTAACAAAAGTTAACTCAACAATAAAGTATTCTACTTATTTATGTTATAATAAATGACTCATTAAATTTATATATATATATACATATATATAAATTATATATATATATAATTTGACCCATGAGTCATATAATAAATAGGACTCATTAAGTCGTAGTAAAAGTACATATAGTGTCAATTCCCTTATTATCTTTAATTTATTAGTTTTTAATCTTAAAAGTGTTGTGTGTTACAGTCTTAATTAGCCAAAAATTTCCATAATAGTTCCATGATTTATGCACTACAGAAAACCAGTTAATTTCATTGTTGCCATTTAATTAAACCAAGGAATATTTTACAATAGCTACAAAACTAATAGCTATGTTGAGCTTAGTTATACCGGTTCATGTTATGACTTAATGTCATGTGCTTATATGAACAACAGGTGCATATGCGGATTTTATGTGCACATATCCATGTATGCTGAAATTCACTTTATTATAAGTAAGATTTCTTTAGTGTATTAGCCAAAGGTATGTTTTCATAGCATTGTTCCTTTATTAAAAGAAAATAAAAAGACAATTTGGTTAAATATTTTCTAATCATGTATATTTGGTTTTGGTCAATAAATCATTAAAAGGTAATCAGGTCATTGTATATGGTTTTCATATGTAACTTAAACAGAAATGCATTCTAGAGCTAATTATTTTGAATTTAAATTTTGCAAATATGATTTTTGTTGAAGAATTCCCAAATGTGCTCCCACCAGAAAATTTGTGATTTTTTTCCTAGACTGTATATATTTTAGTAAGTATTTATGAATAGCTTAAATCACCCAAATTTCACATTCCTTTTAACCTCCTTCAAGGGGTTTTATCAGTAATATATAGTGCTACATATCTCAGAATTTAAAGACATTGCCTTCAGATGTAAAAATAGTTTACAAACAAAAGAATCAACTAAATTAACGTAACTCAGTAATATCATTGGTATATTTAATTATTTGTGTATTTGAAATCTAAGGTCTGTACGAGAAAGTAGCTATTTGTGAAAATATTTCATTAAAAAGAATTTGGAAAATTAATGATCCAGGATGTAGATGCTTTATCTCATTTTCTATTTAATTTCTTTACACTTTTTGTGCATCAGTTGTTTGGTTGTGTTTTGGCTTGTACTGCACAAGAATGGGCTTGTATGTGCACTGTTTTCTTTCTATCTACCCTACAATATTTTCTCTACTATTTTCATCTTCTAGCTATTTAGCCAAAATGCTGTCTCCAACCACATGATGTCAAAAGTCCCTTCAAATCACTGTTACTGCAGTTGGTTTTCTTTGTAAATACTACCAGGAAAAATAAATCCAAGTGAAAACTCCTTACTGGAAAGACTCACATAAAATTCTGGGAAAGGGGAAGATAATAACTGGAAAATACAATCCATCCTGACTGATAGGCAAAACACAACAAATAAAAAATATATGAATACAATCTGCTGTGACAACTTTGCAAGCTCACAGCCCCTCGGTACCTAAAACCAAACATAACAAGACATCTGAAAGGTCAGGAAGAGAGTTTAGAGAATTATTTTTTAAAAGGATTCATGGCAATGCTATGCTGTTTTGATAACTATGGCTCTATAGTATAATTTGAAATAATATGTGTTTGGTAGTTCGCCTAGTATTGTGCCCAGGAAATTTTTGGCTAGCCTTGGTTTTTTTATGTTTCCACATAAAACTTAAGATTACTAATTTCTCTGTCTGTGAATAGGATTGAGAATTTTTTTATTGTGTTCACATTGACTTTGTAGATTTTCTTGGGTAGAATAGCCAGTTTTACAGTATCAACTGTTCCAATGCACAAGCGTAGAACATCTTCCTATTTCTTGGTGACTATATCAATTTCTTTCCTTGGTGTCTTAAGGTTTTTTGTTCTGCAGGTCTTTTGTTTCTTTGTTTATGTTTATTTTTGTGAGTAGTGTGAATGTGTTGTTTCTTTTACTTCTTTTTCAGTTGGTTTGTTCCTAATATATAGAAACGATACAGATTTGTACATTTAATTTTGTATCCTGCTACTTTATTGAAAATGTTTGTTAGATCTAAGAGATTTCTGGTGGACTCTTTAAGGTTTCTTACATATGTATTTTAAATAAATGGTGCCGGAAATTATATGAATGTGTAGTAAGATAAAAATATATCATCACTTAGCATGAACAACATTCAACCGAAACTGCATTGTGGACCTCAATATAAGACATGATACTTTGAAACTGCAAAAGAAAAGAATAGTGAGCACTCTTTATTTAGCATATAGGCAACTGCAAGAACTTTCTGAATAGGATCCATAGGTAATGGAATAAGACCAACAATTGACAAATGGGATCTCATGATATTCAAAGACTTCTGTGCAGCAATGAAACCTGTCAATCAGCTTAACGGTAAGCCCACAGTACTGGAGAAAATCATTGCCAGTCCATACTGCCAATAGAGAATTAACATCTAGAAAAACAGAAAGAACTAAAAAAGACTAAACATCAAGAAAACAACCGTATTTTAATAATAGGTAATCAATCTGAAGAGCTATTGAAAAACTAGACTGAAATTTTGAAGTAAGTGGATGAAACAAGAAAAAGAAATTATAGCCATCATGATAACCCAGTCACAGAAAGATAAAAACATTTCATGCACATATATTGATAGTCTCTTCAAATCTTCAGATTTCTGTGTTTGATCTGTGGTACCTGTGGGAATAAAGGGTCATTGGGAGGAAACACGTTAAGTGAAGGAAAACAGTATCGTGGAGGTACTGTGAAAACAGAGAGGGAGATACGAGGCATGGAAAGGGCTCAGTGTGAAGGGGAGGGAGATAAGGGGGAAAGGAAGGGTTAGCCCAAGTAATTATGTATGAAATTCCAGTACAGAATCTTACAACTCTGTGAATCAATTTTAAAAAGTTAAGACATTTGAGAGATGCTTCAGAGGTGAGGAATATTTGTGGCTCTTCTAGAGCATCTGAGCTCAGTTCCCAGCACCCACACTGGGAGGGTCACAACTTCCTGGAACTCCAGTTCCAGGCCAGGGGGACACACACACACACAGACAGACAGACAGACACACACACACACACACACACACCACAAAAATTTAAATTCAACTTTAAAATTTTGAATATTTTTATGTGTGCATTTATTGTGAAGGGGGAGGAGAGAGGGGAGGGAAGAGTCATAGGGGAGATATCAAAGGGCCCAGCCCATACTGGGTGGTTCTACCAATGGATTGACGGTCCTTGCATGTATAAGACAGCAGACTGAGTGAGCCATAGCCAGTAAGCAGTGTTCTTCATGGCTTCTGCTTCAGTTCCTGACTCAGATTCCTGCCTTGAGCTCCTGCCCTGTCTTTCCTTGATGGTGTTTATCATAGCAGTAAAAACCTTAACTAAGACAATCACTAAACAAGACCCTGCCCATTCCTTATGATGTCATTGTCCTCTTTTCCCACATTCAGCCTTTCCCCATGTGTCCTGTTTTTACATTTTTCCCCAAGCCCTTAATGCAGAATCAGCCTTCAAAAGATACATCCGTTAAGGTGCCCTTTTGATTAAAGCCACAAGTTATTGTTTCTCACCAGTAGTACAGTGCAGACAAGGTCTGTGTGCCTGCCTCACTTTGTCCTGACTGTGTCTGCCCTTGATTACTCTGATTGCTTGATAGAGCCTTCTTCCGCATGCTGACACCTGCTGGACTTGCTTGTGCCTTAAGCATCTGCTGTTTCTTTTTCTGTGTCTGGAATGGTTTGTTCCCAGGAG
>NW_021604577.1:9256124-9260458 GCF_004785775.1 Grammomys surdaster
AGGGAAGGGAAGGAAAAATCCGAGAAAGTGCAGAGTGCATGGTAAATATACAATTCAGATGTGGAAATACATCCAGCTAAGCATTTAAAAAAATGATGACTCCATATTTCCTACTATTCTATTTTTACAGACATCGTTGCCTATATGTAACTCTGATAGTTTGTACAGTAATTTTAATTCCCATGGGGTATAGTTAAAGAATTTATATATTACGCAAATATAGCTACGAACTTTTAATGTTCCCAACTAAGCAACACAGAAGCCTAAATTACACCAGGCCCAGAGCACAGAAGAACCAGGCAATACAATATCTTAATCTTATATTAGTTTCCAACATGGTTCTGTCAGAACACTGAACCTTTTTTGATGTGGTTCCCTCAATATTATCTCACATCACATTATCAACAAAAATTTCTTGTCAATATGAGATAGATTCATATAGTATAAAAAAGTTGATTAAAAAGTCATGTATACTACAAATACCCTTGAGCAAGATAATAGGATATATCTGTCTGAATTAGTAATCTTTCACTCAGTGTCCATCTTCTGGTCCCCAACTTCCACCCAGCAGATCATCCCACCACTTTGAACACTTTTCACCACTGTACAAGCACAAAAGATTTCATCTTTTCAGGTAAATCTAGAGACTAAAATAAGAAAAAAAGATTCTTATTACTGTCCAGAGTCTAGCTAAGCTGGCCACATTTAAGTGTTCTATAGAAGAGTATATGTTTTGATCAAAATAACCAGGGTGTACTGTATTATTATTTTAGAGTTTAATTTTATTCAGAAGCCTACACTTTAGCCTTTAAAGGTTCTAAATTCAGACAGGACACATATGAGCCCAAAGAGACTGAAATATCAAGCAAGAAGCCTTCAAGGGTCTACATCAGGTTCCTCCGCAGTATACATTTTGACTGTCAGCTTGGTGTTTTGTGGGACTTCTCACAGTGGAAGCAGATGTATCTCTGACCCTTTTGCCTGTTCTTGGGAGTCTTTTTCTCCTCTGGGGTTTGTGCAGCTTTAGTGTTAGGGCTTTCTGCCTTGCCTTATTGTAGTTTGTTTGTCCTGTTTGGTTGTTGTCTCTTGGAAACCTGCTCTTTTCTGAAAGGGCACACAGGGGTAGTGAATCTGAGGAGAAGGGAAATGGAAGGGAGTGGAGAGAGAACAAACTGGGAGGACTGGAGAGGGAGGAAACTTAGGTCAGGGTGTATTGTATGAGAGAAGAATTTATGCTTAGCTTTAAAAAAAATTTTCTGAATTCAGTAAGTTATATTACACAAGAAAAAGAGATTTTATTATTTTCCTGGTAGTATTCATTTTAAGTTGTGTGACAGTGGTTTGTTAGGTAATAGTTTGCAATGGTTTTTGGTATATCAATTTTTAAGAAAATTTAGAGGGAAAAAAAGCTTCAGGCACGTTGCTAGCCTCAATTTTTTTTTAAAAAAAAAAAGAGAATACTATCATATTCTCTAATGCCTTCTGCATTAGAATATCTCTGCAAACCAAAGTATTATCAAGTTTTTTAGAAGGAGTTGGGAAAACAGCATTGAGTTAGCCCAGGTTATCCTCTTATTCATAGTCCTTCTGCCTCAGCCTCCCAATGGTAAGATGTCAGGCATATACTACTATATTCAGCTAAGAGTTCATATCAATGTTTTTCTCTTTAATAATTTGAATTTTCTCAAAAAGTTCTACTGAGTGTCATTACTCTTAAAAACTTTTTCTTTTAACTCTAAGATATGATTATAGGGACAGAAAGACTCTGTGACTCCCAAGGAGTCAAAAGGGTTCAAAATCAGTCTCTTTTGCATGTTGTAATTCATTTCAGGTTCATTCAAAAAAATTGAGAATTCTAAGCAATAATTTAGACAAAATTGGTGAAAGTAATTCTATTTACAAAGTTGATAAGCTCCTAGGTATCTTATTCAGTGTTTCCCAGTAGTTACTCACTATAGAGCTCTCAGCTTCTCCAAGTTCAGAGTCGTCAAAAAACAAGCAAACAAATAAAAAGAATGAGATCTAAGCTTTTGATGAACAACTTCAACAAGATACGATTGACATTAAAAGTTCAAGTGTATGTTTTGCATGCACCTACACACATGTAACCATCTATAAAATTGAGATGACTTCATGACTCATGTCTACAGGTTTCCAGGTGTCAATTTATCTGTTTAAATTTTAGTCTTACATTTTGTTGGCAACAGTTAACATGATCTACTTTCTTGATTGTTAAGTGCACAGTGCAATACTTTTGAGTATACATACATGCCTTAGATCAGATCTTTAGGATGTATCTTATATGACTGAAACTTTAAATCCATTGAACAGTTCATTTTCTCCTTTCCAGTTAATCAACCACTAATCTGTCTTCCGCTTTTATGAGTTGGACTTGATTAGATATTTTATGAATGTGGTCCTATGCAGCATGTTGTCATGACGGACTTGTTTCACTTAGCATGGTAGCTCATAGTTTCTTCCATTATGTCAGATATTACAGGACATCTTTCCTCCTTAACACTGTTCCAGTTAGAAAATGTGCTGGATAGTTTTACATTAACTTGATACATACTAGAGTTAGCTGAAAGGAGGAAACATCAATTAAGAAAATGCCTCCACAAGATCAGAATGTGGGCAAGCTGATAGGACCTTCTCTTAATTAGTGATTGATACGGGTGAGAAGCCCATGGTGGATGGTGTCATCCCTGGACTGGTGGTCCTGCATTCTATAAGCAAGTAGGCTGAGCAAGCCATGTGAAACAAGCCAGTAAGTAGTACCCCTACTTAGACTCTGAATCAGCTCTTGCCTCCAGGTCTTGCCCTGTTTGAATTCTGGCCCCTACTTTCTTCACGGATAGACTATGATGTCAAAGTCTAAACCAAATAAACACTTTCCTCCCCAGGTTGTTGTTGGTGTTTCATCATAGCAATAGTAACCCTAAGATAGATGACAAATGTATAGATAGACATATGTACATATACATGATTTCCTTATGAATTCAATGATCAATAGATATTTAGATTATTGCATACCTTAGTAATCATAATCAATGGGTTTGACTTTAAAGTAATGAGATTTTACTTTTGTTCTTGTTATACTTCTGTTTGTGCTTTTTGCTACTGGGAATTGAACTTCCTGCACGCTAAGTGAGAACTTTATCTGTAGTCTCATCATGCTAATTAAGAATAAACTTCAAACATTACAACATTGTTATAAAATGTTCTCCCAAGTTTAGACCAGTAATTAGCATCCCTAATGGAGAACTTGGGGAGATATTTTTGTTCTTGTTTTTGTTGTTGCTGTATTGCTAAAAATAAATATATCCTGTGATAGAAAAAGAATGATCAAAATGGTATTTATAGCTCTGAGTCATTTTTAATTCCTTTTTAATTCCTTTCTTTCTAATTGAAAGCATATTGTAACCTTGTCCCCTTTCACATAATTTATTATTTGGCATGGAATTCTACTAGATACATGAGGCACTGAGAAAGTATTCAGTGCTAGTCCTAACGAACTTCAAAACATTCTTTTCTTTTTTTTTAAGTGAAATACCACATGAACTAGAAAATTGATAATTATTTAGAAGTGCCCTGGCTTTCTCATGAACTAAAGCGAGCAGGATCTGTGTCTCACAAACTCCAACAGGCATCACTGTAAGTACCCACGATTCTCCCTCACCACAGCTGTACTCTGTTGGGCTCCAGGAACATTCTAACCAGAAGGGCACTGAGTAGACACTCTGTGCTCAGAGACCTTCGAGGACTGGCAGGTGGCATTTCTCATGTACAAAAACACTGTAACACAAGAGTGCACTTCTGCAGCAAAGAAAGGATCAGCTTTCAGAGGCGGTGTCACCCCAGCATCCCCTGCCATGAATAATCTTTAATGATGACTGGAACTCTCCATAGCATAGCAGGTGTGCCTCTGTGTGGTGGTGACAGTGTCACATAATCAAAGAGCTGGAAAGGATCTTCAGGGTTAGCTCATACAGTGATACTTTTAGGAAAATTAGGCCCAGGGAGAATAAATGCCATGTTCTGAAATGTTCTGTGCACATAATCACTATCAGTGGATGAGGCCAGTTTGCGTTTTTAAAGGATCCCATCTGAAATTTCTTTATAATTGAAAAATGTATTAACATACCCAACACACGCATGCATAATGATCTGAAAGTAAATTCAACTTTAATAACCATGCTCTAAAAATAATTATTACATTTAAAAATTAAGAGTATTTCTTATTTTTTTTCTAAAGTTTGTTGTGGAAATTAAAAAACAATATTGACTCAAATTACAGGAAAAAATTCATTTCCATACAAAGGTATGCTTCCCCC
>NW_021604577.1:9260558-9279996 GCF_004785775.1 Grammomys surdaster
CAAAAAAAAGCATGCTCCTCAACCTCTCGATTCAAATCTTACCTTATAGAAGGACAAGAAGCATTTGTCCAGCTCGATCCAATCCCATTCAGTGTACCAGATGAAACCGCTCCAGGCAGACCAGATTTGACATTATCAGTTAATAAGCAGTGTGAGATAAGAAAATTGAAGTTTTCTCCACTTTGATTTGGCAGGAATCATAGCTTCAATGCAGGCAGGCAGAAATTCTGCCCTCACTGACGGTCACTCCGTTCTTTTTCTCACTGCCAGCCCTATTTATGTCTTCTCCCGTTTTACTGCAGAAGCAGCAGCAGAGTATAGTAAACAAAAACAAACAAACAAAACCAGATCTGCCCACTCACTGGACCACAGACTGGAGAAAGTGCAGGAAGAAAGACCTAAACTCTAGAACCTTCCATATGTGTGACAGTGAGGAGTGGGTGACCTCTAATGCCACATCTCCTTACGGAATTGCAGAGAGATCCCCTAACCACCACATGTTTGTCCGAATAAGACGGCATTTCAAACACGCTTGGCGCCCAAAGTGAGAATTATTAGCGTGGTTCCACTTTTCCTGTTAGACACAGTTTTGTCCAAAAAAGAAATTCAAAATACGCAAAATTTGCATTTTGAAAATGAAATTGAGGATACATCCCAAACCTATTAATTATTAGTCCTGTTCTATTTAAACTGACAACCCCATTCAGTAATTCTTCACGATCTCCAGAGCTGACTTTTCATCCCCCGACCCCCACACCCGGGGGGCGCTAGAGCCCTTGAAGTTACCTGTGAGTGTGGGCCATCTAGCTGAGGTGGTGGGAACTGAACTTCACTCCTCTAGAACTCTAGCACTAGATGTCCTTAACTTCTGAGCTAAAGTCATCATTTTTATTGGATATTTTCTTTATTTACATTTCAAATGTTTTCCCCTTTCTAGGTCTCCCCTTCTCAAACTCCCTATCCCATCCTCCCTCCCCATGCCTCTGTGAGGGTGCTCCTCCCCACACCCACTCCAGCCTTCCCACCTTGACATTCCCCTACACTGGGACATCGAACACCCTCAGGCTCAAGGGTCTCTCCTCGCATTTGTGTCCAACAAGGCCATCCTCTGCCACATATGCGTCCAGAGACATGGGTCCCTCCATGTGTACTTCTTGGTGGGTGGTACAGGCAGAGGGAGCTCTGGGGAGATTGCTCCCTCCATGGAGCTGCAAACCCCCTCAGCTCCTTCAGTCCCTTCTCCGATTCCTCTATCTGAGATCCTACGCTCAGTCCAACAGTTAGCTGTGAGCGTCCTCCTCTGTATTTGTCAGTATCTGGCAGAGCCTTTCAGGAGACAGCCATATCAGGCTCCTCTTAGCAAGCACTTCCCGGCATCCACAATAGTTTCCAGGTTTGGTGACTATATATATGATGGATCCCCAGGTGGGGCAGTCTCTGGATGGCCTTTCCTTCTGTATTTTGTTCCGCCTCCTCAGAAACACTGAAGCACCCACACTTTGGTCTTCCTTCTTCTTGAGCTTCATATGGCCTGTGAATTGAATCTTGGGTATTACGAACTTTTGGGCTAATACCCACTTATCATTGAATGCATACCATGTGTGTTTTTTTGTGACTGAGTTACCTCACTCAGGACGATATTTTTCAAGTTCCACCCATTTGCCTGGGAATTTCATGAAGTTATTGTTTTTAATAGCTGCGTAGTAGTATTCTATTGTGTAAATGTACCACATTATCTGTATCCATTCCTCTGCTGAGGAACATCTGGGTATATGCCCAGGAGTGGTATAGCTGGGTCCTCAGGTAATGCTATGTCCAATTTTCTGAGGAACTGCCAGACTGATTGCCAGAGTGGTTGTACCAGCTTGCAATTCCGCCAACAATGGAGTAATGTTCCTCTTTCTCCACATCCTTGCCAGCATCTGCTGTCACCAGAGATTTTGATCTTAGCCATTCTGACTGGTGTGAGATGGAATCTCAGGGTTGTTTTGATTTGCATTTCCCTGATAACTAAGGATGTTGAACATTTCTTTAGGTGTTTCTCTGCCATTCGAGTTTCCTCAGTTGAGAATTCTTTGTTTGGCTCTGTACCCCATTTTTAATAGGGTTGATTGGAGTCTAATTTCTTGAATTCTTTGTATATATTGGATATTAGCCCTCTATCAGATGTAGGATTGGTAAAGATCTTTTCCCAATCTGTTGGTTGCCATTTTGTTCTACTGATAGTGTCCTTTGCCTTACAGAAGCCCTTGCCAATACATAGTGTCCTTTGAAGCCCAAATGGTTTTCTCCAGTTTGGCTGGAGTCTTGTTTGGTTTTGTTTCTAATTTCGATGCTTTCATTATCATAATTAAGGAGTTCATGCTTAATCTGATCAAGGTTATGACAACTTACTTTGGTCTCCTAATAGCTTTATAGATTTTGCTGTCTAACCTGACTGTGACTTATTTTGACATTATTCTCTTGTGTTTTACCTGTTTGTCCCAGACCCATTCATTGAAATAAAATGCCATCACTTCCATGAGGAAATGCCTTGGTGTCCTTGTAATAAATCAGTTGATAGAGGTAAACATTTGTTTCTCTAGATTTTATACTCCATTTATTTAACCTTTGCTACTAAGAGGGGTATAACTCCACAAGAACTTCTGGGAATCAGGACAGGGAGTGCTCAGAGATTATTCTTTCTTATTTTCTCTTATTTTAGTGATTCTTCATCTCCTCATTTCCGTATAAATTTAGAACCTGCTTTTAGAACGACACTTTGGCAGAGATGCAGTGAATCAGGAGTCCATGTAAAACCACTGCCGTCTCACCTATGATCATTACCTTCTGATTGTAGCAGGGGGAGATTTGAACAACCAATCAAAGAGCATACACAGGCTGGCCCTTGCCCCCACCCTGCACATATGTAGCACATGTGCAGCTCATTTTTGATGTGAGTCCCAAACATGAACTTGAGCATGGATTAGAGCAGGGACTGTCCCTAATGCTGTTGCCTGTAGTTCGAATATGTTCTCCTAAGTGGGCTGCCTTGTCTGACCTCAGTGAGAGAGGATTGCCTAGACCTACATAGACCTAATGTACCAAGGATGGGGGATACCCAGGGAGGGCCTCCACTCTCTCAGAGGAGAAGGAAAGAGGGTTGGAGGAGGGACTGTGTGTGTGGAGAGGGGGAGGGGCCGGGAAGAAGATATTGATCCAGATGCAAAGTGAAAATAAATAAATAAATAAATAAATAAATGGAAAAAATTGGAGGTTTTCTATTATTTGTGTATGTTTAAATCCTTTTCAAAATATTTTGTTCTTATCGTCTATTTGTTTTTAACTTCCTCTGCTTTAGTCATTCAATTCTATCCTAAATGGCATTGATTTTTAATTAAATATTTCAACTTTTTTCTTTTCTAGTGTATTGTATTTTTTTGCTTGGATATTGGGTCTTGAAAACTTGCCCAATATGTTAGCTAGCTCTAAAGCTAATTTTAATTCTGTTAGCGTTTCTATTTATAAAATCATGACCTCTACAAATGGAATTAGTTTTATCATTTACTTAGCAATCTGAGCATGGTTTGTTTGTTCAAATCTAGGTAGACCCTCCAGTAGATGATAAAATAATTAGGAGAAGAGGACAGCTGTATTTTGTGCTGAACTCAGACAAAAGCACTCAGTCCTTCCATAGAACATTCAGTTCAACTGGTGGGTACTTTCGTAGGTGCCAAATCATGAGACTGAGAAAGCAGTTGCTGTCTTTCTAAGTTTCTTTGTTTTTGTCTTGCTTTTTGATATTGCTACAATGACAAGAAGTGGAACTTTGCCAAATGCTTTGCTATTATTAGTGTTATACTCTGATGACCAAAGCAACTTTTGACCTATTCTATTAATATGGTCATCTGAATAATTTTCAAATATTTAATCAATCTTGTATTCCTGAGGCAAACCATAGATCTTGCCGTGTAAAACATTTCAAGTCACTTTGTTGAGTTTGCTAGATTGGAGTTATTTTGGTTTTCTGGGTTTTTGTTGTTGTTGTTGTAATGGCTGTATTTATAAAGTCTTTTAGTTTGGAAATGTTGTGTCTGATTCGAGTATCAAGATAGTACTGTCATCCCAGAGGTCACTGAACCTTTGTCTTCCCCTTTGATTTCTAACGATGGTATGGAAGCCAATTTGAGTGTGTACTCTCATTTTCACTCATATCAAATGACACTTTTGGGTTTTTCATCAGTTTACTTTTGTTTCTTTCACTGTTTTTAGGACTGTAATTTCTCCTTTGTTCTTCCTCCCCTCAAAACTTCCCATCTGCCTACTTCTGTTCCTCTTCCTCTTCCTCTTCCTCCTCCTCCTCCTCTTCTTCTTCTTCTTCTTCTTCTTCTTCATCATCATCATCATCTTCTTCACAGGAATTCTTTTTAATTGTTATTACATTCATATAAGTATTTGTATAAACATTATATGTTACTAACAATGACCCGTTCAATCCATGTAACATTACTTGTATATATGTTTTCAGCTTTTTTTGGGCCTCATGATTTTCTTTTCACTGATTCATTATTACTCTAGGAGTGTTTAACATCCATGACAAGCTCAACTTCTCTGCTTTTTAAAAGCTTTTTGTATTGACTGACTTTTGTTGTTGTTTCCTTGTAATGACCATACTTCCCAGTTTCTCTTCTTGTCTCAGAATACTTGTGCCAAAACATTGTCATCCGCAATGGGCTGTCTACAATCGTCAGCTTCCCTCAGAATTTGATTTTATTATTTACCATTGTTTATTCGTTTAGTGGTTTCTGTGAGCTAATGTTCCATACCCTTAGTTTTAGTGTGTAGCCACAGACTTCCTCTCTTTGGCTTTTAATAGTAAGGTTTCTTTGAATTCTCTTTATCAGTGTCCACGCTAGGCTCTGCCAAGAGTCTCCCTGTGTGTCAGTTCCAGCCTTGGTGTCCTGAAGTGCTCTGGCTTGTGTAGAGAAAGGTTCCAGCTTGAGCCCAGTGCTAAAGTTTTAGCACATTCTCAGGTCTCTGATGGACTTTGCAGAGCCCTGCACATGCACATAGCCTTCACGACGACCCCCAGTAGTACACTCAAGTTTCTCAGCCACCCACTAAGGAGCACACTATGTCCCTAAATTTCCCTTTAACCTTTCAGCTCTGCTTCTCACCAAGTATCTGTCTCAGGCAGCTGTGATGTTGAGACGTCATGCTGATTCTTTCTCTCCTTTTTCTTTTTTGACTAATCTCTGGGAAAGGGTTTTTGCTCAATAACCTTTAATGCACATTAAATGCAAACAAATCCTCTGAAAGACTTTTCTAAGACTCTATCAAACAGGTCAAGTAGTGATAATGATGTGGGTGGGGCTCTTACAAACCTGGTTCCCTCCTCTAAGGATCTTTAAGCTAGTTCATGCTTGCTGGTTTCCAGAGCTATTCTAGGGGCGGAGAAATCGGCAAGTGTGGATCTTTCTGTTCTCACAAACTGCCATCATTCTTGCACAAATGCATCTTGCATTGTCACAGCACTGCTACAACTTTGATTTTAAAAAAAAAAAAGATATTCTCAACATTTTTCCCGTCCTGTCATTATTTCTACAGAGATTTTCAGAGTTCTTTAATTCTCAATTCCATGAATGCTTCTTCACAGTTTTTTCAACTTAGGGATATTTAATATATTGAAAAAATCTCTAATTTTTTTCATTCATTTATAGAAATACTTATATCAGTCCCATTGAGTTGGAATCCATATACAGATGTCCTCATGTAAGACTACAAATTCTCAACACAGTACCCACACTGGCTATTTGAATCAGATGGATCTAGATCGCACTGGCTCAGTGAATTGCATACTTTGTGAACAGTAAGTTTTTAAAATTTTTAGTATTGTTCTTCAAGTAATACCTACCTACTAGAGTCACCGTGAACAAGAGTTATTTGATAGGTAAAGAAATCAACACTTAATCGACTACCCCAAATCATGGTATTTTTTTTTTTAATCATTGTTTCATTTTAAGCTGTTCTCCCATGGATAGAATGTCTAGCTTCAGGGCTTGGTTCCTTAGGATACTAATGCCATCTGCTAGAAATGTCACCATGGTGCCAAACAAAGAAAATGGATGTTGTGTAGCCATTTCCTCTCAATTGAAATGGTCCTTCCTCCCTGGAGGAGCAAGGTTCACAGAACAAAAACCAATGTAAAAGAACTTACTATGAAGTTCTAACATGTGGCCCTTCCTCTGGGTTAGAAAAGGAGCTAAGCCCTTGCTAGAAAGAGCCTGCCCTGCCTGCAAGTCTTTGAGGAAACTTCATGATTCAGCTTGCATCAGTTCTACAGTTCTAACATAGCCTTTCCTATGATGCAGTTACATTTGAGTCTTTCATATCCCCAAGAGCAATTCTAATAAACTCCTCAAACTAGATGAGTGGAAATGGTTCTTTGGTCTGTCTTCAGTGCTCTATTTGGGATAAATAGGTTTTTGCTCATATCTCCGTTATAGATGCCAGGCATCCATGGAACACAGTAATAAAAAGTCATTAAATATAGTAGTCTATTCTCCCAAAACCTGAAGTAATTAATATTTTTCCAAGAAAAAAGGATGTGCCAAACAACACACACACACACACACACACACACACACACACACACTAGAAGGGGGCACAGGGACAGGAATAGATAGATGCACACAGATATGTGTGGGACCGTGAAAGGATAGCTTGGTTCCTGGTTGAGCACAGGCCTGGAACCCTGGACCTTAATGGAACGGTAAGTGTGTTTGGCCTTGCTCCCAGACTCCAGGCTCCTGACAGGAAGCCAAAGACCTCCATTGATCCTTTCAGTCACATAGGGCAACACCCCTACCAGTCCCTCCACAAGTAGAGGGCATGACTACAGGCCTCAGGGACTCCAGACATCTCCATATTAATGAGATACCTAAGGGCCAGAGGGCTTAGTCAATTAAGTGTTCCTTCCCAGACCCTCCTCCCTCCCTATTTAACTCAGGTCTGCCCTCAGGTGGGGGGGGGGGGGAAGAGGGGTACAGATCCATTTTCTACCACAACAATAAACCTTTTAAAACTATGGTCTTCCTTGTGACTTTAGGGTCCTGCTGTGGAGAATCTTGGAGAAGGCCTGTGACTACCCTACTGAGCCACTGCTTAATCTTCTGCTGGAAGACTTCTCTACATTCCAGCTGCAAGGCCACCAACTCAAGCAAGCTAGCTGATCCAGCCAAGCAAGTGCCAGTAATGAAGAGTCTCTCACCCAGCTGGGCACCACCAGACCTCTCCCTCTAGTCCCACTTGGCTGCAGGCAGGTCCAGTCCATATGCCCTCCCATTTCAGTTCTTCCATGGCTCCCAGGGGTGTCTGGGAGCCCAAAGACCACCGGTTTCCTGGTCAGGTGCTTCGGCCCAGAGACCCCCACTCAGGAGCTCTGCCCCCGGGAGACTCCAAGCTGAGACCTCTCCACTCCCTGGCAGAACCCCACGGCTTCTGAGCCCAGCATCCGCCCAGTGGCACGTGGAGTGAACTCACTCCTCCCTGAGATGCAGCAGACACACGGGATCCACAGCTCTGCCCAACAGGACCCATGCCCACGAGTGAACTACAGCCCCACAGATATGCATTTGTGCTTAGCAGTGGTTTGTGGTATTAAGCTCTTACTTTTCAGTGTTCTCGAAGGAGCAAATTCCAATAGAAATACCTCTCCATGGTATAAGTGGTTCTTTTAGTTATAAATTTTTCTAATACTCACGATTGGTTTCAAATGTTTCTTATAGAGTCACAACTTGTACTAGACTCACAGATTTTTAAATCAAAGAAGGGTCTGGCTGTAGTCAATAAAGGGAAAAAAAGACATCAACTTCCCATTTTAGAAGAGATGACCCAATATTAACAAGTCAACTGTTATTGGAACAAGGTAAAGAATACACTTTTATAAAGCAAGAGTCTTGTAAAGCTTCTAATTTAGTAACAATTGACAGAAATGATAATTATTAAATGAGCCAAATCATAACAGTACTTAGTTTGTTATAACCATTAAAATCATATAGTTTCTACAGGAAAATGATGATGCATTTTATGTAGATTGAATAATTGAATTATAAAATAATTAATAAAACATGATCAAATGATGATCAGAGAAATAAATATTCAAACTATAGAAAGCTCAGTAGGCTCAAATATTCCCAAAATGTGGACAATAACAATTATATCTTAACCATTAATTTTTGGTTTTGATTTTAGTTTGAGGACTTTTTATTTTTTGTTTTTGTTTTTTTTTTCTTTTGGATTGGTTTATTTTTATTTTCTTCTCTGTATAAGAATAGAATTCTTAAATTTCCTTCAGTGAATGGTACTTTTATTCCATATGGAACTTATTAGTGTGAATTTGGATTTTTTCCTTAATATTTCTACAATCTGTAGTTGGCACAATATATTTCCCTCCAAACCATTTAGGCAGTGTGAGTCCTGGTGGAATAACAAATATGCACTGGGTTTCTCCCACATGTCTACCTCACCTCTTCCTTACTGTCCAAGCTTCAACACAGTTGAAGATGGCTGGTGGTCAGGCTGGGAAGGACTCCTCCAGAAAGGCCAAGACAGTTCTCTATGAGCCTTATTCATGAACACCGAACTCTAAGACAATGAGCCACACTTGTTGCAAGTGAGAAGAATGACCCCTTGTCACTTGCAACTTGTTGTTGGTAGAAATGAAGAATCAGACTCTCTCATCAAGGCTACAGCCTCCAGTGGTGATGTCAGCCACACACCCACAACACTCTCATGGGGAAGAAAGGATGAAGAAATATTCTTAGTGGCTCTCTAGCGATGGTAATTCCAGTGGACTCTATCCCTGTGAAAAACACAATTTTGCCTTTTTGTGATTCTATTGAGTAAGTTGGAGGCTTACGGAGTTTTCCAACCAACTTAATTTCTATATTTGTTTTAAACATATTTAAGTGTTATTGTAGCTTTAAAGCGGCTACTGGTTCTGAGGTAGTGTTTTCTGATTGATTTGACTATTTAAAAAAAATCTTTGGATTTTAATTATGAAGCAGAAATTATGTTAACACACATTTGATTTTGTACAGATATCTTTCTTTCCACTCTGATGTATAAGCTCAGTAAAGGTTATATCCCCCCCCCCACACACACACAAAGTTAAAGACACCCTACAGGCCTGTGGGTGGGGTAGAAGATGGTTGGGTACCATTACAATGAGCAAGTATGTGCTGGAGACATGGAAAAGAAAGAGAAGCTGTGGATGTCTTACAGAAGTTATAACCTGTCTGGTAGGTAACCTGAGGTGACTACATATGCTGGCTCTAGTGACTAGTGCTGTGACATACACCAAATGGAGGTCTCTCTGTTGCATGTTGGCATGGATTCCTTTGTCTAGATACCCACTCAGAAGTGACAAAGCCGAATCATGTGGAAATTCTTCTTGGTGCTACTCAGACCTTCTATTTGAAACTACCGCACCGATTTTTAACACGGCTTACATGTACCTATTGCTCAACTTATTCAGAAATACTTTTCAAAACATATTCCCCAGATACTATCTTTCTGTGTGCGTTCCTCTCTTGGTTCCACTGTAGTTTCTAATGCAAAAGGACACGAACCAATTCTATTAAAGCTGCCAATGGTGCATCTGTGGCCAAAATAATAAGCTCAACTTTCCACCTTATTCTTACTGTATTCTAGGCAATGTTTAACAGAATTGACAGCTTCTCTTGGACTTCTCCCCACTAGGGGAAATCCTCTGGGTTTCTCTGATCAGTTCAGCCACCTTTGCCTTCCATTATTAGCTGCCTTGCTCCTTTCTGGCAGACTTTCTCAAGACCTTGCACAGATTCCCTTACTTTCTACCTCCCCATCTACTATTTGGCTAGCCTCATCTTTTCAATGGCTGAAACAAGTCACTTCCAAAGCTACCTCCCCTATTCACAGATGAGCTTCAAGTTTCCTTTTCATCTCATTCCCTCTTTTAAACCTTCTCTTGGATGCCTTCCAGGAAGCCAGACAGCCTTTCTGAAAAAGGAATTCTTGACTTTAACTCAAAATACTTTGCAAACATACTCTTCCTCTGTCAGGAAATGCTAAGCTAAGAACCAAAAGGATCCATTCTTCCTTGCCCCTCACTTCCCAAGCCTGTCCATCAGGAATTCCTATCAGTTCAACAACCAAGTTCCATCTTGCCTCTTTCCACATAACCAGGGCTGTGACTACAGCCTAACAATGACTACAGCCTGTGGAGACACTGTCTTTCTCACAGGCTGCCTCCTGGTCAGTTCCAGCTCCTTCTGTTGACCTCTGATAATCCATTCTATACCCACTGCAGCAGAGTAAACTTTCAGAAATTAAAAATGTAAACCAGATCTTGTTAACATCTGCTTAATCCCCTTCAGGGTTTCTCATTGTAATTGGAATGAACTCCAAAGGCTTTATGTGCCTCAGCTTCTGTCTGATGTTAGCTCCTCTTGGCCTTCTCATGCCTGCTCGATGCTCACCAGCTGCACTGGCCCCCATTCAATTTTCAGAACAGGCCAAGTTCTCTGTCTAGTGGACACTTCTCGAATGGATTCCCATGGCTGGCTCTTCAGATCCTATGGGTCTCTGCTCACACTTACATCCCAGCCCGGGGAGCCCTTTTATGACCACTCTGTAAAAGTGGCTCTCTTTCCCCCTGTGCTGTCTGTCGCTGCTATTCTCTAGGACAGCATATGATTTTGTTCCTCCATGGTCCTTTTCTGCATCAAACGCTAGCTTCACATTACAGTGTCCCCACTGGTTCATCTTTGTAATCACATCCCTATTTCTTGGAAGTATTTTCCCTTTATCTCTGAAATGAGGTTGACTACTAAATTACATCTTATTCTTTTGCTCTGTAAGGAGGTGTTTATTATTTTTAAATTCATTTTTTTTTACTGTGTCCTTCTTTATTCTGACCCATTCACAGAATACTAGTCTGCCATTTTAGATGTGTTTTTCTTTAATTGCTAATTCCTGGGCCTGTATATTTTGTTTACATACATATTATTGGCCTTTAGTCTTTTTTTTTTCCTTGCCGTTCATTGTTCGGAAGTTTAGTCTTGGTAAGTAGACCAGGTTGTCCTCAATGTCTAATTGCCCCTGCCTCAGTCTCCCAAGTAACAAACATGAGACTTTGTTGCCAGCTTTCTCTCTACTTTTTTCAGTCAGCAGTATCCCTTTAAAATCTTTGTTACCCTGCATCGGACTAGCCACTGCTCTGAAATGTAACACACTGTTACACATGCGCGTTCCATCTATTTGTTGCCTCGAGCTTCCCACTATTACTAACAAGCCCATGACAAATATCTTTGTACATATCCATACGAATGTGCTTCTCTGGAGGAAAAAAAAATGTCTAGAAGTTCATGAGCTATAAGAAATGTCAGCATTTAACTTGACTAAGCACTTCTGCAGAACTAAACCCTAAGGAATGCCTGCTTTAAACACCTCTGCAATGAGGGTCCTCAGGCTGCCACGTGTTCTAGCTGCTGTTTCGGCCCTTGCCATGTTTTCTAGTGTTTGCTCATTTGGCCAGTATAAAATAATTGCCTATTTTTACGTTTTGTTTTGCAATTTTACAAACTTAAGCAAGTCTGTCTACATTTGTCAGCTACATGGAATTTCATTTCTCTGCCAGACCACAGACCATTTTTATTACTGGGTTTTATAAACGAGGACCGAGTTTCATCAGATTCTTCATCCATATCCACTGAGTCACATTTTAACAGTCATTCTATGAAGTGATAGATTATCTTAATTTGTTCTTCGAAGCCTAGGAAAAACATTATACTTGTTCTTAGTATACTATTTACAATGTTCTGTTCAGAAATTAATTTTTATTTAGGAAAGAAATAAATGGGCTTAAAATTTTATTTTTGCACAATTTTTCCATGTTGTGCAGTCATAACGACAGTAACATCAAACAGTATTACATGAAAAGCAATAGTTATAGTGATAATACATACTATATTTCATAGTCAATATCTATTTCTAGACTTAATTGCACTATGCTGGCATTGATCTTTCTCATATATTTGGTCATTTGGGGTTGGGAACCCATTTTTCATCACAGAGGCTTCTGAGTATGTCCTAAGTTTTATGGTTTTAACATACAGCTTGGCCAATTTGGTTTTCCATGTTGCAGCTTCTGAGCTGTTTGCTTCATATTGCCGTAGAAGCTTCTTCTTGTTTCCTCCATATGAGCTGCTTTATGGTCTGTGGTCCAAGGATCATTTGCTTCTTCATTCTGGAGAGTGAATATGAACACTGTTCATTTATCTTAGAATAAGATACATTTGAAGATGTCCTTATGCCAGTATCTTGTGTTTAGCCTTATGGAATTTGATTTGGACATTTTATTTACTTACAAGTATAATATCTCTCTGTCTTCTGAATTGTATATGTTTAAAACAGTACAGACTTTTGTTACCAAAACTAATAGCAATGACTTAGTCCTTATAGTTATTGGACTACTGCTTATGAATGGATTGAAAATACTTGAGAATGGATGGGCACCTGTTACTTCCTGCTTTCCATGAGCCCCTGTGTAAAACATAGAGCTTCAGATGTTAGTGTTATATTGCTACATTCTATAACCCAAAAGTTGGAGCTTAGTTGGAGAAAATTGATCGCTGGGTATAGTTCTTTGATGACAGCTTATTCTTAGCCCATTTGTGTATGTTTGTGTTTTTACTTCATGTTTTTGGCTATTTTTTTAAATGGGTAAACTTCTATACATATTAAAGCAAACAAGTGCATATGCACCTAAATACATACATGAACATGCACCCAAATCTTCGGTGCCACAATATTCTGTCCAAGTGCATGTGGACTATCAACCATGGACTGAGTCTTCTGAAACTATGAACCAAAGGAAATCCTTACTTTTTTTAAATTATTACTTTCACCTTCTTACAATCCAGTCATTACCCTCCTCCCAGCCTGCCCCCCCTCTTTAGTTTCTCATCCCATTTCTCCTCCCTCCTGTCTCCAAGAGAACGCCTACTCCCTGGGGCCTCAAGTCTCTCAAGGGTTACGCATCTCTTCTCCCACTGAGACCAGACCAGGCAGTCCTCTGCTATATATATGTTGGGAGCCTAGGACCATCTCTTATATGCTGCCTGGTTAGTAGCTCAGTGTCTGAGAGAACTCAGAGGCCCAGGTTAGTTGAGACTGCTGGTCTTCCTATGGGGTTGCCCTCCTCCTCAGCTTCTTCCAGCCTTTCCCTTATTCAAACACGGGGGTCCCCAACTTCAGTCATTTGGTTGGGTGTAATTATCTGCATCTGTCTCAGTCAGCTGCTTTCTGGGTCTCTCAGAGGATGACCATTCTTTCTTCCTGTCTAGTAGAAAGACAGGGCATCAAGTGGAGAAATGGGGTTACCATCCCACAGTAAATCCTTACTTAAGTTGTTTTTGTCAGGTATTTGGGCACAGCTAGAAAAAAATACTTTAAATGGTGTCAAATCAAAGAATGTAAGTACAAATTCATTTAAAAAATACTTTTTATCAAGTTTCCTAGTTAAGTCTCAAGAAAAAGAAAATGGAGCCAAAAACAAAACAAGAACTGGAAGATCTAAAATGAAAATATAATAGGAAGCATCACCCTTGTAGAATGTAGTTAATTCATAATTTAATCTAAAATTAAAAATTTGTTGAGTAGATATTCCAAATGTAGATAAAGTGAAAGTAGCTAAAAATGAATGCATATAAATTATTAGGTTATAGGTATGTTGCATGTCATTGACATCGTGAGTAAGATTAGGAACATACTTTTGAAAGAAAGGTATATGTATGTTAAGTTAAATGGCTGATAACCAAAATCTAGAAATTTTCCCATGAAAGAAATGAGAATAAGAAAAGAGTTTTTTAAATGTGTACATCCATTAAAAAAGTGGTCATATTGGTCCATTCAAAGGAAGGTAAGAAATTCTGAAATAACAAAAAAATATTTAACGTATCTTAAGCATTATAAAGGTATCACATGCTGTTCTCTGTTTGGGATTTAGACAGGTAGGCCTAGTTCAGAATGACCTCTAATGGTATAAGTAGGCTCTTTCCTCTTCAGTATTGTTTCTCTCAGACTAACTCAAGATTATTCACTAGCATGTAAAATTATTCCAGAAAAGAATAGTGCAGGGCCAGATCTTTTGAAGCCTAAACTATAAACTGGGTCAGCATTTTCTTTCCTCTTTTTTCTCCTGGCAAAAGACCATACAAGCTAGTGGAAAAGATACCACCTCTTGATAGGGGAAGTTTACAAAGTCACCTTGAAGAGGACACTATGGAGAGTAAGCCATTAATTGACACTCTTAATGCTACCAGTCAACCTGAAAACTCAAAAGCATCTTCCAACTCAAAAAGCCTTTTGTAAGAAAGAGCTGAAGACTAAACAAGGGGATACATGTTTTAGGGTTACCGTTCAAATCCAAATATATGGGTAAACGTGTAGGAATTCATTCTCTGTTGGGTGTAGGCTAGGTGTGGTACTATATACTGGTGACAGAAGACTGGGACAGCAGTCTGGAGCATTTTCCAAGGGAAGACCCCAACACTCCAGCAACTGTGTATAATGGCATTCAGTATAGGGTACAGTAGAATCTGGGAAACCTTTCAAGTATTATTCAAGTAGAGTATTGAAGGACTGGAGAGTGAAGAGACAGTCTAGAGGTGAAAAAATCTGAACATATGCAGAAGAAAAAGTCGGATGTTCAAAAGACACTTTTCCTCTTGTTTTACCTCAATGACATAAGACTTCTATAGAAGTACAGCACTAATTTCACCTCTCTTTTGATTTTCTACTAGTCTTTTCCCTCCTTCTCTGCTCTCCACTATACCTATATTCTAGTATACACTTCAGCAGCATACATTGGTCAAATATACGCTAACTAGTTTACGCTATATCCACCTTACCTCTCTCCTGTCTCCTGCTCCCAGGATTTATAAGGACATTGCACCCCATTTTCCTGATCTTATTGTTTTTCTCCAAAATCTTAGATAGAGTGTTGTTTTTAACTTTCATGAAGATAAATAGCACTCAGGGTGATTACTCTTTAAAAGTACTTATAATCTGCTATCAATTTCTTCTTGCTATTTAATCAACTGAAAAGAACAAAATTCTAGAAAATTATGTTAGGCCAACACTAGATGATAGAAGAATAAAGTTCCACAGGCAATAATTTGTGTTTCAAGTCTTTGAAGGTATGGGTTTATAAAGAGTCGAAGCTGTGTGATCTTTAAAATACATTAGAACCCTTCAGTCTTCAAAAATAAAAGAAAGTAAAATAAAATAAAACATAAATGCATGAAAACACACAAAGGTATCTGTAACAAGCACTTTTATGCATAAAGTTGCATAATGAAACACAAACCCTCTGCTAATTTCATTAGGGATCTATTAAGTTACCAGGACTCTAATACACAAATTGAATAATTATCTTCTTCAACAGCAGGAGGACAATTTACCAGAAGAAGAAACCATTTAGATGGCACAATTAAGTTATATTTCTTCTTTTCTTGCAGATAAATTAAAGGGATGAGAATCAGTGTCATCTATTGTTTTCAGAGTTTTCCCATGTCTTTACTCCTTGTCTAGTTTTATCAACACTTACTGTTAACTTCCCACTATGACACTGTGGCCACGTACAAAGCCATTTCCTCACATAAACAAGCCCTAGTTCTAGCCTCAGAAGCAGAGCCTCATGGACCTAGTCTGTCCTGAGTGGGTGGGGTGGGGGAATGTCATGTGATTACCTCCCCAATAGACGAAATGTCTACCAGATACACAGAGATAAGACATTCAGTTTTCTCCTTATCTCATGGTAGCTTCCAAACATGTGGAATCATAGCAATAATCTTGTAACCATGAGGGAATAGTGCCACATGACAGACACAAGATAGAAATAGTTTAGATCTTGAAGACTTCCCTGCATCCCCTAATTAGCTGAGGAAGGGGAGACGTATCTACCTTATGCAACAAAATCAATTTCTCATGGTTAATTCTTAGCTGTGTTACAGCAGAAAGAGTTTAAAGTAAGCAATACTCTCTAACTAAAGATTTCTTTGTTGTCACGTTTTACAGGGCATGATGGGATAAGAGCAGTGACACATCAGACCCTCCATATGTATAAAAGAAAACTCATCATTACTAAATAGTGAGCAATCTACAATAATTTAGCTCTCACCCTTAGGGACTGAAGGAACAAAGAAATGCTGCCACCTTGTAATAAACAAATAATTTCAAAGGTTTGTTGAAGTGTTCATCATTCTGTTGTTACCCGTACAAAGATATATAGACTCCTAAGTCCACTGCACACTCCTCCAAGACATGGACACAACTTCATCACCTATCAACAGAGCTTAGATGCTTTTCTCATCATAAGTAGCTATGCTATGATAGATGTGGTATTCTGTTTTATTATCTCTATAATATATTCTATGACATCATTTTTCAACCTCAAGTATATTCAATGAATTTTGTCTTATACTTAAAAACAATAAGAATCAACTAAACTATTTTTCCACAGGGAGCTACGGGGGAACATTTCTCAACTGATAGCCTAAGTAGAAAATAACTAGTATCCAATGGGTAAATTGTGACTCAACAGCCTTCTCAGAGTGTCTTCTGTTGTTGGAATAACGAATCATACATCTCCCTATTAAACCTACAAAGTACTTAGCTTCACTAACTAAATTTCATAGTCCAAAATACCAGGATAAATGCACGAATGACCTCACAGGACTTCCAAGAGGCTAGCTTAAAACATTACATAAATGTGCTCATTACAGTAGGCTATCATTACTGTTCTTATTTGAATTGGTTTTAATTTGTAATTTCTTAAAGAGAGGCTCCTCTGACCCCCAGTTTCCTTGGCTCTGGAGTTCATCATAAAATAAAACCAGACTCAATTTTAAAAAGAAAAAAAAAAGGCAGCAGATGCCATTACTCTGTATAGTTCTTATGTATTACGCTTACTGCTTATTACCTCAAATGGTAGGGCCATGGCCATCACTGTTTACCAGGTTAAACCTGAACATCAGTGCTATTGACACAATGGAAGCCTGGGTTCCTTATAGAAAATCCATCAGACAACAGCACACTAGGAGTCCAGCCAGTACTGGCATGTGCTGCAGCTTTGAGGCCATCTCGGATCTTCATGAGAAATAAAGGAATTGGGATAGATGACCTTTGTGTTCCTTTTAAAGTCTCACATTTCACCCCTATTGTGACCCCCGTGGATACAGGATAGATTGCCTGTATTGATTACACCTTAAGAGCGGAGCTGATCTAGGTTCTATTTAATCAGTCCTACAGGGCACAGATTCCTTCCACTGCTATAAAATTTAGAAACCTCAGAATCAGAGAGGTTAAATGATTTTCCCAGCACACCATCTGGCATGTTTATAATTTCCTGTTGCAGATTGCTTATTTCTAGCCACCAACAAATGGCTAAATTGAGACCAAGTCTGGAATGTAATGATGCAGCCCCAGCATGGTCCTACACTTTCAAACCTGCAGATACCTGAGCTAAGTCCATGCCACCCTTAGCAAACTTTACATGTGAAAGTGGAAAGCTGCAAAATCAATTTTCACTTCTAATCGTTTTTGACAAACACGATCCATGTTTGCTGCTCTAAAGGCGTGATCTTTACCATGTTCTCCATCCTATTCTAGATGATAATTTACTTTTTACTATACGATCTCACAATAATTTCAAACATGGTTCATTATGGTCAGTGACAGAAAGAAATGTTTGGAATAAGCAATGCTATATCTCATTTGATTTTTGACATTTTTATTGAGGTTTTTTTTTTTGAAGTTTCTAGTTCACTTAACAGCTGGACATCTAACATATATATCATTTTATTTTGAAAAATGAGAGTGTATTCTAGATGCCACCCACTTGCCATTGTAATAGATAGAATTACTGATTATATATACACTTCTCAGCAGCAAGAGGATACACAATTGCCTCCCAGGACTGTGATAAGAAGATGGCAGTTACAATTGGCACCTAGAGAAACAATACATAATTGCCATCCACTAAACTAACAGAAAGAGAGGGAGACAGAGATTATCTGCACAATAGCCCAAGCAACAGACAGAATCAACAACCCTCAGCCCTTATTTTGAGCAGAGGAGAAAGAAGGCAATTTGCTCTCAGAAGTACCAACTCAGGAGAAATCTTTTGTTGAAAGATGACTCATAGTACAACTTTTACAAGTTCTTTTTGCTCACTCTGCAAAAGAGAAAAGGTGAATATGAAATCCAAAAAGCGAAGGGGTTAAATCAAACCTCCGGTACAAGGAAAACAAATTATAGTAGCTTTACCGGTAACAATTATAAATGGCTTTATGACCAGTGATGATTGGGTAGTAAAAACATAACATCGATACTTCTGTTAGAAGGATTTTCCCCCCTTGAAAAGTTAATTTATCCCAATAGTTAGCTTTCCTATGTAGGAGGCTGCACAGTACAGATGCTTGCCGATGTGAGTCTTGGGCTCCAGGCTATTCCAACATGCTGTTTCAATGTAGAGGTCTGAGATGCTTCTCATCTCACATATCCAAACAGAACTTTCATGGTTACAATCATGGCTCACCAGGACTGTACTTCCACTACATGTGTTATCAGTTCTAATTGCTCTGGTTTCCCCAACAGAAACTTCTACAGATGAAAATCTGTACTAGTAAGGGACCTATCATGACTGCCCTCTGAAAGACCCAATGAGCAGCTGAAAGAGTCAGATGAAGATATTTGCACCCAACCAATGGTCAGAATCTGCTGACCCTGTGGTTGAATTAGGGAAAAGCTGGAAGAAGCTGAGAAAGAGGGTGACCCTGTAAGAGGACCAGCAGTCTCAATTAATCTGTATCCCCGAGATCTCTCAGACACTGGACCACCAACTAGGCAGCACTAACCAGCTGATATGAGGCCCCCAACACATTTGCAGCAGAAAACTGATGGGTCTGTGTTCAATTGGAGATGATGCACCTAACCCTGGAGTTTAGAGGTCAGGTGGGGTGGGGGTGGGCTGGGGGGGTGGGGACATCCTCATGGAGACAAGGGTATGAGGAGGAGGTACAGGATGTGGAACAGTCGGAGAGTGGACTGGGAGGGGAATAAAATCTGGAATAAAAAGAAAGAAAAAAAGAGAGAGAGAGAGAAGAAAGAGAGAAGAGAGAGAAAGAGGGAAAAGAAAGAGAGAAGAGAGAGAGAAAGAAGGAAGGAAGGAAGGAAGGAAGGAAGGAAGGAAGGAAAGAAAGAAAGAAAGAAAGAAAGAAAGAAAGAAAGAAAGAAAGAAAGAAAGAAAGAAAGAAAGAGGGGGGAGAGAGAGAAGGGAAGGGGAGGGGAGCGGAGGGGAGAAGAGAAGAAGAGAAGAGAAGAGAAGAGAAGAGAAGAGAAGAGAAGAGAAGAG
>NW_021604577.1:9280006-9291739 GCF_004785775.1 Grammomys surdaster
AGAAGAGAAGAGAAGAGAAGAGAAGAGAAGAGAAGAGAAGAGAAGAGAAGAGAAGAGAGAAGAGAGAAGAGAGAAGAGAGAAGAGAGAAGAGAGAAGAGAGAGAAAGAAAGAAGAGATTAAAAAAATTTTTTTTTAAAAAAGACAGCGCTAAAGCCTGATTCCTGCACTGTGACTGACAGCTAGAGCCTGGGTGAGTGAGAATGAGAGAAAGTGAGAGACTTATGCAATTCCTCCTCTTATTTCTAATTTTTAATGAGAAAAAGATTACAACTGTACTCACACAGCTGAACACAAAGTCTAGTAGAAGGCTGAGCAGCGCGAGGGGGTTAGTGCTGGGCAGCAGTAGCAAACAGAGTCACGTGTGCTCTGTCGGCAGTGTAATCCGTAAAGGATGCAGTCTGTCCAACCCGCAGAAGCTGTGTTGTGCTGCACTGGGACAATGGTTTTAAAGTTACAATGTTTGTGGTGCTGGTAGATTGAAAGGACAAGCAAAAGCCCGTGTTTCTTTTCTATAAAGAAATCCATATAATGAGAAAAACTGGTGTAATCTATCACGTTCTTAATGGTCCAGTGACTATTCCTAGTATAAATTTCACTGTGTCGTTGACATATTTCTGCTTGATTTTGCATCATGTTTGGGTGTTGGGGAAAGACCAGGGTTCACTCTTACTGAAAATAAAGGATGTTTAAGAAAAAGAAAATCAACCACGAGGCAAGTTGATTGGAAAATCGTTTACTTTTTAAACTTATTGCCCTACTTTCTGAAAGTCCCTTCACTGAAAGCCCTGGTGTTGGAATCATACACTATGAAAATCGGCATTACACACCTATTATCAACTTCAAACGAGGAAAGTTGGAACAATGGCAGTTGCCCCAAACACAGAGGACTGCTGTGTGCTCAGCACCATTCCAGGAAGTCAGTACTGCTGGCCCAGTCCTCACAGTGCATCTTTGAAACCTTACTTCTGTTTTCAAGATCAAGAACCGAAGCTCTAAGAAGTCAAGTAACTTGTCCAAAATAGTGAAGCACCCGGCCCGCATTGGCCTGCGTTGTCCACTTCCAAGTCATCAACTAAGGTCTCTATTCAAGTTGATTTTCAGAGTAACCCAACTGGAGAAGAATGCAGACCTCGAGACTGTTCAAGCTAGCTCAGGCTATATCATAGCACAGACTACAATGTCATTGTCCAAACGAAGAATATCCAGTATCAGCAGCTTCTTTATAAAAGGTATGGGCAGGAAAATTGGACAAGGTTAAAGGCATCAAATGAACCCTTCTACCAAGACGTGATTTTGAAAATATATTTTATTGGAAATTAATAGTAATATATGGAAACATGTTCAGAAATAAAATTTGTCATCTAAGAAATAGGCCTCAGACCTCTAAGTAGCCCCCAGATGGCTCATGCAGTTAACTCCTTAGAATTGAGGAGTTTTAACATATCATCAAAGTAGGCTATGGGACTCCACCTCCCTCTCTGTATGCCTTGACTACCTGGAATCTAAAAAACATAGTACTTTTCTCCACTGTCTCAGCTAATACAAGTCAGGGCTATAGTAGAAGATGCTCCTATAAACGCAAGGATACAAGGGACCGATGGGTGTTGATCCGTCTTCACTAGGCTTCCCCGTTAGTCCGCACGGCTCAAGAAAATGTCACACCATACAATGCGATAGTTTTTTAAAATAAATAAAAATGAAAACAAAATGCTGCCCTTGAGATTAGAGACCCTCAAATTCTAGTTCATTGGTTTGGTACAGATTCAAAGAGTCAAAACTCTCACAGCTTCCAGATGAGTCTAACGTTCACCCAGGCCTTAGTGCTATTCTTATGGCCTTCTTGGATCCAGACTCCAATTGAATGTGCTATTATTGCTGTAGGAAGAGTTTCAGCTAAGAACAAACCCGTCAACCACCCACTGTGTTGCTAACCGTGTTGTCTCCAGGATCGCTAAAACAAACTATCCCTGCAAATTCTAAATACCAACCTACTATATAATTTCCTGCCATATAGGGAAATTTGAAAGCACAAGGGAGACTGCTTTTTGATACAGCATTAGTTCGTCATGATCTTCATGCTGTCACAGAGGACATTAATGTCAGCCTCCAGTTAGGGATAGAATGGTGGGACCTAAATAGTTTTCTACAACTGGGTGAGAAACAGCTGCATTTTTTGTGATTTATTAAGTTGTTTGCTGTGGTCCTAAATCTATGAAGCTAAGGACTGTGCAGGAACAGCAAGAAAACTAGAATCCCTTCTTCAAGAGGAAGCTGTATGGATGTTCAATGAAAACTCCAGAAGTAAATAGGTCCTATGGTCTTGGGTGACAATAAGACCTACTATCATACTAAGAACAGAAATACTGAGTAGACCCACTAGGGTATCCACAGCCATGCTGCAGCTCGGAGTCAGAACACAGACCACGATCATTCTAGTCATCTCACATCAAGTACGTCAGTGATGGAACAGGAGTGAGTGGCAAACTCATCTCACATTGATTGATTGCCACATGCATGTAGACATTCACAGCCACAGACTCCATCACATATATCAGGGCACTTCGCATTTACAGGGCAAGTATGGGAAAGGAATCATCGAGCAATAGATAAGCCTGTATCCAACAGAGCTCCACCCTCCAGAAGCTATTCGTTATACCCTTCTGCATTTCTTATATCCATTTATTTTAAGGTAGGAGCTGATCTTAGAAATGGAAAAATTGCTGAGACTCAGCAATCAAGAAGAGAAAATCCCAAGGTTTGTCTGATATTTAAAGAGAATGAACCAAAATATGCCTTGTTTTTGTAAGAGACATTAGCTCTTCCAAATCTCTGGAGAACTACAAACAAGAACAATTATATATGTACGGATGTATCTGGTGGATATTTGGCAAAACTTCACTATATACAACTATACAACTTTATACAACTTTATTTTCCATCTGTGCATCAGTGACTTGACTCTCTTTTATTATTTGTGTCTTTGAGTTCTTTTCAATCTTTCAGTTGAAAACTGCTTCAAATGATTCATACGTATGTGTGCATATATACAAAGCATTCTGAATCTGTTTTAATCCACAATGATTAATATAATGTTTGACCAGAAAGCCATTTGAGGATAGTACCAGAAATTGTGGTGTCTAGCCACAGTGGGGAGGGGGAAGAATATTTTTCCAGAAAAATATGGGTTCCCTTTGGGGTTCCTTAATATTGATAGTAAAGAAGAAAGCTGAAGGATTTTATTAGAATTTAAAAGAAAAACTGCAGGATGGACAAGATATAAATCCCAACATCTTCCCAGAGGAGAGAGATAAAGAAAGGGAAGAAAAAAGGCCCTATTGTTTAAGTTAGGTTTGCACACTGAGCAATGGAGGTCAACCTTGTTGTGAGTAAGAAGATTCATGGTAAAAGGAGGTGAAAGAACTTTAGAGAAAAGAGAAAAGTAAGTCAAAGTGTGGGGGAAAGCATGCTTACAAAACAGAAGCAAAGGAAAAGTTATGTTTTTCTGAGGGATTAACACAACTCCATGGTCACGGTTCCACAAACAACTGCACAGAAGACAAAGACAAAAAGTGCCTGATCTCAGTAGAAGAGTCAGTACTCACTCCAGGTTTTAGCATGGCTTAATATGAATGTGCCTTCTGAAGGTATGGTCCTTTTACAAGTAACTGACCAGACCAACTGGATCAATTTTATCTGAGCTATCTTGCAATCTTAGTTCTCCAGCCAATCCCACAGGTAGATTCCATTGTCATAATCTGAAAGAAACTGCTTTCCCTTAATGGTCGTCCAATGCTGCTGTAATAACAGCTTACATACTGTGAAGATACCCTACTGGGTTATAGCACTATAGCTTTGAGGTTCTTGAGTTATTGTACTTTTCATTAGTTAAAAGCTTTCTTTCTGGATTCAGAGGTATCTGCATTTCAATAAAGATCCTATACCAAGCTAGCCATTTAATTTGGTTAACATATGTATCCTAAAGTTTATTTCCTAGTCTGTGACTAAGAAGCTGATGACCCCCTGACAATGCTATGACAAAAATCATACATGATGAGAAGTCTAACACCACAAACCATAATAAGTGATCAATAAAAATGATTTCTGCAATTTATACAAAAATATTCCAAAAAAATATTTTAAGGCATTCATATGGAAGATAACAAATTTAGGGGATATAAAATCTAAGACATTTGTAGAAAATAGAATAAGTCAAATTCTTCAGTCTATAATGGTCCTGAAAACCATAAGACTTTGCAAGTTACTTACTGTCCTGGTCTATAAACTAAAGATGAAATACCAACTACTGGAAGGGTTATAAATTAGGATTTCCGCAGTGAATTTCTTGGGTGTTCTGAGTATAATTGCTCTACTGGTTAACATGTCAAAAAAAAAAAGATCTCTTTCTCCAAAGTTAGGAGAAATGAGGCTATAAAATATCTGGATTAAAATGTAAATGTGAGATCTTAATTATTCAAATGTTCAGCAAAAGTCAATTATCCTTCCATTAAAATGCAAATACGCACTTGAGTTCTTGTAGGGGTGCACTAGGGAAGAGATCTGCAGGGAGCAGGGAGAGGATCAAGGAAACCCTGCCAGCAGATGATGGGACCTAGGAAAAGGAGTCAGGCTGGGTGCTGAACTCACTGGCTGTACTTCTTTAAGAAGAATGGGGAGTTTAAATACCTATTCTATTTTTATTTTATGTGTCTGTGTATAAGTACATGCCTCATGTATATGGGCATCTATGGAGTCCAGAAGAGGCTCTCAAATACCTTAGAGCAGGAGTTAGAGGTGGCTGGAAACAATCCACCCACATAACGAACGCTGAAAACTGCACTTGGAGCTTCTGCAAGAGCAGCAAATTCTCTTAACTGCTGACCTATCTCTGCACCTCACTGCCCCCAACCAAAAAAAAAAAAAAAAAAGAGTTTCAAAAGTGACATGTGATCCAACAGCCTGGAAATAAGTGATTAATTTAAAAAAAAAGGTTATTATAATTGCTGAGAGAAGTCAGTTCTTCTACAGGGAATTAGCAGCAATGGGAAGAAGCATCAGGAGAGAACTTGCTGACTTGAAGAAAGAGAAAAAGTGAAGAAGACAACCTGTCTGGCATTATAATCCATTAGGTAGAGAGGAGATATGATTAAGAAAGTCTTAGAGCCTTAGGGAAAGCCAGCAGTTAGAAGTTGTCTACGCTTCACTTCCGGTTGCTGTATGTGATAAAGTACTCTCACAAAACAGGTGAAGCCACGATGGATTTATTTAGCTCACAGTTAATCACTGTGGGGAGGTCAAGTCAGCAGGAATTTAAAGCAATTATTCATATCCACAGTCAAGAGCAGAAAGAATAAATGAAAGCACACATATTAATATTTATCTCCACTTCTCCCCATATATTCAGGCCAGGATCCAGCCCTTGAAAGATACTGCCCATATTCCAAATTTAGGATAGTTCTTTCTATCTCAGTCAACCCAATATAGATGCCCAAGGTAAACCTAATCTAAACAATCTTATTGGAATTCCCTTCTCAGAAAATTCTCCACCATGTCAGTTAAAGCTCACCGTCACACAGATGACATTCTAGAAGAGTTTCTTAAGGGGCCGTATGGAGAGTTAACATAAATTTATCCCTAGAGACAAATTCTAGAGACAAAAATGTAGTGAGAATTTTGGTTTCTTGAAAAACCCAATTCCCTGTTGCATGCAGTTTCTACTACTCCACTTTAAACTCCTTATAAAGACTTTTGTTGCTGAATTTCTTCTCATTGAGGTAGTCTAATATAATAGCTGAAGATCCTTTACTCCTCAGAAGCCCTTTTCCCAAACTCCCAACGCTCTCCCAAATGTCAGTCTGTTATACAGCAAATCAACGTCTCATCTAACTCTCAAATGACATAAATCCAATCTCAATAAAGTACAGTTGAAAATGTAACCATGACTCATACTGCAAAATGTATTGTCCATTCATGGACCTAGGGCAGCAGGGGTAAAGTATCCATTCTCAATAGAAAATAGTATGAAAGTCATAGGACGACTGTTATACACATCCTTACCCCAAAATGTAGAAATTCAAGGGATAAAGAAGTCAACCACCCAGAGAACATTTTCTCTTTTTTATCCTGTTTTATAATCATTTTTCTTTCTTTTTAATTTATTAAAATAATTATTTTATTTATTTGCATTCCAGATGTGGCCTCCATTCCCAGTCCCCCCACCCAGAGTTCTTCACCTCATTTCCCCTCCCCTTCACCTCTGAGATGGTGCTTCCCCACTCAATGACCCTCCCACCCCCTCATGCACCCACTCACTCCCACCTCACCTCCCCCCAGCATCCACCTTCCTTGGGGCATCAAGTCTCTACAGGATTAAGAGCATCCTGACCCACTGAGGCCAGACAAACCAGTCCTCTGCTTCATATGTGCCAGGGGCCAGCCCAGCCCATGTATGCTTTGAGGGGGGTGGTAATTTAATATTTTATTTATTTACATGTCAAATGTTATCCTTCTTGGTCTCCCTCTCCACAAACTCTCCAACCCATCCCCACTCTTCTTTGCCTCTAATAATACACTCTCCCACCCACTCCTGTCTCACCCCTCTAGCATCCCCTTTCACTGAGATATCAAGCCTCTGTCAGTCTTTACGCCATTTTTTGTCCCTGCATTTTGTTTAGATAGGAACAACTCCGGGTTAAAATTTTTTAGACGGATAGGTGGTCCCTTCCCTCAACCGGGGACCATGTCTATCTACTAGACCTGGTCTCTTCATGTTCTATCTCCCTTCTGTTAGGTATTTCAGCTAATGTCAGCCTCATTAGGTCCTCAGGGCCTCTCGTTTCTCTGGTGTCTCGGGCTTTCTAATGGTTCCCAGTTCCCCACCCCCAACTGCTACATATTTCTCTCCATTCTCCTGGCCCTCTGGACTTCTCTGCTGATTATTCCCTAACCAGAAACTGCTCATCTTCACTTGGTCAGCACTAGACCCAAAGATCATTACAGCTTTGAGTTGTGCCCTCCAGCCAATCCTGTATGTCTGACATGTGACATCAGGAAAGAGGAGGAAAGGACAACGAAGAAGTAATTCAAAACTAAGAAAAGACTAGAGTTTGGGGAAAGGAGTGTCAGGAAGCAACGTTCTTTGTAGGTTCACATCTTAGGGTACTCGCAAGAAATAAAAAGCAGGAAATGGAAAAGGGAAAAAGAGGGGGAGAGAAAAGAAGAGAAGAATATGAGGGGAAGTGGGAGAGAATGGAGGGCGAAGAAGATCTGAGAATTTGCTCTCGTGAGCACTCAATAGGACCATGCCTGCGTATTCAAGTCTATGCACACTGCCCGCCTATGCAAGTCTGTGCACACGGCCCATGACTCTGCTACTCTGCTTTTCCAACTGTTTTTGTTCTAGTCGCTGGGGTTTTTCCATTAATCCAACTGCCGCAAGGGCACACAGGATTCCATGCTTATTTAACTAATGATTCACTGGCTTGTTTTATTTTTTTTTTCATCAAAAGTTGGATAATAGTACTATTTAAGGAGAAAGAGCAATACATTCTATGAACTACCATGAAAATTAATGTCTGAATGACCTCAAAGTTCACAAATAAGTGTCTTTTGAACTAAAAGAAATAGTTTCCTTTTAGGTCACTGGAATTTCAAAGTGGCATGGATTTTATGGTCAATTCCTTAAAGCTACTAAAATAGAATTCTCCAAGAAGGCAAAAGAACACAAACTCAATTAAAGGAAGCCAGTAGTCTCCCTTAGCATGTAAAGCAAGTATATCAAAAGGCAATTCCACAGAAAGATGAACGGGGAAGGTCATGTCTTTCTTTCCGAAGCTAAATTAAGATAAATTTCAAAAGCTTTCGTCTTAACACCTTGCTAAAGAAAATTGCATCCCTTCCTACTATATTTACTAAGGTTGCTGTGCTTCCTGCCTTTAATGACCAACCTCTTTGACCACGCTCTGCTGAAATCTCATAAAGATGAACTTCAATTATAAGCACAGCACAGAGCCAAGGTTGCATAAGCTAACTGCATACAGCTGTCTGGGGTACAATGCCTAGATGAGGAAGCCACCTCTCTTATTTTAGCTCCATTTTCAGACTGTCCTTGATTGAACTGACCAAAGCGTTATATTTTCTTTACCATCTTTTTTTTTATCATCTCTATTTTTCCAATATGCACAGGAAGAAGATTAAAAGAGCCGAGGCCTCTAGCCCAGCAGCATCCGTGGGTCCTTTGAGTGACCTTGAATTACTGGTTTCTAATGTTTCTGCTGCCTCACAGAAAACAGTAGGGTACTTCCTCTCCAGGGAGGCCTGCCAGCAACTGCAGAAAGTGATTGGGTGTCCTCAGGAGGGTTTTATCAGCTGGGATTTTTCAAAGGTCACATGTGCACCGAAGGTTAAGATCGATGTCATTACAGAAACAGACCTAGATTCCCAAACCCTGTGAATAGGGCTAGACACCATTACCAGAGTCTTTATACCAAAAGGAAAAAAGTAGCAACTTAAACGATGTCTTTACGTTGTTAAATATCGGCTATTACTTTACTGTTGTTATATTACTCGGAATGTCTGCCAGTGTTACCTGCCTGTTGTTAGACTGTTTTTTGGTTTTTTGTTTGTTTGTTTGTTTGTTTGTTTTTTAGATCCAATGCCTCTATTTTCACCCATTGTCTCCTGGGATGAGTTTGATCTCTATGGATTCTTTCTACTAATTTAATTAAATAGCATAAGTCACGAAGCTAGTATCAATAAAATCAGCAATAAGTATTTAAGCCCCAGCAAAATACTAAAGACACAAAGAAACGCACTTGAAAACACTAATTTATAGTAGTTAGGCATCAAGACGTGTCCTCTGCTGTCAACTCTACTCTCAACACTACTCACCCCCAACTCCACCCCAAGTATCCAAAGCCACAGTTACAGCATTTCCCAAGGTAATTCCTCCGCCATAAGAAGAATAACAATGAGCTGTTTGAGTTTCTCCAACCATACATCTACCAGTATAATATTCATTGTGCTGATAAATTGGAATTCTATTGCTATCCAGATTAAAGCACCTTCATTTTAGTGAATGGATACTAAAGAATAAAGGATTCAACTTGGAAAGAAAAAATCTGCCATGTGTCTTATCTTTCTAAGGCACTGTTTATGTATGTATGCTTTGATAAATTCAGAGCATTGTCATGAAGTTCAGGTCTGCTTCTAGCCAACATGGAATGTTCGATACAGAGTTAAAGATGCAAATGGGATCCTTATCTTCTTTATTTTAATTTTATTTTTATGTTTTATTCTGTGTGAGAGGGTGTGTATGTGTTTCTTTGTGTATGTGCACATGCACATGCACAGGGGTGCCTACATGTCATGACGTATCTGTGGAGGAAGACAAATTACAGAAGTCAGTTCTCTTCTTAGACCATGTGGGTTCCTTTGTCTGAACTCAGGTCTTTAGGTTTGATGACAAGCATTCTTACACACCAAGCCGTCCTGTAGACCCCAGGATTATCATTTCTTAATGACAAAAAAAATCCATAAAAGATAGTTGTGGTTCTCTGCTGTGCATTGGATTAAAACTGGCGCAACCTCGCCCTCAAAGACTCCCATGTCACCGAAGCACAGAAGCCAAAGAATTTATCTTCACAGTTTTGTGAAGACTATTACTATCCCAGTAACTAATCTCTTTACCTTACCCTAAAAACATACTCAAAAATCACAGTCCTTATAAGTGATAAGACTGTGCAGAATTAGCTAATTCATATGTGCATCAGTCTTAAACTAAATGCGGCATTACTGAGTCTTGGCGCTTGATATATAGTATATAGAAGCAAACACACATTTCTGGTTCGTGTTTAAGCATGGGACTCTGTATTCTTCTTCTGCCAGTGAGAAAAACAAAGTAAAACATTAGGGATAAGGCTGTGGAGTCAGGGGTTCCACTCCAAAGCCAACTGACAGCTGCAAGTTATGATAAACTAGCTTTCTGATTCTCATTCTTAGGGATACAGTGTAGCATTTGGTCTTCAGGAGCTACAGTGATAAACTGAGAAGAGCTTCTCTTTTCCCTTAGATGGAATCCATACTCCATTTCTAAGTTTCTTCCGTATCTGCTCAGCAGAGTATCTGCAGGACCCACAGTTACAGCCTGCTGCTGACCGGGCAGTTCCTCAGTGATCCTCGAGGGAAAGCAGTGGCCCCATAGCCATTTAATTCTCTCAGATTCTCATACTTTCTTAATTGATACGTTTATCTCTTTTAGTTACTTTCTGGATAAAATACAAATGATTTAAAACGATTGATTTGTGAACTTGAAATGGGTAACCTGGTGAGTTACTGGAATCTAAGTATTTTGCTAATGTCTTCTAATATATTGTTAACTGGCTGTGCAGGAAACAACAGATTAACTAAGTTTAAATTCTAGCACTTTAAAGTTTAAGGCTAAATAAACTAGAGAGTGTGGACTATGAAGAATACTGAATACAGATATGTTTCAAGCCAGAAATATATCTTAAGCTATCTTATATCTATGATTTTTAATTCCACACCTCCCCTGAGAGACTTTTAAATATATATATATATATATATATATATATATATATATATATATATATCATCCAAAGCAACAAACCAAAATAAAGAAGCCTTTGCCAGAAATATTTTTTTAAGTCTATATTTTCCTAAAAATGTTCCATTCATTCTATCTTTTAAAATAACTCCCAGGTTAAACAAGAATCTAATGTCTTCAATGACTTTTAGCATAAAATATAAAATATAAAAATAGAATAAAATATAAAATATATAAATAAATATAAATATATAAATAAAATATAAAATATAAAAATAGTTCTCGGAAGAAAATAACCAGCTCCTTGTCTTCTACCTTGAAGGGGAAGGTGGTCTAAGATGAAAGACAATGTTATCGTTTGTCGAAGATGCTGCAGAGAAACATCCCACAGATGCCTGAATCTGCGCCTGTACCTCACGGTGGTCTTAGCGTGAGTGCATGGAGATGGTGATTCAGGGGCGTGAACCCCAGAGGCATTGACAAGTCCAGCCTCATCAAGGAAAAGCCTGGGTCCAATCTTCACTCCAAGCACTATCCAGACTAGGCAAAAATAAATAAACATGCAAGCCAGGTTTGGTGATGCACACCTTTAATCACAGCATTTGGGATGCAGAGATGGGCAGGTCTCTGTGAGTTCCAGGCCAGCCTGATCTACAAAAGAGAGTTCCAGGACCGCTGTTAGCGTTCCTTCTAGGCTCCGCCCCACAGTTACCTGGCAACAGCTGGGTATGCCTGACGTACTATAAAAGGGGCTGTTTGCCCCCTCCTCAGTTTCTTACTCTCTTACTCTATCTGTCCCTTCTCTCCCTATTCCCCTCCCCCTTTCCATGTGTTCCTGGCCGGCCTCTACTCCCTCCCTTCATCCCTCCCTCTCTCTCTCCCCTTCTCCTCCTCTTCTTCCTCCTCTCTCTCTTTCTCTCTTTCTCTCTCTTCCTCTTGCCCTCCCTGCCTATTCCGTGCTATATCTGTCGTATGGCTCAGGGGAAGAGATGCTTCAGCAAGGGCCCTCAGAGGCATCCCCTTCCACCTCACCATACCCCGCCTCTACTAAACATATCCCGGTTCTTTCTTTTTTATAAAACACAACAATAGCCAAGGTGGTTGCACAGAGAAATTAGATAGATGATAGATAGATAGATAGATAGATAGATAGATAGATAGATAGATAGAT
>NW_021604577.1:9291749-9299055 GCF_004785775.1 Grammomys surdaster
AAGTCATCTTGATTATAAGAATTTCAGACTAGTCAGAGGGAGGAGCTTAAGACCCCAAATCTGTAGTAGTCATGGGAAATAACACTCATGACTGTACATTTTAACAACTGTATATCAGATTGCCATTTCTAATTACTTGAATCATTGTGAGTACCCATTTTTATTTTTAGGCATTCTTTGTCCTTGATTGGAGAATCCCTCTGATACAGAGGCAAGCAGATGCGTTATGAATGGAGGAATTGTTCTTAAGCTCAGAATTATTCTCAGGTTTTTCACAGGGAAAACGCATATTTAACGTTTAGTCACACCTTTATAGGTCAATTGCATAATGCTTCATGTACACTTCATCTGAAGATGAACATTTAATGGAATGTGTCAAGAATTCCCTTCTCTAGCTTGCAGTTAGCTTTAAAATGCCATCATAACTACAAGGATGCCACCATGTGGCCGATGGGTGCTTTCTTTGAAAGCTCTATAGCATAACCTAAAGGGTACATGTAGAAAACGCACAATTTAAAATCCAGATTCCGTGAGTGAAATTGTGATATTTATCAGACCTTATAGTCTGCCTTTGCCTTACTTATAATTCTCTATTTAACTGACAAGTTGTCAATTCATCTGCAATGTAATTCATTTCACTTTTACTGCTGCATTCTCGATTCCAACTGTCACAGAAACAGAACAATCACTGCTACAGCCTTCAATATGAGAAGAGACTCATCATCATCACAATAATAATGATCTCATGCATAAGATAAAGGCATTTAAAGCATCTTCGCACCCTTCAAACATATATCCATATTAAAGCAATTCTTATTCCACTCTTCAACCCTTTGGACAAATTGCTTAGCGGTCCTTTTGTCAATACTAATGAACCACTATGTGCTTTTCTTTTTATATCGTTATTAGACAATTAAAGACACGCTGAATGATGCACTTTCTAAAAATGACAGTCCAAAGTGGTATAGATTTTTAGAAAAGCAACAGAAGTGGGTCACTTTAACAAAGGAGATTCCGCTGCAAGTGGATCTTGAATGTACCTGTTATCCTCTGTATCAAAATAACCAATTTCAAGCACTCAATGAATCTTTTTCATTAAAGCAACTTGAAACTGCTATTATTAGAATGTCATTACAGGAAACTCTAAATGCTACAGCCAGTCATCTAAAGTTCAGCAAAATCAAATGAAAGAACAGAGCCAGAATGCATTCATCTCAGAACTTAGTCTTGAGAGTCACAGGCAAGGTGTTTGCAGTAGTTTGAAGGTGAGTAACTGCAGGCTCTGTGGTAGTTTGATAAATATGGCCTCCAAGATTTGTGTGTGCTTGAATCAAAGGGAGTGGCACCATTAGGAGCAAAGGCCTTCTTGGAGTAGGGATGGCTTTATTGAAGGAAGTGTGGCAGTGTTGGGATGGGCTTTGAGGTCTCCTATGCTCAAGCCCCGCCCAGTGTGGAAGACAGTCCTTTCTGCTTCCAGCTATCGAGATGTAGAACTCTCAGCTCTTTCTCCACTACCATGCCTACCTGTCTGCTGCCATGCTTTCCACCATGATGATAATGGACTGAACCTCTGACTGTAAGCCAGCCCCAATTAAATGTTTTCCTTTGTAAGAGTTGCCTTGGTCACGATGTCCCTTCATAACAATAAAATCCTAACTAAGACAGGTTCATATATTCAAATGCTTGGTACAGAGTTAGGAATTGTCTGGGACAGATTAATAGGTGTGGCCTTGTTGGAGGAAGTGGGTGTGCCACTGGGGTGGGCTTTGAGGTTTCAAAATCCCAAGCCATTTGCTGTTAGCTCCTTCTTTGTCTCGTTCTTGTGGATTGTTCTTGTGGATTGTGTCTTGTTCTTGTGGCTTTCACTTGCCTGTCATGCCTACTGTCATGTTCCCTGCCATGATGGCCATGGACTCTCCCTCTAATACTGTAAGCACCCTTTCACGCTTTATTCTATAGGTAGCCTTGGTCATGGTGTTCTGTCATGTAATAGAACAGTAGCTAAAACAGTTAACTTGCCAGTTAACTCCTGAAAATCATTGGTAGAGATAACTTATTGTAAATTTATTATCCTGTCAACAAGGTGATTCACAAAAGAACCAAAAATTATTGGCTGAGAATGACAAAATTAAATATTATCAATAAACACAATGACACGGGATGAAAACATGAAGCTTCAGAGTTTTCTAAAACATTTCCAGGAAAACTTTTCTTCCTCAAAAGAAACATTGAGGAAGTGGTCTGCATTTTTTTTAAAATGCACTTGAGAAGCAGAGACAGGGGAATCTATGTAAATTTGTAATCAGTTTGGTCCACATAGCAATTTTCAAACCAGCCAGGGCTGGAGAGTAAGGATCTGGAGAGAGAGACACACACATACATACACACACATACACACACACACACACACAGAGAGAGAGAGAGAGAGACAGAGACAGAGAGACAGAGAGAGACAGAGAGAGAGACAGAGAAAGAGAGGGAGGGAGTGACAAAGGCAGAGAGAGACAGAGAGACAGAGACAGAGTCAGACAGACAGACAGACAGACAGACACAGAGACACAGAGAAGGACAGAGAGACAGAGACACAAAGACAGAGAGATACAGAGGGGGGGAACAAACCTACAAAATGGGACTGAATTTCAGGAAGTTGGGAGTGATTATTAGTAGGAAAAGAAACTCAAATTATCACAGCTTTCCAAATCTACGTCTAAATTAAATAAAAAATAAAAGTCTACGTCTCTTCCTGTGACATATACTAATAGCCTAGTAACTAGTAACGATGCAGCCTGCCTTCTGTTTTACTGTTTTTGAGCCATGATTTCAACAGTTCTTATACTCACCCAGGTTTAAACCCAAAGGCCCCACTTTGATTTCTTCCTTATCAGCAATATCCACTGTGCTATGGGTTCCTTTCATCTACTCTGTAATTGCTACTACTTGACATTAAATTTAAGTTATGAAGATCTAATAGTTTAAATCCTGTCTTTACTACTTTTAGCGCTGAGACTTGATTAACTAACCCTGTGACTCAGTTCCCTCTTCTATAAAATGAAGACAAGAGTATTTACTGCAGGAAACTGCTAGAGAATCTAACCTACAAATATGGAAGGATAGTTGGAGAAAGCGCTGGCTTCCGTAGTTTCTTTAGTTGTGGTCGCTCACTGCCACCAGGGCCTTCCTTTGTCTCCCACATTTACAGTCACCTGGATCTGTAGTCTATTTTAACTCTGCACCTTCTTCTTCCACTAAATCCTGCGTGGGTCTCAGGACCAAGCAATTCTAGGCAAATTACAACATTTGCTCATTTTGCTTAAGGCTCTCAGCGATCTCTCCAAGTAGAACTTGTTGGCATTTAGTCTAGGCTCTGCCCCACAGTTACCTGGCAACAGAGAGATGTGCCTAACTCACTATAAAAGAGGCTGCTTGCCCCTCCCCTCTTGCTCTCTTGATTGCTCTGTCCTCTTGCTCCTGCTCCCCCCTTTCTCAATTCCCCTCCCCCTCTCTCTCCACATGCTCATGGCCAATCTCTACTCCTCTACTCTCTCTCTCTCTGCCTTTCTCTGTCTCTACTCCCTCAACTCCCCTCCCCATGCTCTGAATAAATTCTATACTATACTGTTATGTGGCTGGTCCCTCAGAGGGAAGGGATGCCTAAGCAGGGACACTCCGGAGGCACCCCTTCTGCCACACTTGACAGCACCTCTACCAAAGCATATTCCTTCCCTCTTTATTTTTATAAAGCACAACAGAACTTACTAAGGAGCTATTGTCTTACCAGTAACAGTAAAATCCAATATAGCCTTGTATACATTAATTCTAAAATGAAATTTAAAAATCAGAAAATTTTAAACAAGGCCTTGAGAAATCTTCTCGAACTGTATAGATCATCCTTCCTCCTACAACAAAATCCCAGAGATAGCACTTTTTGTTCAATTTACAATTTATATTTCCTTATGTCAAGTTTTTCCTGTTTATAGATTTTTATCTTCTAAAGTCCAAATTCTTTAGTAGCTAAATTATCTGTGTTTTAAGTCTTCTCATACTAATTTAGAAGATTTTTTTGAGTAAATTCACACCGTGAATATACACAGGAATGGAATTCTTAATGATATGCATTTTAATGCCAGTAGATATTAAATTAGCAAGTATCAAGTATAAGATTAAATTTTTTATTATGAACACAATTTTCTCAGTATATTGTTTCCTCTGCTCCTTAACTTTTTGTTATTGTTTTTCTTTGTTTGTTTGTTTGTTTGTTTGAGTTTTCTTGTTATTTGTTCAGGATTATTTTTATTTTGTTGTTTATTTGAGAGGTCTTACTATGTATTTCCTTTGGGTCTGCGACTCACAATATAAAACAAGCTATCTGTCCTCAGCCTCTGGAATGCTGGAATTACAGGTGTGAGTCACTCACCCAGCCTTCTACTACCTCACACTTGACATTAAAAGCATTGAAAAATGAAAAACTACCTGCCATTTTCCTCTTGGAAATGGTTTTCTCAATACTCTAAATCCTTAAGAAACTGAGATTTTTCAAGTATTTGTAGGAGGAGCTAAGGTGGGAGGAGTAAGGAGAGGAAGAGGAGGAGTTAGGAGAGGAAGAGAAAAAAGGAAGAGGAGGAGCTAGAGAGAGCCGAGATGTAGGAGGATGGAGAACCACACAGGTATGGAGAGCACTCGTGGGGAACAACTTATAATTAGATTAGCTAACTGGGATACAACTCTCTTTGTATGGGCATCTTGTTATTAATCATTATCAAACATATAAAGCCTTTGATTAATCTGTAAGAATTAGAGTCTCATTCTCTTACTGGGCCTGCATGGATGCCAGAATGGTCTGGGCAATGCCCTGCCTTGTGGAAACAATGTGGAAGATTGCAGAGCCATCTCTCACGCTGGCATCTAGTGGGTGGCCGGCTGGTGTTTCTGGCGGGCTGGTTCTAGCAGCAGTGTGCACGTGGCCTCAGGCCAAGAAACATGGCGGCTGAGCTAGGCAGTCAGATGAACTAGAGGACAGTTTTAAATAATTACCACAACAAGCATTTGAGATAAAGAAATCTATTTTCCACAAAACAAACACAAGAGATGTTTCTAATCCCCCAAACATGCAATTTACCTAAATCTGGAGACAAAAGAAGAGGAGAAGTTAGAGACAGAAAGTTAAGGAGTCCACTAAGGGAATCTCTGGCTGAGACAACCAAGGTGTGTCTCTAGAGCCAGACCCAAGCTGCTGTTCCTGAGTGCTTCAAATGCAAATGGACCCACCACCTGCCCCATTCCTGGTCCTAGGCTCAAAGAGAAGCAAAGAAGGCATTCATTGACCCAAATCCTAGAAAGCAGAGAAATGTTGATCTTGAGCAATAAGAGGTTGCTAGCTGCCTTTAGAACACTGGCATAATCCAGTGAACAGGGCATAAAAACCCATGGTGGGACACATGCAGAAGGAGAATGATTCAGGTTTCTTTGTTAGAAAAGTGAAATTATATTTTCTAACCTCTGTATCCCTGAGATAAGATTCTGTAAACTGGATACTCATGACTGTGCTACACTATGAGTGTCAAGATTTCCCTCGTTTGATTCCCACCAGAAACTGAAGAGATTTGTTCAGGACCATTTGCAAATGAGGAAACATTCAAGAAGTTAGCATTCATAATTATTAACAAATGTCAGAGGCTGGGTTCAAACTGATATTTCTGTCATCTAAACCCATATTTCCTGTCTACCTCAGATACCATTGTCTGTTATTTGAAAGAAATATTTCTCATTGCTCACCTATACCCCAGATAAGTTGCTCATCTGCTAAAAAGCTTCCCTTAATGAAAGTATTACCATGAAAGTAATAGGTGGCTTTGGGTCTAGAAGACACAATGTTTTAGTAAGAAGCTATAGTCAAACAGGTGCAATTAAACTTGAAATATACGTATAAATATACTTTTTAATAAGCAGTGAGCTTGAAGTAGATCTCAGCTTGATATATTAAAGTTCTTTAATTTTTTTTTTCAAAACTAATTCTTTAGGGTCGAAAGTCACTCTCATCTAAATAATAAGTCATTGTGAATGCAAATGCTAGCAGTAGTACCAAAGAGAATATGTGATTAGGTTCCAAAGCATCCAGTAACCTCCAACCTTGTAGTAGCTTCAATTGCTAATGAGTATGTCGATTCAAATTATTTTTAAATAAAAGAAAAACTTGAAATTATTTCAAATAGTAATTTTTTGGGGGGTGGATAAAAGCAGGGCTCATGGAGGTTTGCCAAGACCGAATAGTTCAAATACTTAGTAAAAGAAACATAAGTCAATCCCAAGTATCCTGGCTACCTGCTGATTAGTATTCCTGTTCTGATATTAAATAATGATTAAGATCCAAAGACTTTTGCGTAATAAAACTGACAAGTTGAAAATATGGGGTGCCTGATGACCAGTTAAAAGAGCAAAGAGAAATAAGTTCTTTGTTCATGCAAAAATCCCAGGCAAGCACACTGGTGTGGGACGGCACCTTAAGCCGCCGTCATCTCTAAGCAAACACCATTTGTCTCAGCTGAGTGAGATGAAGCACTTGACTCAGCCACTCCGTCTCACCTCCAGGTGATAATGCAAGAACAGAGAGATAGAGAAAACCCCAATACCTATCCTCCCCCCTGGGGGGGAGACTCTTTCAGAGGCATTGTATTCCTCAATACCAATTGACTGTGGTGAGTAAGGGCATATTTTATTTAACCACTTAACATTTTTACTCCAAACTCATAGGCTCAGGCTGCTAAATAATCTCACAACACTGCATAGCTCATAAATACATTTCTTTGCATGTTCAGTAGACTGTTTAAAGATAATGTGCTTGCAAGAAACAGTCCTTAGCATTTGCTGGTGTTTGTGACAATCAGGTCTTCTACCATCCATATTCAGCAACAAATGGGAACAAAATATGGGCAACGCTGATCTTGCTCAAGAGAGTCAAATAAATGTTAGTTTATTCATTAATATGAAGAGAGGAGGCATGCTTGAACTGCTGATTGTGCAAATTTATGTCAAGGTACAAAATGGGGCTTTGCAATACCCAAGCTCCAGTTCACTTACATAGCCCAATTCCCTCCCTGTGTCCTGTGGTCTTTTATACAAATGTATGGGGTGGAGGCATGGGACATTCAGGAAACCTATAGACATGGTTGCCAATCAGACACTTGAGTGAGGGCTTATGTCTGAGCATAAGTGTTGAACCAAATATCTACTCCCATAGTGAGGGCACAATCAGAGTCCACTTGTGTAGAGGGAAAAGTTATGGATACTGGGTATATAGAATCCTTTTTAG
>NW_021604577.1:9299065-9363424 GCF_004785775.1 Grammomys surdaster
GACTTTCTGAGACTTGAGAGAGGGTCTCCCCTCTGCGGAGGTCTTCACTTGCTCTAACCAATAGAAAACTCTCCAATTCAAAATCTTGAGCCTTAGAGGAAAGACTTTTGTTTTGGTTTGGTCTTTTTGTACTGTTTTATTTTATTCTTTTGCACATTGTCACTCGATTTGATATCACCCCAAGGCAGCCTCAGGATAACTTCTGCTGACTCTGAGGAAGAAACAGAAATGACAGAATGAACTTCTAGGGGGTGAGCAAGAGGAGTCTGCAGTGCTTCATCGACAACACCACTATTCTTGCTGGTCAACTAATCTCTGATTGACCTCGAGTTTTCTATTCTTGCTCACTGAGAGAACATTCTAGATATGCCGCTTAGTCAAAAAGTAAAGAGATAGTGGTTGATGTCCTTTGCCAAATATCCCTGAATTTGCTACCTTCCGAGACACAGCTTTGCTTTTTCTGGCCTTTCTAGGAGCTTTTCGTTACCACAGCGTGGCTCAGCGTTCTCTTACAGATATATACCACATTCTTCCCATATGGTCTAAATATCCCTCTTTCAAGATACTTGGGCAGGGTAGCGAAAGTGGGTGGGTGGGTGGGAGAATATCCTCATAGAAGCAGGGAAATGGGGGATGGGATAGGGAGTTGGGGTGGGGGAGGACTGGGAAAAGGGATAACATTTGAAATGTAAATAAAGAAAACATCCAATTTAAAAAAAAAAAGGTACTCGGTTACCAAAGGAGTATTTCAGGTTTTTTGAAGGTTTTCTTGGATTTGGAAATATGTATCTGAACTTTACCAGGTAAGCATCTTAGGAAAACTTAAACTAAAAACTACCCCAAGCTCTGCCATATGTATTCCATTATCCTCTAATTCCCCCTCCCTTTCTATCTACGTTTTCTGTCTTACAGTCCCCTTTCTACTTTCATGTCCTATAGAGTTCAATCTATACTTTACATATGAAAGAGAGTACAAAATATTTGTAACAGAAGGAAGAAGTACTGGCTGGGAAAACCAGCAAGGAAGAAGAGGGAGTCCGTGGGAAGTGTGCTAAGAACAAAGTGTAATGATATACGTACGGAAAAAAAAAATGTCATGATGAAACCCAATACTCTGTATGTTAACATTAAGTTAAAAATACTCCCAAACCTGAAACTTTTTAAGTGCTGTCTATGCACCTGTGGACACACATATCTATACCTATGCCTGTATACATATGTGTGTTGTGCGTGCTGGCCTCTGTACATGTACATGCATATAGATGGGTACCTGTGTGTATATACATGTCTGTTTGTGTGTGTGTGTGCGTGTCTGTGTGTGTATGTGTGTGTACTTTGTGGCTCCTGGTCTTTCCTACACAATAATATTAATAGCAATTACAAAATCAAAAAAGAAACAGAACAGTTCTGCAAGTTAAGAAAAAACTTTTTTTTTTTTTGCAAAAACCTGACATGGCCTACTAAAAGGTTATTTATAACCCTTATTGTAGTGTGAATATTCATTTTTTCCTGCAGAAATGTTGCTTAATATAGTTACAGACCCCACTGGCAGCATTATGTAATATGTGGGTATGAATTACTATATTACTTTTTAAAAGTATGAAACACAGCTAGCTGGTCCTAAGAATTCTACATAATAAGCTAGGTACCCATATTTCCCCTGATAACCATCAGCCCCTACAATTATGCATTAAAATTCCACAGGTAATTAGCTAATCTAATCTACGGTGTTCCTCATAGATCCTTTCCACAGTTGGAAAGTCTTCAGGCCCTGTGGCTGTGGTGGACAGAACATCACACACACACACACAATCACTCCAAGATGTCCACATCCTGATACAGAGCCTGTAAATATGTCATCTTAAGTAGATACAGAAACTTTTGTACGTGATGTAGTCAATGACCTGAAGGCAGAACAGTCTATCCTAGATCATTCATTGTCATCATTACAATCTCAGGGTACTTACCAAGGTACTTACAAGCTCAGAGTGCTGAGCAGAGACTACACTGTGACCATAAGGAGAGGTCAAGGAGAAAGGAGACGATGTGAAGATGCAGCCATGTTGGTTTTAAAGATAAACAAGGGAACTCCAGAGATGAGTTCCAAGGACAAAAAAAAAAAAAAAACCAAGAGAAAGAATTTCCCTGGAGCCATTGTAAGAAAACTTGCACAGCCAGTCCCTGCATTCTACCCACGACTGTAAGAACTAAATGGACGTCATTTTGAGGCACCAAGTTTGTGATGTATTAACTTTTATAGCAGTAATAAAAATCTAAAATAGTAGGAAAGGCTGTTGAGGTAGAAACATCAACTTTTACCCTTTGTGCTCAGCCAGTCCGAGAGACTCACAGGCCTGGTCCTCTCTCTCTAAATTTTAGATGCCTTTTACTGGGTTTAAAAGAAGGAAAATTAGATTTTTATTCATTCATTCATTTATTTATTTATTTATATTTATTTATCTAATAAATATATTTATTATCTTGTAGTTCTATTTATTTATTTTATTCATCTATATTCTTTTTTATTAGAAGACTTGAAAATCAAGAGTTAAAGTAAGAAATGTTTTTAAACACTTTATGATTCAATAATTTCATCTATTAAAATAATTTGAAGAATACACAACTCAGAAGGTCAGGGAGAATTATGTTCAGAAAAGTCAGTACGTAAGTGATTAATAATCTGATAAAGAAACTCTAAAGCTGGGCCGGCAGCATCACTCAGCAGGTGAAGGCACTTGCTGTCAAGGCTGACAATCTGAGCTTTCCTCCCAGAACTCATGGTAGAAGCAGAGATTCAACAGTCAAAAGTTGCTCTCTCTACTCGACATGTGCACCATAGCACGGACATGCTCTACTGCCACACACACAACACACACACATTTTTTTAATGAAAAGTGAATACAAAGGTATTTTCTTATCATTGTAAGTGTTGAAACATAGTCAAAAAAGATGACACCTGGCGAATAATGCCTTGGGGAACTGTGACAGAGGCACCAGGAAAAAAAGCAGAGAGCCTTTTACCTCAGCTGCATATTTTCTCTAGATTGTCCTTAGACATGATTTCATAGTTCCTCTGACAACCATTTACACTCAATGTATAAGACATGTTGATTCTTGTTGGATGTTAGGACATAGCTTTAGAACACAATCTGGTCAAATTACCCAGAATCTGGTTATGGCCTTCTGCCTTGTTTTCATGCTTTCCCAGATATAATCTATGGTATGCTCCAGGCAATTAATTGTGTTTAAATTGGTCTGTCCAGAGAAAAGTTCTGAGAAAGGGCTGATCTGTTAATAATTACTATGAGCTAACCGGCACTTGTTTATATGTTTTTCTGATCATGTTTTTCTGAACTCAGAGAAACCTTATTTGGCTCATTGCTTTCTTTATTACATTCATGTATAAAAATACACTGAATCTGAAGTAGGGTTGTCTATAGCATTAGACTGTAGACTGCCCTACTCTTTAAGGTCCTCAGGTCCAAGGCCTTGCAGACACAGATCTGCATAGGTCAATAAAAGTCAAACATAACTGGTACAGAATACTAACTGTACTTTTCTAACTACGACAGTTACTGTGCTTCAGCTTCTACAGCTACCTGCTAAAGGAAAACCCAAGCTCTCAGAACAGTCACACTAATAAAGAGTCAAAACAGGACTTCTAATTGCACATCAGTGTTAAACAACTCTAGTTAAAATGATATAAAAAGACACAGAATCCATCAAGACAACTCACTTCAATTTCCTGACTTCTTTTACTTACATCTAAGTTGACAGTCAGTAATTAAAGAGCGACGACCTTTCTCGAGTACTGATGGCTTGAGCTAAGCAAATGAACAGTAGACGTGAAACAGGATGTGTGGTTCAGCGGTAGAGGTCTTCTGTGAAGCCTTAGGTTTGCCCCAACAAACTAGGTGTGTGTGTATGAGGGTATGTGTGAGCATCCATGCAAAGAGGGGAAAAAAATGTGGTGAAATGTCACATTAGGTGAAATTACCAACCAGTTTACACAGAATAAGCAGGACTAACTGATATTCCCATGCAATGTAAAACAACGCTAAGTCATTGTGTTTCCTGCAAACATTCAACATGAGATGGAGTCCTCTCGCTCTGCTACCAGGGTTGCAGGCCCCAAACAAGGTGGCAGTAAGGATACTATCTAACATTTATTGAATGCCTAGTGTATGCCAAACACTCTTCAAAACATTTTTCATAAGTTTTATTGTTGGGTGTTTTGTGGGGAAGGACATGCCGGGACTGAACTCAGAAGCTCATGATCTGTCATTGAGCTACAGCCCCAGCCACCTGGGAGGCATTTTCTAGTTGAGTCGTGAAAACAGTTAATATGTTCTTTCTATGTTAAAGGAAATGATGCGCATAGACAGAAATATATCTCAAGGTAACTAGGGTGAAGTAAAGACACTATTAAAAGCCAAATAATTTAAATCTGGTGTCCAACCACAGCTTACTGAGACCTAGATGAAAGGGGTTATCTTAGACAGTCTGCTATAGAAAATAAGGTCGTGGTGAAAAACACAGCATTCAGTTTTCATTTCCACTGCGTTGTGCATTTCTCCTCTCTACTGCATTGTCTGCCAGGATGCTGAAAGACCCTGGTGTTATTATGCAACTGAATGGCTGGGTTTATCCCTAAGGACTTTTCTCTGGAGACAGGCTCAAAAGAAACAACAGTTTGTTTTCATTAGAATGCAGAAGGTATGCATGGTTATATGGTGTGACAGTTTCTAATAACATTTTAGAGCAAGGTGTTACATTGAAATTATTTTTTTTATTTTGATGTCAGATTGAAGAATGTGGATTTCTAATGTCCTAATTATTTCTATTTGTTTGTTATGTTGTTCCATATTGGCCTCTTAAGACTCCTTTCTAAATAAGACTAGTTATTTACATATGAATAGTTAGATATATTCTTTGTTCCTGTGGCACTTGATAAAAATCAAAGAACTCTCATGGTATGTCACTGTATAGATTGCCAATGTTGGACACTAAACAAAGAAGCAAGTGGTTGAATCAAGGACTGTGTTCAAGTCCTCAGAGACATACAGAGGTAGAACCAATACCTAGAGCCTATAATTAGCAACCTAACAACACAGGTTGATAACCTTCAACTATTGTCCAGAACATTCTCAGCCAAGTGCTTTTTTTGCCAATGCCTCAGCATCCCTCATTCGGATCTCACCACTCTTTAAAGTGTCTGTCCAGTAAGAAAGCCCCAAGGCAGTCCTCCCTAGAGCTCTGATTCCCCATCTTACTAAAGACTCTTTAGACGCAGGAGTGCAAAGGGATGAAAATATTCCCGCCTTGAGTATTTTCTAATGACGTGAAACAGTCGTAAGGAGGTATACAGAGAACTATGTTAGGTCTGTGAGGAAATTATGACAGCTGAGAGTTGGTGACTGGAGAGTGGGTGTCCTCCCAGGCCCTAGAGTGATCTCAGATAGGAATTCCCTCATGAGTTACTGTCTCTAGTTTAAAGGGATGCAGTGAAGTTCTGTGGAGAAGCTATGTGATGCCTGGGATGTATGAAATGAGAACACTGTGATTGGAGGAACCATTTCAGGGCAATATTTACATGACAGTTAAACTTGGTTTTCATCTTCTAGGCTAGTATGTAAGTTTAGGGCTTAGGTTCTTAGAACCTGACTAGATGGAATTAAAATCCTCCATCTTCATAGTTGTTTGATTGGAAATGGCTAGAGGCTTCCTTTACCTGGGCTTGTAGGCAGTCTCATTAGATGAGTGGCCCTAATAGAATTATTTATTACTATAACATTGACAAAATGATATTTATGCATTTTTAGACTGGAAAAGATAATAGCTATCTCTTAAATTGGTCTTAAAATTAAATTAAACAATGTATGTAAAATAGTAACTATCTCATACATTATGGTTATTAATCTCATTATCCACATCATCTTCATCACCATAACTACCATTTACTCTTGAATTGATTTTAAATAGTTACTCATTTTTTATTTTATGAGCATTAGAATTTGCCTCTATGTATGTATGTTCACCACATGTGCGTCAAGTGCCCACAGAGGTCAAAAGATCCTATAGAACTGAATTTATAGACAACCATCAGCTACTGTGTCACAGCTGGACCCTATTCCTCTGCAAAATCAGCAAATGCTCTTAAGTGCTGAGCCTTCTCTCCAGCACCTTGAGTTTCATTGAAAAGACATAGTTTATACATACTGTAATAGTTGTGTATCTCTAGATTTACCTGGGCACAGTAATATGCAGTAAAATCACACTATTTAATTAATCTGCTCTTGAGTATTTGCCAATGCAAACAACTAATTGCTTGGTTTTCTGAACACCAACCAGGTGTTAAACAATCCAATTCAATTCTGTCTCTAGTGGTTGATTTTTAAAGATCCTATACATTAAAGGGCTTATTCTTATAAGATTTCTCTCTCCAGATACTATTCCCAAATCCCAGGCCAATCAAACCTTTCCATAAAGCAAATGTAAAATTGGGATCCCTAGAGCCACTTCCTCTTGTTGAATACTTTGCTAAGATGACTTAAAGGACTCAGAAAGATGTATGTGTTTGTTGGTTCATCACAAATGCTGTATATGAATAGCTGACTGAGCAGGTGTAATATAGGATCATCTGTCCCTTGAACTTAGGTAACATCACCTTCCTAGCACGTGCATCAGTTCATGAATCTTGTAAGCATAAGCTATTGTGAATTCGTTAATCTCCACCCTCGATTTTGTCTCAGAGACCAGAGGGTGTGGGGCTATTTCAGGCTTCAACAACATTGTGTGTTTACAGTGATAAAGCCCCATCCTGAAACTACAGAGAAGCCCAAGAGCAGTTCCTTCATAACTAAAGATGCACTCTGGACATTCTAAGTGATTCAGAATTCTACATTAGGAACTGGGGAAGAAGCAAATGTCACTTGAGTTTGTCCAAAATAAGGGATGAAGACTAATTGCATATTTATTCCACACATCCAAGTCACTGCAGAGGCCGAATCTTCTACATTGTTCTCTCAAAGCACTGTAATCTTTCTTCATGAGATAAAGGAGAATAACATGCTTAGTTGGGTTAACAGTGTTTCTCTCCGAAGAAAAAGTGTGGCATAGGAAAGTGTATAACTGGCCCCTGCCCAGGGTCAGAAATATAATTAAATTTACCTTCACCTCTTAAAGTCAAAGCACAAGTATATTAATGACTTGATGACAAGTACTCCCTGTACTCTGATTTATGTTATATGATACAATTTCCTCAAGAAAAATAAACTGTGAGGAGATGACAGCTGCAGCTCTCAGAGACCAGAGCGTATATGGAGAGCAAGCAAACAAACCCAACAGCCTTAGTGGAATGGGCTTCACTCACACCCCCACCTCCTACCACCTCCCACCCTCCCACCTCCCACCCTCCCATACTCCCACCTCCCACCTTCCCACCTCCCACACTTCCTTCCTCCCACCTCCCACTCTTCCTTCCTCCCACCTCCCACCTCCCACCTTAGTCATCCACCTGGAAGCCTTTCACCCATTCAAACTGAAGGCTGTGTATGTAGCTTGTAGTGTATTTGCCTGTAAGTTTTCGCTTCAAATGCAAAATGCAAGAAACTTTATCTAATGTAACTATCTCCTTAAGCATAGCAACATTTATCATGCTTGGACAGATTAAAAACTCTAAAAACTAGTAAGCCAAAAGCCTGCAAGAGTGTATTTCATGGAATAAAACTACATTAAAACAAAACAGAGCAGCTAAGGAATCTAAGGTAGCTAAAAGAAACTAAAACACATAAAATGGCTATAATTTTTTTTAGCTATTCTGCAGTAGTCAATAGAAAAAAATGTCCAAAGGAATTATATTACTAAAGTTAATCAGTGCCCGGGATGTGTGTATAATTCAATGTGGGCTAAGTTTTGTGGACTGTGAATCTTCATTTGGTTCATTTCAAAATTATGTTCCAAGTTTTCAACAAATTTAGTCATAAATACCTTCAACAAAGGGGATTAGTTATCCTAATTCTGCAGGATGTCCTAAACACATATGCAAGTGTACTCTCTTTGAAGTGGGTAACAGAGAAAAGGGAAGAGGTGCTTCTACCCATGTGACTTCTCACAGATCCTTCTAACTCCCGTACATATCATATGCTGAAGTTTCCCATCCTCAGAAATCCTTCCAACTCAGCAACTTGAGAGGGTTGGTAAGCCCTGTGAGATGAGGAAATGCATATCCTCTATTAACTTCCTTACCCCCCTCTCCTGCATAGGCTTTGGATTACACTCAGGTATCTGGTTTTGTGATTGTCTCTCCTGTATCATACTTGAGGGTATCTAATATCCTAAGAAAGGATAATTGCACTTTTACTTAACTTGTGAAATTCTGCCTTGTTCAAGATTCCAATTTTACTTCAAATCAAGTTCTGATATTAAATAGGCATCTTTGATACCATTATGTTGATCTGTAAAATAATGGTACTTGTTCTGCAAGGAAAACTAACAAGTCCCATCATTATTTCAAATTGACTTCAGAGCTTTACTTCACACAGAATGTGATGAAAAACGGTGGTAAGATCTATCCTTCCAAGAAAGGACTTCAAAGTATTTCTAAAATAACGTTGACCACCAGGACTGAAAATAGATCAAACTCAATTATGTCTCTAGTATGTCATGTTTATGTTGAATAACCACTTAGTAGTTGACACCATAAATCTAGGAACTTGGAAATTTTTAGATTAAGTAGGAGGTGTGTGTGTGTGTGTGTACATATGTGTGTAAATGTGTGTGTCTGTGTGCGTCCAATTGATATCAGGTAACTTCTTCTATCATTTAAGTTTTCTCACTGAATATGGAGCTCACTGACTGGCTAAACTGGCTTGCCAGCAAGGTAGCCGTTGTCCCTGCTTCCATTCCCACAGTACTGTAGTTACAACCGTACATCTCCATGTCTGGCTTTTAAAAAAGTACTACATATTCAACTCTTAGAAATTTCTCAGTGACTTACTATAAAATACATATTAGATCGCCGATCATGCAAACTATTTATTTTCATATCGTTGCAAATTAAAAAGAAATTAAGCATTGCTCCCACTAGATTTTTTTTTCTAGTTTTACTGTGCAACTTGATCATGCAGTTCCTTCAAATCATCATTCATCAAACTTAAGATTTTGGAAATTTGGTACAAAATATGAAAAAAGAACTCCATATTAAAATAAATGAATAATAATTAAATTAAATAATAATTAAATTAATAATTAATAATTAATTTATATTAATTAATTAATAATTATTGTTAATTTTTTGCCATTTTTCTGATTTTCTTTTCAAAACATAGGGCGAAAAACAGAATCAGTCAACTTTCAAGTCAGGTATCTTAATATTTGAGTCCTCAGTCTGTACATGGAGAATTGTTGCACCTGGTGATAACCTGGCCTTTTGTTGTCCCAGTAAGATGGTCTTTGCCAGTTACTAAAGATAGGTTTCAGTTGTCACAGTGCTTTGAGAGGGAAATTATGACAAATAAGCATCCTAATTACCTCAGCCTTTCAAGTTACAGTGCAGTAAGTGGCCGATATAAATGGTTAAGAATCCAGGCTTTAAAATAAGGTTGCCTGGCTTAGAATTTTGCTTTCATCACTTACTCTCGGTGTGACATAGGGAAGTTAACTTTTATTTTCTTATCTATAAGATAGGGTTAATAAGGATATCCAAATAAAAAAAAGGATGCTGTGAGGCATAATTGAAATACAGCATGCAAAACTCTTACAATGTCCAAAACAGTACACTTTTGGACATTATTTTGTGACTGTTACCATTGTTTTATGAATTATTAATGTTTTGGTCTCAACAATTAAGTTGCAATTTCTTAATAATAAAAGGAGAGTAGTTCAATAACAAATTTGATGTAAAATAAAAACATTTTGTTTAGGATGTCATTAAAATGTCGGGAGTTCAGTCAAAAACAGAGAATTTTAATGGTGGGAACAAAAGAAAAGATTACCGTGTTCACATTACAATACACAGTGCATACCAGAAAATATTCTAGTATGGATGGGGAACTAGACACAAAGGCTCAAACCTTACCAAGAAGCAATTTATAATTGACAATTCCTGGACAAGGGAAAATCAGTTTTATCCGGTGAACTAACACTGGGTATTTCAACCACAGTCCAGGCCAGGCCCCATCTCCAAGTGTAGTATGTCAACACAAAACATATTTTCTGTTTATTGTTTGCTTTTCGTTCGGTTCGGTTTGGCTCAGTTCAGTTCGGTTTGTTCTGTTTTGGGGTTTGTTTGCTTTGTTTTTGTTTCATTGGTTATTTGTTTTGAATTTGTGACTTTTCTAATTTTCTTTTTCTAAGAAAGAAAGAGGACAACATGAAGTTGGGTGAGTGGAGAGGCGGGAAGACCTGGGAGGAGTTTGGGGAGAGGAAAGAATATGATCCAAATGTATCCTATAAAATGAAAACAATCAGACACACTTTACTCTACAGTTAAGTGGTTTTAAACTCCATTGTGGGGAAACATTTAATTTACAGCAACAATTTCTAAATTGATTTAAAATTCACTTTGGTCTTTGGCCTAACCCTAACCCTAACCCTAACCCTAACCCTAACCCTAACCCTAACCCTAACCCTAACCCTAACCCTCATAGAGAAATTATTGACATTTTACAAAATTTCCCAGGTTCAGAATCAACCTTGCTAAAATAAACAAACAACAGCACATCTGTATATTAAACAGTGTTTGATATATACCTGTGTTTAACATATACCAGTGTTTGTTTGATGTATACCAGTGTTTGATATACACCAGTGTTTGATATATATGAGTGTGTGATATATACCAGTGTTTGATATATTCCAGTGGTTGATATATACCAGTGTTTGACATAGTCCAGTGGCCCCCAAGTTGGATACAACCCTTAGATAATGCTGAATCTCTGTTAATTCTACTTCTTCCTGTAAATATAATCACTTCTTGTAATGATATAAAAATGTGGTCATATCATCTGGGTATAAATGACTCAGCAGAAAATGCTTAGCAGATGTTCTCAAAGTAAAATTTCTTGGTGCTTTTACTAAACATGTGGACTGATTGGTCTTTTTCTCTAATGAGCAAGTACATGTGTGGATCACATTTGATATTCACTGGCTGAAAATATGCATTTATGAGTTGATGAAATCTTTTCAAAATACTAAGGATCTAGCTACAGGCTAGTTGTTACCTTTTCCCCTGGTAATTCTTCTAAATGAACTGGAGCTCTGAATCCTTAGAAACAAGCTGCAGGCTGTATATAGTTCATGAAGATCTGTTACTGTAAAAATTCTTGTTAATAAATATTAATAATAAATACCCAGAGATAACATTAAAGATTTTGAAAGAAAATTATACACATACACCTTGGTAATTCTATTAGTCACCTTTTGTAACAACATGCTCCAAAATAAGTCACGTAAAAAATCAATCACCATAGGATATCACTGTATGCACAGGTCTGAGGAACACCTGGTTTCAATAACTCAACAAGCCTTGTATGGGGGAATAACCCTGCTTCAGGCTGTGGATCACTCAGTCTTTACCAGAAGCTATACTCTGAGCTTGATTTCAGTTACAGTCATGTAATACAGCCCTAGGTTGATGATCCGGCCACTACTTAAAGATCTTGTGAGACAGTCATAGAACACAAATATGATAAGAATTTTAAAAATATGTTTTTATTAAATACTATAACATTTCATTGACCAAAAATGTCATAAGACTAAGCTCAACAGCAGTGAATCAGTTAGAGATGTTCAACACACATAGATTCCCAAGGACCTTTTACCTAGATTTTGCCAGATCTCATACTCTACATCTGAACCATGGTGTCTATGTCCCTGACAAATGGCTGGAAATTTCTGGAGTGGTGGTATTAATGACTACTCAAAAACAGATCTGCTTTAAAATTTTCAGCCTTAACCCTTGGGTTCCAAATTACGGTCAGCTTTTACACAGTTATTTACAAGCAGCATGAAGCGTACCCCCTCCTGTCCCTGCTTGTTATTCTCTCTCAGAAGGCCTGCTGCTGATTTCCAGAGTACATCGCCACTGAGACTTTGTAGGCTAGGAAGATATGCAATCTGCTACACTGCATTCCTGGATATTTACTCTCCTCTTAGGCACTTTATTAACCAACTTCTGAATTTCATTTCTTTTGCTTACATCTAACTTAATTTAAAAATTCTTCCAATGGTAAACTTAATTTAAAAAGTTGAGTGCTACATTTGTCTTTACAATGTTTGTGGTAAGATTAGTGAGCAGCATGTTGAGAGAGTTGAGATTATAAACCATGGAACAAAGATCTCAAGTTAATCAAAAGAAAACTGAAACATTAATTTTTTTCCTTCTAGTTTTATTTCACTGTGCCACTACCATTGGCTCTCTGTATACTTAGTGTTTTGTAAGGACAGAATAAATAAGCACTTCACCCTGGTCTTCAGTGTTAACGCATTAGGTGAAGTCCTTGGGAATTCATGAGGTCATAGTCTGGAATCCCCAGGAATGAAATGAAAGCCCAAATAAAACGCACCCCAGAGAACACTCACCCTCTTCTGCCATTGGAGGAAACCATAAGTCAGTTGTCATCTGGAAGAACAATGTCACCAAAACCAAACCATGCTGACATCCAGGTCTGCCTCTCAGCTTTGGAACTATGAGAAATAAATTCGTCTAAGCTAACCAGCCCATGATATTTTTTTCTGTGCAGCATAAAGCAGCTTGCCAAGGTCAATTCTAAATTTTTTATTTATATGACATATTTGATGAAATTTAATAAATCTGTTGGTCAACTTTTTAATCATCCAATAATATGTATATGCCTTAGAATGAATCTTATGACATTTATTAGTGTTCATGAGTGAAGAAAAATAAGCATTTAATCATCATTTTTTATTCTAGTAACATGAATTTTCATCTTCCTTGATTTCTACAAATATAATAAGTATTATGTCTGCAAATATTTTCTGCCGTTACTATGATTTATGCTTAGCATTGAAAGTTTATACTTTGTTTAGTATGACCTGTAAATTTAAACGTGCACAAAGGACCAGTTTTTATGAGGAGCTTGTATTGGATAGTAGGGAAAAACAGAGAGAGACAGTGATTCTAACCCCTAACTAGATCCCTGTGATCTGCTTGAGATGATAGCTCTGCTCCATATGTGACATAAAAAAATGTAGAATATACTGATTTTTAAAATGTTTAATCTATTAGGACTATGCCTCCTAACTCTCCATTTTGATTGGTTGTAGTTTTCTGTAGTACTCGTCATTTGTTACATAGGGAAGTTTCCTTGATGAGAAATGAAGACTACATTTATCTTAGGTATCAGAACAAATGTTTAGGTTGTTGTTAAAGTAGTGATTGCAGGTTCTCCTCTGATATCCATGACTTCACTGAATGGTAAAACATTCTCTCACCTAAGGATCAGGGAGCACTGAAGTAGAACTAAAGGCAGAACAAATATAAGAGCCAGAAGATAATTTTCTGTGAGATTCTATCTTCTAGTAATATCACAAGCTGTACCCATAAAGTCTCATGAACATGACTGCCCAAACATGGGTTGGACGATGACAATACCAATAGACATGCCAAAATGAACAAGGAAAGCCTCAGAGAACAAGAGGCCTCAACCCTACACAAGGAACTACAGGGAACTAATGAATCCAGAGAATAGAGAAAAAGTCTTCTCCAGGGAGGGCACAACAATTAGTTAACCAATAAACCAATACCAAATGGTCATCCCTGAAAATGTACACACAAGTAACATTATACAGTCTGAGCAGGTTATATTTATGAATTTATATATATATATATATATATATATATATGCATCCAATAATAATTATAAAGAAGACATGAATTTAAAATAGAGCAAGTAGGGGCTTATGGGGGAATTACAGGGAAGAAAAGAAGGAAATAATGATATCATAATAATATCAGGTTTTAAGTTAAAACGTTTTAAAACATTAAAAAACTTGATCTATGGATATCAAATTTGTTTCTGATGCATTTATTACCATCTAAAGCAGTGTTTCTCAACCTGTGGGTCACAGTCCCTTTGGTAAACCTTTGTCTCCAAAAATATTTACATTATGATTTATAAGAGTAACAAAATTACAGTTACAAAGTAGCAATAAAAATATTTTTTTAATGGTTGGGGTTCTCCAGAATATAAATAACTGTATTAAAGAAATGCAGCATTGGGAAGGCTAAGAATCACTGATCTAAAGTTTCCGCATACAAATCCTATCATTGCTCTAAAAACTCATTTTACTCCTTATCATTGTTCTCTCACTTAAATATTATCCTTACCTTACATAAAGTGTCTTTAATAAAACTAAAGAATTCACTTTAAAGTATGATAATAAAGTCCTTAATCACAGCATTTAACTCTGTGTGTTTAATTATTTCATTCATGCGATGGCAGAGGTTCTTGATTATATTCCCTTTTAAATTGTAAATACAAATGTATGCAAAATAACAGTCTGAAAATATATATTGTACTGAGAGTTCGCTGAGATTCAACATGTCCCCTGTTTAGGGGCAAATAGGAAAAACAAATGATGATGCCAATCTTGATGCTGAACACAAAGAAGATGAAGAAGCTGTTTTGATCAGCACTAAGAGCAGCACAAACCTAAGGGTAAGACATAATTATTTCGAAGTCATTTGTATGGACATATCATGCTCATTTAGCAAAATAACATTACCGAGTTCTCCATCAAGGCCTGTGATCTTTCTGTCCATGGGCTAGATATGAAGCACCAGGCAAGGATTTCCTCCCATAGCGTGCTTCAAATGCCCTTAAATGCCAGGCAGCTGCCTCTGTAGTAGTAGACTTGCCAGTGTTTTCCCAATGGGAACATCCTGCATGGCCTATGATGTTGTATGCATCACCCACAGCTACATATGAATGTTGATGACAGTTCTCCCCCAACACCTTCAGGGACTGTGAGGACAAACCCAAGCCCAACTTTGTTTCTTTATATAAAATATATTGTATCCTCAGCTACAAGCTCTTATCACATAGTCCTGGTGGACACTCCACAGCAGTGACAGTTGACTGCTTTCCTTTGGGGACCTCAGAAACCTCCCTGACAAACAACTCACAGGGAAGTAGCTTGCTCATGGCACTGAACAAAAGGGAATATTTAATTACTGTTGGCAGTAACTATTGAAGTCAGTGTGGGATGTCTCAAAAGTAAAAATAAAAACAATGTTGGACTTTTCTTTATCACTTAAAAAAATTACTATTTGACTCTGTCATACCACTCCTTGCCAAATACCCATGGGCTCTAAATTCTATAACAGAATACTTGCACATCTATCTTTATTGCTGGTCTAATCACCGTATCAAGGAAATGAAACCAATATACGTTACCACCAACAGGCCAGTGGTTAAAGGAAATGTGGTACATATACATAATGTAATTTTATTCGCCTGTAAAAAGTGAAATTATGAAATTCACAGGATTATGGATAGAAGTGAAGAAACTCTGAGTCAGTAAGACAAACATCTCCTGATAGCCGGGTGTGGATCCTAGCTTCTAATATTATTGTGCTCGTTTGTGTGGTCACAAGTATGGAGAGAACCTGGGGAACTGAAATGGCGTCTATAGCTGGTGGAAAGTGGCTTTAAGAGGAGAAGGGTAGTAAAATGGAGGAGATATGAAAGCGGAATGGGGAGGAGCAGGGAATGCTTTTACCGATTTTAAAAAGAAAACAACTTCCTTTTTTGAAACATTGCCACAACACTTTCTTTCTTTCTTCTTTCTTTCTTTCTTTCTTTCTTTCTTTCTTTCTTCCTTCTTTCTTTCTTTCTTTCTTTCTTCTTTCTTTCTTTCTTTTTCTTTCTTTCTTTTTTTGCCAAACACTATACTATGAAATTTTTTCTACATAATATTTTGAATTCCCAAAAAATAATTTGTGAAGTAGCGTTATCCCTACATGGTAATCACAGACATTGAGATCTACCACAAGTAAAGCAATTGGCCTATTGCCCCATTCCAAGTGAAACCCAGATTTAATCACAGGCGTGTCTGATTTCAGAACATGGCCCAAGCGATCAATTCTTGTGAAAAGCTGGGAGCTCTGCATTGCCAGTCTAGATATGTACCAAAGAGTGTTGGTCCACACAGACTATCAAAACATAGTGGTGAAATCCATCTATCCATCGTTATCGTGTGAAGAATAAGAACATGTTAATTTTATCAGTATATTTGCCTTCTTGAAATATGCCGCAAGTAAAGGAAAAAAATGATACTGTGTCATTTTTAGTAAGTGTAAATGTGTGTAATTTTATACATTTAAATATTTTATTTTATAACTAGACAACAGTGCCTCTGATAAAACATTTTTCATTTAGACAGATTCTAATTTTTCATTTTAAAAACGTGAACAAGATCTAAACTACTGAAATTGCAAATACTTACTTTAATTACCTACTTGAAGACAGCGGCTATTTCTCACTTACCTGAACATCATACAAAGTTGACTCGGGGCCTGAGGTACGGCACAGATAAAGGTCATTCGGTTTAATTTATTAAAAGTGACATCTATAAAATGTGGATACCCCAGCTTGTAGGGCTCAGCAAAAGAATTCACACTGATGAGGCTGACAGCAACTAGGAAAGTTCAAACAGGGCTGCTTTGAAACCTGCAGCCATCCTCAGTTTACCTGATCAGAAGTCACAGTAGATCAATGTATGCTTCCTATTGTGTGCGAGGACTGCTCTCAGGATGTTACATGGAAAATCATATTTAACTTTCAGTCTTATTTTACTGACACACAAGTTGATGGTCTGAGAGTCTGTCCAGTACACCTTCAATGAGAATCCCTGGAGAGAAGCCATGTCTGCAGAGAGTGATGGGGTGAGTAGATATTCATTGGTGTAGAGGCTGGAGCACTGCAGGACCACAGGCACCTAGCTTACAACTGTTCAATGGCCGTTCTTTATCCACCTGTGTTGGAACCAACATCCTGTGCCTAAGATATAAAAACATTTTAGAATCTGTTAACTGAGTGGAACACTGGATTCCAGCAACACGGAAGCAAAGAATGCCATCGGATAATATCTGAGGCATATACAAATGTCTCCCTTACCTTGCTGTAACCATCTCCTGATGTACTCACCAAAGTATTTTAAACTTTCTTTGATTTGTGATTCTTATTATTCTTTAAAATTATAAAACTCTATGAAACTGCTTCCACATATAGAATTTGTCGTAATGTAAATCTGTGTTCCCAACCCATAGTCACTACAATTTGGCTTTAGAATGAACTATTTCTTATTCCCTTTACATTCAGAATAGGGGTGGGGTCATGTATTTGTTTTGTTTTGTTTTTCCTAGCCAGGGAGTGATGAGAAAACCCAAAGCCCAGTTAACTTCATTACTTAACTATCTATACTATACAATCTCCTGAGAAACACTAATAATATATATTTGTTTGTTTGTTCATTTATAAAACTACATAGTGCTATATCCTCATCAGGTTCACCCACTATAAAGAACATACATTTGTCTGGATGGACACATACACACACACACATACACACAGGACATGTTTTAAACGTTTGTCCTTAAATGAGCTTGGGTCTTTCATTTTTCTATTTCTCAGTTTCTTTAATGTTTTAAAAACAGAAGTAGGAGGAGAAAGGAATAGAGCGAGAAAATGTTTCTATTATCAGTGTTTCAATTACAAGCTTTCCTCTTCACAACTACATAAATAAGGACATTTTAATACCCTAATTAATATCCATTTTTAACTCTATGCCGTGTTTTTATTGCCTTCTTCTCATTAAAAATCTAATGAGCATTAGCATACTGACAAGGATAATAAATGCCAACGATTCATATTCAGTTATTAACACTAATGATTTTCCCATTGGAATGTAATATATGTTTCAGCTCTTTTGCCAAAAGCTCAATGATACTTTTATCTCCAGTCGACCAATTGCACATTTAATTTAATACCTATTAAATGCAAACAGCAACTCTGAAATTGCATTAGAGTTGTTACCCAAGCCATCAAGAGCCCGCAAGTAGAAAGTGAAGATTAGGTAGAGGACTGATGCGAGTCACGGAGTAGACACGGTAAGCAAAGCCTGCCTCAGTAAAATGGCTTACAGCAGCAAACAGAGTAAGTCATGGGACAGACTCTGAGCCCAACAGCAAGGTGCAAGTTCCTTCTCACACAGTACTCAGAGGGGCATCATTCAAGATGTTCTTCTTTCTAGAACTCTTTCCAATGGGTCAATTGTACCTCAGAATTTTATTTTGTAGTATTCAAAAAGACTACATTCTTGCCAATATTAGTACTGCTTCTCTGAGGTAATTTGTCACTTTCTTCAAAAAGTAAGGAAACAATAATTTTAGTTAAAGTTTTATTGTTTGGTTTCTCCACGTGTATATGTGTGGGGACACATGCATTCACACATGCAAGTATGTGCAGGTGCACGTACCCATGTAAGCATAAGAAATTAACACCTGGCGTCTTCCTCGACTTCTCTCTACCTTACTCTTTGAGGCAAGGTCTCTCGTTGAACCTCAAACTCATCGATTGACTACAGTGACTGGTTAACAGTCCCTGAGATCCGCCTGTCTCTGCCTCCCAGAATGGGAATAATAAGCATCGCACCCTCATATGTACCTTTTATATAGATGCTGGAGATACAAACTTAGGTCCTCTTGCTTACGAAACAAGCGCTTTCCTCATCTCTTTAGCCCTATGTATTTTTTTGTTTCATTTTATCTTATTGTGTTATAAAGAACGAAAACAGAGATCGCATGCATGCCAGTCGACTGTTCTCCTGGGCTATGTTTCCCGGTGGTCCCAACTAAAATTTTAAATGTATACATGAAAATATAAAACGTATGCATATTTATGGGGTATCACTTGCTATTTAAATACATAAATCAGGTAATTTAAAGACCAGATTACATATACATGTCTCCTTAACATTTATCATTTCTTAGGGCAAAATCACACAAAATCCTTCCTTCTAGTTGTTGCATGAAGTTCATTATTGTGACCCATAGTCATCCTACTGGGCTATAGTACACCAGAACTTCTTCATTCTTTTATTTCCAATAATTATTTTATTTATTCATTTCACATCCTGATTGCCACCACCCCAGAAACCTTCCCCTCTGCGGAGTCCCTCCTTCCATCCCCCCTCCTCTTCTTTTACCAGGTAAGGCCCCACCCTGGGTATCCTCCCTCCCTGGTGCATCAAGTCTTTGCAGGGTTAGGCACATCCTCTCCCACTAAGGCCAGATAAGACAACCTAGTTGGCAACAGATCCACAGAAAGGCAACAGCTTTAGGGACAGCCCCCACTCCAGATATTGGGTCACTCTCATATCATAGTGACTGAGCTGTACATATGTGCCCAGGGCCTCGGTCCAGGCCAGGCCATGTATGCTCTCATTATCTCGGTCTCTGTTTTGTGACCTATGCCACATTCACCTCCACTGGTGCCATATATATATATATATGTATATGTATATGTATATGTATATGTATATGTATATGTATATGTATATGTATATGTATATGTATATGTATATGTATATATTATAGATATAGAGATAGATAGATAGATAGATAGATAGATAGATAGATAGATAGATAGATAGATAGAGATAGAGATAGAGATATATTTAACTAGGGACCCCATATGAGCAAGAACATGACACTTTTGTCTTTTAAATATTAATCACCTCACTTAATATAAAACTTGATGCATACATTATCCTATCAATGTTATTTCATGTTTCTTTTTAGTTGAATAAAGTCCCACTAGGTAAATATGTGTCACATTTCCATTGTCCATTCATCTGTTGACTTGATGGCCATCCAAGCTGATTCCATTTCCTTGCTATTGTGCATAGAGCAGAGAAAACATGGATGCACAGTCACCTCAGTAGCAGGATGGAGAGTCCTTTGAGTACTTTCCCAGGTTCACGTTTCTGTGAGACAAATTCGAGAAGCTGAAAGAATTTGTTTGGATGTCAGGAGGGCTAGTGTGTGTAAGAGGTTGTTGGACCTGAAATTAGGGAGGATGTCAAAGTAGATAGCTTATGGACATAGATGGCCCCTGTCTGGAAGCTGAAGTCTGCTTACACTGCACCTGCTCACATGCTCACCTGCTCTTAAACACAGAAGCAGCCATGCTTGTGGCAATTGCACCACACGTCTCTTCAAAATGTTTCACTATCTTTGAAATGAGCACTGCAATGATTGCTAATGTGCTGTTGTCTTTTTTAGATGAAATCTATAAATGTCAAGGAAATTTCTAAGATTTTTTTTGTCTAAATATTTAAAACGTCATAGGTTCAATTTTAATAGCAAATTAAATATTAATATCAATGTTAAAGCATGAATTTGGAAAAAAACAAGAATTCATATGTTAATTTTTTATCTTAATGAAATGAAATTAAATAAAAAACAAATTTTAAAATCATATTTGCCTCAAGCATGAGTTGATTGTAAAAGAACTAAGATTTATTAAATGACTTGAGTGAACTTGAAAGTGTAGTCTCCCAAACCTTTTTTTTTTTTTCTGGACAGACCTTGTAATGCTAAGTAACTTCCTCTCTACAGATCTAACAGGAAACAAGCTTGAGGATTCCAAATCTGTGTTCGTCAGCTGCAGCCCTACTGTACGCAGATCATTGATGTGGACCCACTGTACTCTTCCTCATGAGATGCAGCAAAAAGAGGAATCCACACAAATGCATAGACATCTCTTACTTCAGTGTTTCCTATCTTCTGCAGGACACATGGAAGACTTACAAGGTAATTTCATGGCTTTTAGGGATGAAAGTGTCACATCCAAAACCAAAGGAGAAAAGGCAGTGTCCACTTGAGAATTTTTAGGAAGATGAATGATGTGTTTGTAATGTTCGGGTACAAAGAAAATGCCTGGCATGTATTTGCTTTTCCTTATGAACTGCCAAATAAGGGGATATTTAAAACCATGTCAGAAGAAGAATGCTTATTCTAGGGATCCCATGGTACTCATTCATTTAGCAGAGCTTTGCAGCTCTTAGAATACATTTACAGAACTGTAATATTGAAGCACAGCACACCACAAGACAGGGCTCTCCTTGCTTGATTTCTATAGCATGTTCTTAATACAGTTATATAAGAATGTACAATCATTTATATATTTTTAAATTTTGATCATCATTATCTCAGCACATGGTTTGTTCTCTATTAGGGTTCATCAGTTGCCTGATGTGTCTGGATTCTTTCTCTATATTTCAGCAGACTTTATATAAGCTCTGGGATTCCTTTGTTTCTGCAAGTTGTGTGCTGATCGTTCTGAGATGAGTACTTCCACAGGTAACAGTTCTTGGACAAAGTTCTCTGCATCTTTTACTGTCTGGAACTTTATAGGAACAGGAATAGCTTCATCTCCTTTCTCAGTACAACTATAGAGAGTGAAAAACACACATTTCCTATCCTCTCTTGTAGCTTAGTGAGGCCATGCTGACCTAGGTATGGTTGGCATACTGTACTGAAAAACCCAGTGTGGGTAATAACAGCTTGAAGGTAATCGAGTGGGAGAGCTCCTCTGGTTAGCTGCCTCATCCATCCTCAGTTCTGGGTGATTACAGAACTTCACACCTCCCCTTTGCCAGCAAAGCTTCCAGTATGTGGCCCCCTTCTGCCACCAGGCATTAGCTTCTGGTGCAGTTCTCAGATCTTTGGCAAACTGATTTCCCAGTATCAATTTCAGAGTTTACTGTGCTCTGGTGGAAATACAGATTTTCCCTGAGTCTTTGCCTCAGTAACAACACAGGCTAAATGGCATTTATTTATTCAAAGCCCACATCCAATTTACTTTTTCCCAAGGTCCTTGAGGCATTGCTAGACATGTCACAAACATTTCCTGGCTCTGACAACAATTAACAAATACACACATGCACATATGACTGTTGGTCTTTTCAATTAGATTAAAAGGAAAACTAAACAGCTCCAAAAATCTGGAACAAATCAATAGTTTCAATCACATATTCTGGCAGATAGTGCAAGTGTTTGTAAATAGTAAAGAAATAAATGCTAAAAAACTATTTACAGAGATTTATACAGGAAGCAATCTCTCTCTCTCTCTCTCTCTCTCTCACACACACACACACACACACACACACACACAGACAGACAAGAAACTAAAGATATCTTTGATAAGAAACTTATATTAAACCGTTTGATGAAAGAATTGAACATGAGGAATAATAAAGAAAATAAACAAAATTAAGCTTAAGGATCTGGTCCTCCCGGATACACTACAAAACTAAGAAAATATAGCCTCATGATTTTAGTAATACTTTGTTATTCAAATCTTTAAAAATTTAATTTTTTCTCAAATTTTTTATTAGCTCCATGAATATTTATTAAGAAGCTGTGATACTCAAGGTCACTTTTAGTCTCCAGACATACAGACACAGACATGTGTACCTGTACATGTGTATGCATGCACACAAATAGATCACACATGTACACACACACACAAAGTTAATCACTCCATAGCCCCAAATATACTTGCTTTAGTCACTAATTTTTATAGCCTGCCAATCAAAAACATGCAACGTAGAGACTGGAAAGATGGCCCAGCACTTAAATGCATGTATTGCTCTTACAGAGAGCCCGAGTTCAGCTCCTAGAAGTCATGTCAGAACACTTATAACTAGCTCTAACTCCGCCTCTAGAGGGATCTGGAACAGACGATTCACGGTGAAGGTGTAAAAAAGACAATGCATAACACAATTGTCTGTACATTTGTAGCCAAGAAGCACATTGGGGCTTCCTTCTCACATGACATCACATCAGGAAGCATCTTTATTCATTACTTGACTCCCTCCATTTTAAAGACATAAAAAGCTTCTTTTTATACTAATAGTACCTTTTTACAATAAAAAAATAAACATTTTGTGCTAGTTGATAGGTGTTTCCTCTACTACATTTGTTCGAAAGGCAGTCTGGGAGTCACATGCACACACACATACACACACACAAACACACAGAGACACACACAAGTAAAAGTAGTAAAGTAAATATTTTTAAAATGTACATTTTGTTAACCTTTTTCCATCTAATCGGTGTTTAAAAGAGGAATTACAAAATTATTATCATTATGATGCCATCCGACTAAAAAAATTAATTATTAAAAATAAAATATACAGTGGGAAAAATGTTAAAAATAAGTTAGCAATCCATTTTCAAGACCAGTGCAAGTGTGGTGGGAAAGCACTTGTTTTAAGTATATAGCAAAGAAGATTGCTACCTTGTTAGACTCAAATGGTCACATCTCAGGAACATACCAGCTAATTCTTGCTGGGACGATTGTGTTTAAAGGCCAAATGTGTTTGTGAAAAACATGTGCTTTTAGAACTTTTTTTTTCAGAGAAAATACAAAGCTTTAAAGACTAGCTGAAGTGCTTTAAGGTCACACTGTGATGTCCAGTGCATGAAACTGAAATTCAAATTGAAATCTAAAAATGAAGTCACTGCCCCTCACAGCAACAGAATCAAAGGGCATCATTCAGCAGGGACACACATGATAGCTCCTCCAAAGGCAGACTGGGAATAAACAGAAAGGCTAAGAAACTAGAAATCCAATCCACAAAGTGGGTCAAAATACCTCCTGAGACAATGAAGAAAACCTACAAGTTGTACTGAGAGCTTTAAAAATATGTGTTATGTCTGTGGTGTGGAAAAGTTATTTTTAAATAAAGTTATTTGTATACTTCCTTTGTGGGGATGTTAGGTATATAATAGACTTAAACCTAAACAACTAAATATGCTAAATATGCTAAAATTTAATGACCAACTAAACATGGTCATTTACTCTAGCTCTCAAAAGCCTTCTACTTTCATATAGTTATGAGAACTGGGATTTTCTTTAATGTGGGACTATGCCTTACTATGCTATGATCTGGGCCACACATGCATTCTTTTAGAGCATGGAATACAAAAGAGAGTCCTAAGTCTTCATGTGATATAGTCACACTAAGTCCAGAGGGGCAGAGTGAGAAACCAGAAGGATGCCATATCCAGATGTGAAAAGTCAGGACATGTAGCTTGGGAAACAGAAGTCAGAGTGAGAAAGGACAGTCAGAAAGCAGCTGTGTCAGGCTCTGGCAGATACAGAGGTGGATGCTCATAGCCAACCATCAGACTGAGCATGGGGACCCCAATGGAGGAATTAGAGAAAGGACTGAAGGAGCTGATGGAGTTTGCAACCCCATAGGAGGAACAACGATATCAACCAACCAGATCCCCTTAACTCCCAGGGACTAAACCACCAACCAAAGTGTACACATGGAGGGACCCATGGCTCCAGCCTCATATGTACCAGAGAACAGCCTTGTCTGGCATCAATAGAAGAAGCCCTTGGTCCTGAGAAGGCTCGATATCCCAGGGTAGGGGAATTCTAGGGCAGAGAGGCAGGAGTGGGTGGGTGGGTGGGTGAGGGAACACCCTCATAGAAGCAGGGGAGGGAAGATGGGAGGGGAAACTAGGAAAGGGGATAACATTTGAAATGTAAATACATAAAATATCCAATAAAAAATGAAAAAGAAAGAAAAAAGCAGCTGCATAAAGAAAGAACAATCAGGAGGGTAGTAGAACATGTCATGAGAAGACCCGGAAGTAAGAGGTTGGAAGAACTGACAGAATAAAAAATGGTCACATTCCCAGAGCACTGAGGAAAGGTCTTCTAGTAGAAGAGAAATCTTGTGTGGATGCAGGTATTTTTTGAAACTGTAACGTGAGTCTCTCGTGTTTGTATTGATTAGAATGTAATGAACATTGCTTTAGCACTGGAACCTTTTAGATTAAATTTAACATAAAAACAGATAGGCAAGTCAACCTGAAAAGTTTTGATCTAGGGGGAAAAAGAGCCAATAAAGTATGACATACAAAAAAGAAGAAAACATGCAAGAGGATGAGTTAATTGAAGACAAAGTTAAACAAAGAAGAAGAAAATCACCAGCTCAAGTACCATCAGGAAAGTGGAGGTGGAGAAAAGAAGTCTACATATATATTCATGAAATATAAATTGTGTAGTGTTCACATCGGCAACACACATACCAAAACTGGAACAATGGACAGGAGATTAACAAAGCCCTTCCATAAGGATGGCATGCAAATTGGTGAATGGTTCAAAGATTGTGTGTATTGAGCAACAGAGGAAGGCAGGAAATTTGAAAGAGTCCCAGTGGGAAGCACGGTAAGGGAGGGTGGATATTAGATTACAGGTAAAATGGAAGTAGAGGTGGGACGGGACGGTGAGCACTTGGGATGGAGAAGCTTAAGCAGGGATGGACTTAGAAGTATGGGGAAGCACAGCCAGTGAAGGGAAGGTGTATAAAAAAAAACATATGGAAGCCAACTCTCTAACAATGCAAATCAAAAATAATTGGGGAGGTGGATATTAGAATACATCTGAAATGAAAGAATACTGGGGGCTCTAGGTTTAAGTAGGGGGTGAGAGCTCTAGGATGAGAGCTGGGAAATAGGGTACAGGAGGGTTACTGAGTGAGTTAAACCAAACTAAGAACATATGAAAAAGCCAAAAGTAGGTTCATTATTTACTAAACAAACTTTGAAAGACAACCTTTTTTTAAAAAGCTTGAACGCAATTAACCTGAATGGGTGGACCATCTCACTTGTAGACTACATGGGTTATTAAATGAAAATTGCAATTTATGGGATGCTGTCCTGAAAGTGATTGCTCAGAGAGCCTCCACTGGGGTCCAAAACAACACAAGCAGTTGCCATTGTCCTTGATTACCCCTCCATAACTAAATCATAAGACCCCATTGTTGAAGACAGCAAACATGCTGCCTGCAGAATGGAGAAACCAATCTCAGACGCTTCCTACTGGCCAGATTTTATAGAGCTGCATGGAGAGTGCCATGCAGTCTACTATGGTAGAAAAAACACCAGTGGTCTTATGCAGAATGGGATTCTGCAATGATGATACACTGCACTTTCAGGCAAGAGAAGCCTGGTAGTATAATACTGACATGGCTGTTAGAAGATAGCTAGCTGCTTACAGATGGAATCTGAGACCTGCCCTACAGGAAGGATTTCATGGATGGTACTAGACTCCAGATAAAGGGCCAGGGGATAGGACCTACTATTTTTATTCTGCTCAATAGACTTGTTGTCAAATTATCTTCTAAATATTTATGTGTATGTCCATGGACCTAGACTTGGGGTCTCAATCTTGGCCAGAGAAGCCCCAACCCCTGCAGTGCGCAGCATTCAGTGGAGATGCTTACCTGGCCAAAGTGCTGAGAACAAGAAATTGAGTGTAACCTTAAAAGGGACATCAATGTCAACTATATCTTTTATGGGTCAGGACACATCAGAATACATGTATTTCAATGCTTAGAACTTAGTTGATGAGCTGTTTGGAAGGATTCAGTGATGTGACCTTTTTGGAGTAGGTGAGTCTTCAGAGAAAATACGTCACTGGGAATGAGTTTCAAGTTTCAAAAGTCCACACCAGGCTGAGTCTTTTTATCTGAAGATCAGATGTAAAGCTCTCAGCCACCACTGCAACACCATGACTTCCAGCTGCTCCCAGGCGGGAACCCTCCAAAACTGTAAGCAAACTCCCAACTAAATGTCTTTCTTTATCAGCGTTGTCTTGGTCATGGTATCTCTTCACAGCAACAGAACACTAAGGCAACAGTATACATGATCTTCTGACCTATCCCCTTCTACCTATTGTCAGTTTATACTTACTGGGGCAGGGCAAATCACTCTTCTTTGGCAGGTTTATCATGCTCCACTGGAAGGCTCCTTACCAATACACATATGTTAGCACTAAGTGGACTCAGTAAGTTATGTATATACAAAATTAAAAGGAGGTCCTGTTGAGAAGAAATGGGGGCGCTAGAAGGGAGAAATAGGAATAAATATGATAGTACAGTGTACATTTATATGGCATCCTCAAGAATAAAGAAAATTTTAAAGTTAAAAAAAATTGTTAAATAATTTGGGACAGGAAGGCTTTCACAATTATAATATGATTTTGATTACTTATGGATATAAAAAAAACAACATGGATAAACAAAGGTGCTACAAAAAAAAAAGGCCCGCAAACAATAAAGGTATCAGAAGATTCTGACAGAGCAGAAGTGACAGAAAGAATGTGTAACCCTGTTCGTCACCCCAGTGCTAGTAATGGTTTAATCAACACCTACAAATACAGATCTGTATTTATAAGACAAAACAAGTTATCAGCTTATTTTATAAGCTCTTACAGAGAGCAAATGCCTATTATTCATAAACCAATTTGACAGTTTTAGTATCTCTGACAGAAAGCTAATATTCCAGCTTTGTAGATAAGTTGCCACAACGTAGAAGAGTTAGAAAATTAGTTTCAGGTTTGCCTTTTGTTTCAGCCATCTAACCTTCAGTATGGTAGCCCTGAACCATATTTAAGAGTACTAGAAAAGAATGGATAGCTGACAGCAGGGACCATGATGGTGGGAAAAGTTGCCCTAAATACTTAAAACAGACTAAGTAGGAAAAGAGTATGGAGTCTGGGAAATCTGTTGGAGACATTCTTGACTGATTGGTTCAATTTAGCATTCTTTGCTAAGACCAGCAAAGACTTGGATTTAATTCTTACTCAATCCAATCACCTCCACAGTTCACAGATTCTAACTCTGGTGAGCTGCTGCAGACATACACTGATATTCACAAGGGAAGCTGGCTGAAAGAATGAATGTTAATGAGGGACTTCCTCCTCTCAGTTCACAGCTGAGGTGGCAAAAAGCTTCTTTCTGCATGGAGAGGCATCTGTGTCACTCATGAATGCCAATTGTCTTAGTATTTCTATTGCCATGATAAAACACTAAAAACAACTAGGGAAAGGAAGAGTGTATTTGACCTTAGAGTCAAATTTGAGCTTGTAGCCCATCATCCATGGATTTCGGAAAAGGAGCTCAGGACAAGAAATTGGAGGCAGCAACTGATACAGAGGCCATGGAAGGATATTGCTCTTGCTTGTTCCTCATGCCTTGCATATCCTACCTTCTTCTAGCACCCAGGGCCACCAGCCTAGGAGCTATACTGCCCGTAAAGATCTAAGACCTCACATATCAATCGTAAAGCAAGAAAATGTATCACAGGCTTGAGTACCTGTCAATTTGATGGGCCATTTTCTCAGTAGAGATTCTCTTTTCCAAAATGACTCTAGCTAGTATCAAACTGAAAAGCAATTAGCCAACATACCAGTCTACCTCAGTCCCTCATTTTAAACTTTATGATATTTTATAATAACCTTGAAGCATTCATAAAGTGGGACTACCTCAAGAATAGCTAGAAATCCTCCTTCAACTAGTATCTAGTAAAGTGTTTTTAATTTCCCTATGGTGCTAGAGTTGAGCATCACAGAACCTGACCCATAAAGATAACTCACTGTTGTTTCCAGCTGTTGCTTTTGGAATAGGTATGATGTCCAACCTGACCCAAGTAAATAGCCATTTGGAACAATTCTTGGAACTTTCTCTTGTCTCTTATCAGTAGGTGCTTAAGAAAGAGGCACACTTTCTTCTTTCAGACATTTTATTAATTAGAATGGTCCCATTGAACTGTAGATATCTTGCAATTCTGAGGGGGAATAACCCCTTCTGTTTAAGTGAATGCCACAGACAATAATGTACAAAGGCTATATAGAGAACAGGTCTCAGTGACCTCCACTCCTAGTTACTGAAAAGCAACAGCTCATCTCTTGTTTAACCCTAATTTAAGTTGTACTTAAATGTTGTTATCACCCCGAGACATCCTTATATATGACAATAGTTACCGTTCATAGTTGAGTAGCCCAATAATTGGTAGACCATGGAGAAGTGTGTTTTTCCATGTCATTGTTCAAGATTAACTTTGTCATGGTTACTAGCAATTTCCAGATCATTTCAGTTTAGGAATGTATCTAAATTTATCCTGTTAGAAACACCCTTATGATTCAGGACCATGGTGTCAAGCTTATTTGACTATGTCCGTCTATTCCAACCTCACTCCAAAGCTATAATATCTACTCAGTTCCAAAATCTCCTACAAAACATTCTTGCTGCCCTTTCATTCATTTATTTGTTTAGAAAATCAGTCAACAAACGCAAACATTCCTATGTTCCTGCTGGGATACACAGACTTCAAAACATTTGATATGCTCTTAACGAGGCGAAAGTTGAGTAAAGAAACTGTATTAACAGATAATTACAATAGCATGTATTTAGTTAATCAAGGAAACTAGCTAATAAGATATTTTTCAGGAGTCAGGGAAGGTTGGCAAGCAACAAAACATTTCTTATTAATTTGTAATTTTATTATGTCTCCAAATACCTGCACATTAGGGAAAAAAAAACAACAATAATAGCATCCAGGAAAATAGAAAAGCAAAGTTGAGCTGCCAACATGAAAAGAATGAAAATGAGACACTCGGTAATCTAATCTCAAAACATACACAAAGGTATTAAAGTTTGATGTACATAATTTTCACTATCAAGGCATGAGTCAAAGTAATTTCTTATATCACTGCTTTATTTGAAGCAGAGGGCACTAAGGAAATTGCCTATTCAGAAAGCCATAAATAAGAGTAAAATGTCCTTATATCCTAGGTATCATTTTTTTTACATTTCTTAGACACCTTGATTTTGCATAACATGACTTCATAAGTAACTGTCAAAAAGACAAATGATTCGATTATGCCCAAGATTTCTAAGACTGACTAAACAAACCACTTCATTGACTAGTTCATTTTCTAAACTCTGTTGTTTGCTTCCACTTTTCTTCTTACTTGATAGAAAAAGCATCAGCCTGGGATAGGAGAGACCATGCTTTATTTTTAGACATAGGATTTTTTTTGTGACACAAAATTTCAGATTCTAATATATGAATAAATATCTTGTCAGTTCATAAACATATACGATCAGACATTTGATCCCTAGCAATGAGGTAGACAGTGTATGTTATAATAGCAACTAACCAAGAACCCTCCCCAATATTTAAGTTTTACATAATTAGGAAAATAGTACATTGAATATGTATGTGTTTGATTATTTTACCCTTGAGAAACACACTAATGAAAGTCACTTTAAATTGATTGGTGGCCATTTCAAAAAGCAATCAGAGCATATTTGCAAAATACATTTTTGCCTAAGGAATACTTATCCTAATAGTAAACTTGATTGTCAAGAATTATGTAATATCTTTTCCAGGAAAAATTGTTGAGGAATTTGATCCTCCAAGCACAAATTATTTCCCTAAAATGCCTTTTTATTTCCTAAATCCCTAAATCTGGACCTTTAGAAAGTGAAAAAGGGATTTATGCTTTTGGCCTGATAAGTCTGATTTGCAATTATCCCAGCCCATCTTCCAAGTGCCTGGATTGATATTCAGGTCTTGAGAAATCTAGCAAGGCTACAAGCTAGACTATTGAAGTTGTCCTAAATTTCTTTTATCTGGAAGATTCAATTAAGTTCTATGAAAAAATCCATTAAATGCAGGAAATAAACTTCATTCTGGAGCTGTCAAAGAAGGAATGAGGGTCAGTTAAGTGAAGGAGCCTTGGGCAAGCCTGACACTTGTCAGATTTCATCATCAGGTGATGATTCTAGAAATGCATGCACTCAGCCCATAACCGACAGCTTGCTGTAGGAACAGTGCAAATGACTGTTCCCATGGATGCAGTGCTAGCTTCAGTGTACTCTTTCACTGTGCATAGATCAGATTACATTCAGTTCCCTAATCTGCTACCTCCTTACTTACTTTCTGCTGCTACACAGAGGCTATATGTACTTCGTTAACTTCCATAATAAAAACAGATAGGGGTTTCCCTCTGTGAACAGATTCTTTTTCTGTTTAGGTGTGAGTGTGTATGTACATGCATGTATGTGTGTGTGCACACATAAGTATCTCTGGAGCTAGACTTCTAGGTGGCTGTAAGCAATCTATCTTGGATGTTGAAAACCAAAACCAGGTCCTATGAATGGTTGAGTACGATCGTAAACACGGAGCCATTTCTCCAGCCCCCACACATTCTTTATACCACCTAATTTATTTTTAAATCTTTTTAATTCTAAAGAATGGCGTTTAACAAATTATCTTTTTTTTTTCATTATATGTTTTTTTTTTCACTTCTGTGACCAAAATACCTAAGACAGCAATTTGAAAAAGGAATGATGAGTGTCAGCTCATGATTTCAGAGATGTTGGTCCATCGTGAAAGGATAGACAAAGCAGATCAGTTTAAGTCAACCTGAGAAAGGAAGCAGAAAAAAGAGATATACAAGAAATGGCCAGAACATAGTTTGTCCCAAGGCCACAACACTAGTGCTCTGTTTTCTCTAATTAGATCCCACCTAACATCAATGCTATTATATTGTTAAGTCCATTAAGGAAATAAGTCACTTAGAAGCTTAGATCTCTGGCTTAGTCATGTCTAGAACATCATATATATCCAGAGACAAGTATCACTAACTTCCTAGCATTTACAGCAACCAAATTGACAACGAAAACCAACTATCACACCATTAAACCCATGTATGCCATGCCAACAAAATTCTTCCATTGATTATTACACACACACACACACACACACACACACATCACATCACACACTCTTCTGATGAGGGAATCTTGAAATCTCAGGTTAGAAACTGTATGGCTTCGTTTCAGATTTTTACCAGATTTTCAAATGTTCATTTTTGCCCAAGTTTATAGTCCATATATATTTTTATCTACATGGCTAATTCAGGCCCAAAGAGTAATTCTATATTGTCTTGAATCGAAAATGAATTTTTTTCAGAAAACATATTCTGATTGTGATTTTTCTCTCTTCTAGATCCTCCCAGATCCTCACCACTTCCCCAGTCACACAAACCCACACCCTTACTTTCTCTCATTAAAGTACAATGACACTTAAAATAATAATAGCAATAATAATAAGATAAAATAAAAACAAAAATCCAGAATAGGACAAATCAAGCCAAAAATAAAAAAGAAAGGCACAAATAACATATGAAAACCTGAGACACATACAATTATACACAGAGAAAATCCATAAAAACAAAGTCAGAAAATTTGTAAGTTTAAAAAAAATGTCCAGACAAAGCACTGTGAGCAAGCAAAATGAAACAATATTCAAACAACTACAACAAAACACCAAAATACCATTAAGATGGTTTTGTGTTTGTTGGGCTTCCACTGCTGGTCATGGGCCTTGCCTTAATTGTGGTTTGTATACCCCGGGAAATTCTGAAGAAAAAAAACCAACAACTTCTTTTCCTCTGTAAACAAGTATTAATTGGAGACAGTTGGTGATAGAGGCTATGTCTGCTTCCCTTCTTGGCACTAGAAGCCCATCTGTCTTGGATTGTGGGTCCTGTGAATGCACCACCATGTCTTTCTGCTGCCCTTCTTGATGATCTCCATCAAAGTTCTAGGGAAAAAAAAATGAGTCCTTTCTTGTGACTAACAAATACATTTGTTAGGCATTTTGTTGTTGCTATTGCTAAACTGTCAGTCTATTTTTGAGTTGAAATCAATAGAAATACACTTAATACCCATGGATAAAAGCAATTCAGAGATAGGTACAGATGAACACTGGGCTTTTGTTGGCATTATAAACCAAAGGTTCCATCCTCTGGCTAGCTATCCATAAATGAGATAATATTTCAAAACAAGAGAATTATCTTTGCCTTGGTTTATAGGACCTTATGTATAAAAGGAAATATATACACTGACAAGAAGAATTAGGATATAGGGACAGATGAACTTTGGGGCTGTTGTTGGTATTATAAACCAGTGGTTCCATGCCTCTGGCTATGGAACTTGTATATAAAATGAAAACGTTAAACATTGCTAAATTATGAAAAGTCAGGGGCTTCTGAGATGGCTTGCTGATTAAGTACTTGCTATACAAACCAAATCGGTAATCTTCATGTTCAAGAAGAGATCCTATCTCAAAAGAATCTCAAGTAGAGAGCAATTAGGAAAGGTCCAACATCATCCAGCTCTACAGTCTCTCTCTCTCTCTCTCTCTCTCTCTCTCTCTCTCTCTCTCTCTCTGTCACACACACACACACACACATTTTAAAAGCTTATAGTTTAATGAGATTTTTCAAATATAATAAACAAACACCATAGGAATTGTGTGAAAAATTGTTAACATACAATTTTTGCTTGTATGCAAAAGAATTTGTTTTTTGGTTAAAATTAAAACTTGAAATCCAGTCATGATGGCACATATCCACCATCATGTCACTTTAGAATTTCAAAGTTGGGGACCAGAAAAGCTGAAGTTTAACAAATTCAAGGTCATTCTAAGTTACAGAAGGCCAGTTCAAGGTTTGACCGATACCCTTGTCTCAAAACAAACAAACAAACAAAGATAAGTTGATATTGGAGTTCTTGACAAAAGATAGTAACCACTCTGGTTTCTACTTTCATTGTGTAGTCTTCCCAGCTTGCCTAAGACATCCTTTGTGCTTGTCTTCATGATAAACTTGTTGTTATCTTTAAGATAATTCAAAGTTCTTCCTGCCTACGTTTCATTAAGATTTTGCATAGACGTTCAGGGTATTTTTTTTTTTAATTTAAGTCACTTTGGCTAATTAGGTAACTAAGTATTATCTCATGGGTATCCATGATTCTCTCTTGATACAATAAACAACTTTAAATAATTTTTGATGTAGCTTTCCAGGGATCAAATCTAAATTTTAGAATAAAAAGAACACCCGCATTTGAATTAAAAATGCCAGAATTATCCTTTCCTTAAAACAACCTCTGAGATTTTTTTGTGAGGCCCTTGGAGAAGCAAACACGTTTGATCTTACATTTTACAAAAAAGTAGAAATAATTAAACCTTCTGGTATGTCCCCATTTCTTAAGTAACTACATTTTATTATTAGAACTATCATGAAAACTATCAAAGCAGAGAAGAAGCTCAGTCTAGGTTAAATATGTATAAGCACATAGGATTGGCATAATATTTTGAATGATGTGTCACGGGTAGGTCATTGATAGATATTCACTATCTATAACATGTTTTATGGGGGAAGAGAGTGAAGCCTCTATGGCATATTATTTATTAGACCCAATGGATAACGGCACTTCTTTTCTGTTGTTATTAGTTATCACAATAAATTAACCATAATCATTCTGTCCTTTTTTTTTCTATAGGTACTATTCTCCTTCATATTTACCTAAAGGCTCTGCTATGAGATTTTGTAGCAGATAGATTTTATACAAGATAGATTTTTTTTTTGTTATCTTCAAGAAAAAGGGCATTCTTGGAACTTCATGAAAAATTCTCTGCCAAGTGTCCTTCCTTATCATTTAAAGAACTGACTTCATTAGTAGCTTACAGCTTGACTCCACTTGAACAATTTTTAGATCATACCAGTAGACACCCAGTGTCTCCAGGAATTCTTTAATCAAGAATCTGATGACTTTTGAAAACAGACAAGTGACCTAAATAAAAACTAATTACACAGGACCAAATGCACTGATGAGGACAACTGAATTTGATTATTAATTTGAGATGTCGATATTTTGTTGTAGACTTTTAAGTCATATAGACTAAAAACTTATTTTTTGCCCTTATGTTTCTTGGCATCACTATATTATTTTAAGCTAATGAAACTTTTTAATAGTGTCTGGTTCTCACTGAATTCTGAGAATTCACTGACTTTTACTGATTCTCTCTGACTTGACGTTAAACATTTTCAGGGATTTAACAAATTATATTTGTTCTTGGATGGATATCATCGAATAAATCAACTTTACTTCCAAAACCTTTCCAGAAGTGTCATGCTTGAGAATAAATCTGTTTAATCATATACAATTTCACCACTAGTAAGAACACCCAAAAAGTCATCCTAAAAATTAAAATAAAATAAAAGCTAGTACCTGGTTAACAGAGTCCCAAATTCACCTGTGGTAGAAACAGCATTTTCTGATAGGCCAAGCAACTTAGCAAATTCATGTACGTAGAAAACATATCCCCTGAAAGCACAGATTCTTAACCTAATTGTGATATCTTCCACTCACTCACAATGCACCTGACAATGGTGCAGACTCTGACCTTGAATTACTGTCTGTATGATTTAGACTTCGCAGCTGTCATCCAGTGCTCCAGATGCAACTTCACTGCCCATGCTTATTAATAACATCTGCACCTAACCATTCTGAGTCTTTTTGATATCTCCTTAGATAACAGGCTATCGGGACTTCACCCTTAGAAAGCCTGAATCCTACACATGACCAACTAGCCTCTATCTGTAACCAACCTGGGTTAACTCAACACACAGAGCCCAGGGAGTAGCATCCACTGTACCCGCAGACATCACCACACTGCTTCTAACAGGTCATAATTTCAGAATCTGAAGTAAATGACATTTCAAAGCTGGCATTGTTCAAGAAATATACTTCAGAATAAGGGTAAAAGACTCTGCAAAAAGAAAAGGCAATTTTCTCCAACCAAAGGGGAAAGTAGCTTCTCACTGATAAAATTGCTGGCATCTAAAACCATTAATGCAAAGAAAGAAAAGAAATTTAAGACAGGGTGAAAAGCACTTCAGTCCTTACTCTGTCCCCTGTTAGCTATGAAACTTCAGACAGTCATTTAACCTCACAAAATCTGTTTCATTATCTGCCTAAGTGGTCATCTGGGAGAACTTCTAGATAATATAATACATGTGAAAATATATATATAAAAGTTAATGTGTCGAATTAATATAAAGTATTATACCATTAACACAATGATTATTAGACTTCTTGGTGAGTAAAGAAAATGTAAGAAAGATTTTGAAAATTCACTCGAAGAACTTAAAATATGGGGTCATAGTCAATGAAAAATAATCTTGCTCTTTTAATATCCAATAAACTAGATCTATGTACTTTTTAAATTGGTCAAATAGAAGAGTTTACTAATCAAATCAGGTTATACCCATCTAAAATTATATTTAGGTTAAAATAAGGTGGAAAATAGTCCGAGTGTTAAAAGAGACAATAAAATATACTTGATGATGACTCATATTTTGAACGAAATGATTGGGAGGGACAGCAGATTTGACATATCAAGCTAACTTAACCTTGGATCTCTTTTGTTAGTAGTAAGGTATCCATTTAGTCTAAACTTGAACAAGGTTAAAGGGAACACATTACTTCAACAAGATCCACTGTGTTTTTCTTAATTTCAGATGGACTGTCTCACCTTGAAGAACCTCTACCATGAAGTCAATAAAAGGTAATTGGAAAAAAGAAAGAGGGAAGGGGAGTCATCTGGTCAAGAAACGAGTAACAACACATACTTTAATGAACTGTTGGAACTGGGTGTGTTCATAACAACGATTCCAACCAGATATTGTAGAGGCTGTGAGGAAAAGCAAAGACATGACAGACCTCAACACGTGATGTGTACTTTTGTGTAGAGACTCAACAAAGCACTGTAGATGTGAAGACTCATTGTAATCAGTGTGCGTTGGTGATTATTTTTTTAAAGCATTCACTTAGTTAATAATAACATTTTTAAAAGTCGGTTAGTTCCTCTAGCATGTCTGTTTCTTTCTGTTTCTGTGTCTCAGAGTTAAACATCAGACAAATTCAAATATTTCTCTTGAAGAATGCTTTTGGGTTATTTTTTTAAAAAAATATTAGCCCCAGCTCTTTGAATCTCATCACTGACATGTAAACTATGATGACCAGCACACACACACACAAACCATGGAGACATGATATGAGCAGTAGACTTGTAGGTTTCAGATCCTTAGTTAGAAGTATGCTTTTGCTGATCTAACCTAAGATTGTGTTCTTGACTGTGTCCTATACAAACTCATATTAAACTTTTGCACTTCTGATAATTAAAACTCCTGATGTGGAAGAAAGCTCACATAGTGTGTGTGTGTGTGTGTGTGTGTGTGTGTGTGTGTGTGTGTGTGTGTGTTGAGTGTTATGACTTTAAGTATATTCTTGATAAATATTTACTTTATCAGATATTATCCTATCTTAGAAAATCACAGGTGCTGAAAATAGGGACTGTAAGGACAATCTTGTAGTAGATATCATCTTTGTTTTAGTTTATTGTATGCTTAATGATTCAAATTCTACATCTACAATATAATAGATGACATTTTAGAACATTTATTGTAATGAGGGCTTTATATTAGCTCCATTAGCCTCATTAGCTTCATTAGCCAGATCCTGTTAATATAATCACTTTAAAGATAAGGAAACGGGGGAAAGAAGTCCCATAGCTTGCTTATGTCATCGACTAGTGACATGATTGAACCAATATTTGAACCCAGATGGTCTGAGGGCAGTATGTTATTATTGCAGCTGTCAATATCATATTGCTTCAACAGTCAGAAACACACACACACACACACACCTTAAATCAAGAACTGAGTGCTAAGACACACCTTCAGAAACTTCCTAATGACTCAGGTATAATAATTAACAACCTTTGAGATCAGGGGAAATGGCTCCATTGGTAATGTGCCTGCCATAAAACAGTATAATCTGAGTTTAGGATCCTAGAACTCTCTAAAAATTAGGTCATGGTGGTATATGCCTTTATTTTCATAAATAGATGACAGTGGAAACAGGTGGTTCTCTGAAGTTAGTTGGCCAGGTATTCTGGCCAAATCAATAAGCTTTAGGTACAATGAGAAACCCTGTCTCAAAATATAAATCGAAACAATCGATCAAAGAAACCTAAAGATGATCTCAGACCTCCACATGTACACAAACGCATACACACACATGTGTATATATACACACATTCATATACAATGCTGCCACATTTACATACACAAAATTATAATATTTGATTATCATCATTAAGTTATTCATCATACATCCTTAACATTAGCCTCACCATTCACCGTAACACAATGGTGTCTTGAAAAACTTGGTCAATGCCTGGTTTCCCAAATGTACTCCTTTGGGCATTCCTCTAACTTCCTGAGCTAGCAATCCCATCAGGATAAAGAAATTAGATTGCTCTAATTATGTTTCCTCTTAGTTATCAGGCATCAGCCTCTTGTAATTACTGCTTCTGTTACTAGCTGCTCACAAATTATGTCTTTCCTCGCCATCATCATCAGCAAAAAATCTGCAGTCACTGACTTTTCTAGTGTACAGTTGACAGGAATCTTCTTATCCCTTAAGAAAATGGTGGAGCATTTATCTACCTTCATTCTTTCAATACTACTCTCATTTTTTCAAGATGGAAAATTTACAAGAATCAAAAGACCATGCCAGTTTATCTCACATTTGTTGTGCACTGGAGCACCAAGTAACCAGGCATGTAGCTAATTTTCAGTTAGCAGCACATAAATTGTGTGTTGAAGTAATAAAAAGATGGCAATAAAAACTATAAACCTCACGTTTATAAAACAAAGTAATGAAAAGCAAATTGCCCCTCCATGTGAAGTCAAGACATGAAATCCCTTTCTATAAAACCTGTGCTTGAAGTAAGTGCCCATGGCACACTTCAGCTATCGATTCCTGCAAGTTAATAATTTCTACCAGTGGTATGCAATCCCTAGATAGTTGGTAAAACATCTGTCAACCTGTGTCACACTCTAAAAAGTCACCCAGTGGGTCAATAAAATTTCTGTGTGCCTTCGGTTTGCAGACCATTCTAGAAGATACAGTGGGGAAATGTAAAGTAAATAAATGTATAAATTGATTCAGAGACCAATGAATCTCAGTGACAGCTCTCTGGATAAGAAAATATAAAGTCAAATTTAGGACAATCTCATGCCCCTTTAGGAATAAATACAAAGGTTTCATGAAATAATAAGTTATTTGAAATCCACTAAACTCGACTTTATTTTCTTACAATTAGAAAAGCATACTTTTCAAAAATGGTGGACTTTACTATAGTGATATATCTCATACCCATTGGGCTTTAAGACTGTTCTTCAGGACAAAAGGTCTTTACCACATAACCCAGAGAACAGGAAGAAGTCACGGAATGGAGTGACCTATCCTGTTATCCCATAGGAAGAGAGTACCGGAGCTATATATAGCCTGTAGAATGCATCACTTGACTCAGCTCAACGGTAGATACAGGAGGAAGGAGGATCTGTGGACATTTGGTGGAGCTGTTGGCAACACAGAATATCACAATCATCACTCCTGATAGAAATGCCTTAGGAAAGAACTAGCCAAGAACAGAACTGCAAATTCATTTTAAACTCCACGATGTTACAGCCTCACACCAAGCAGCAATAACTTTAGAAAGGGTAAGTACAAAGATTCAGACAATGCAAGAAGGGAAAGCCAGGGCTGCAAGACTTTGTTCTCTGAGCCAGACCTTGGCTTTGTTGTTTCATTCACCTGATTCAGAATCCAACAGGTTGTTCTTGTGAAAGAAAAACTGATTAAAGTCATCAGATCTCTAGCCATAAGATGGAGTTCAACACAGCTTTCAGTTGTGTTCACCTTACAAACAATCCTCAAGATCAAGTATAAAAAGCCATGGGAACTGAATGCTGCAATAAATATTCCTATGATTATTCCAGGTCCCAGTTGGACGTGAGTGGACTAAAATATTTTTTTTCTCTCAGTTGGAAATTAAAGATCCCAAAAGATCAATAAAGGATTTTTTCAATACAAAAGATATGCTAATTATCTCATTGCATGCCCACTGTTTAGTAGAGGCTTAGTAATGTTTAGTGAATTCATACAATAAATGAGTCAACAACGAAACACAGGTCTTCTGTGTCTCATACTGTAACACATTTTTTTTTTCCTTTCTGGGACCATTTTAAAAACTACTGGAGAAACTTTTTGAAAGTGCTTTGTAGACCTCATCCTTTGACAACTTCCAGAGAAAAAGACCTATTACACATGTGAAACAAGTTGCCCTTGTGATTCTTACCCACAGCTAAATTTAAAACAAGAATAAAAGGGAAATATAAGGTCTTATACAAATAATTCTCAGCAGGAAGACTATGTTTTACAGTTGATTTACTTAGTAATCTTGGGAAGTCTCTATACCTCTCTCAGCCACAGCTCTCTCAAACACAAAGCAGTGTGTGACCAGGTACAGACAGGACACAGCCATCACACCTACAACTTGATCAAATCAAAGGAAAGAGAGCTATATAATACAAAGTGTTTCGTGGGGTTTTAGAGGACAGAATGTGTTGATACTCTTTTCCCCCATAAAATAATAGAATCATTAACATTAAAGTTCATCACTCAATAATCTGTGCTAAATAGAATTTCAAAAGTCATTATACACTTGCTACAATCATTGCTGCCCTGGGCCTTCACAAGATCAACTGTGTCAGCAATTGGCTTCTATTAACTATCAATAGAATCTGGGAGCAGCGAAGGGTGGGGATGGCCATCTTTACTTTATGTTCTTCCTGCTGAGTCTTCCGAGCTCCAACAGATAGCTATAAGCCCATGAGTAGACCAACAGCTTGGTGAATCTTGTTGGGTCATAGAAAAAAAAAAAAAGACTTCAGGAGGACAATTTATGGGGAAGGGGAAGTAGACAGGTGTGGTATAGAATGAGAGGTAAAAGTGATCAGTGGGTAAAAATTTATGTATGTGAATTTTTAAATAAATTAAATTTAAATTTAAAAATAGCCACTGTGTGCCTATATCCTTAAAATAAGCTCAATATTATATCCACTGCACAGATAAACTCTTGAAGAAAATTTCATAGGCAAAAAATGGCAAAGTCCTTTACACTCAAGCAGGTGGCTTTAAACCAATGACACCCCCCACCTCCATCCCAAAGATCTGTTTATATTCCAAAAGTTCACTATGCCATAAGTACCCATATGTTTTAAAGATAATCCACATTTTCCTTGTGAAGGAGAAAAAAATATATGTGTCCTTTAAAACTCGAAAGGGCAAGCCCTACTAGTAAGGCAATTTCCTGTAGTATTGTCTTTGCACACCAGAATCTGTGAGAGCCTCCTAAACAGGGAGCTTGCTATCAGTGCTGTCTTGACCAAAATTTCATGGATGCTTCCTGATAAAAGACAACTCCTTAGCAACTTCAAAATTCCCAAATTATTCTTATAAACAAAATCATCAGATAGATAAGTTGATCAATGATATTTACTGAATTAATTTTAAATGCATATGCTATGAAGGTCTCTTTGCCCAGTACTTTGTAGCTAGACTTACATCCTGATGATGTAGCACAAAGCCTTTCTCATCTACTCACCTAACAGTCATTAATAGATCTTTCATTTTATCAAGCCTCATGATTACTGTTCTTGCTGGTATTTCTTGCCTAAGTCCCAGCATGACAGTGTTCAAGCCACAGAAACCTTAAAATATGGGGTCTACTAGAAGGTGATTACATCATGGCACTCCGTAGAATAGATCAATATTGGTCTTTTGGACTAGGTTCGGTCTCACAGAAATATAGTAGTTCTCAAAGGAGAACAAATTATTATAAAATGAGATCATTTTACGTGTTTGGTCTCTTCCACACATGACCACTCTGTTTCTCAGCTGTGATAGGACACAGCCAGAGACACTCTCCCCGGGATCCCAGGACCATGTTGTTTAGACATCACTGCCAGACTTGTGAGTCAAATAAACTCCACTTACAAGGTTTCAACTTCAACTGCTTTGTTATAACACAAAATTAACTAATCCAGTAATTCCTCTGTTTTTATTACTTTGAGTTTAAAAATACATTTTGTTGTTTTGATACATTGTTTTAAACACCTAGAAAAAAAATCATTTCAATACTCCTACTGAAGAAACAAAGGACACAAATCTAAACAAATAGCTTCTTCATACATCAATCCTCTCCAGGATAATATGACTCACTCCATGTAATTTTAGGTTTGAATCATTCATATCTGCTTTTTAGAGTGTTGATATTATATTCAGTTTCCTGTCCTTTCTCTGTCCTAAGAGTTCTATTTTAGTAACTCATTGTTAATAAAGCTACAATGTGTTTCTCTTTAGTTCTAAGAAAGATGATGAATGTTTAATGGGGTTGGATTCCCTGGAATGTTTGAGCTGCAGCAAGGACATCACTCAAGAGTGAGGTCCCTCGGTGGGAATACAGTTAGCAGGCAGTGTCACTTCCCTATGACAAAGTTGACTACAGAGGTACAGAAAATGTTCAGAATAAAACTGGCACTTCCTGCCTTTGTGACATCTACTTTACCCAGCTTTCTCACCCAGAAACATGCAACAGTCCAATTTCTCATTGGAGATTGCGTCTAAGAAAAGGATCCGTGTCCTGCCTGACAGACCTGCTGTTCTTGAGCCCCAAGGTTCCCTTTTAGCTTTCAATTTCTTTCATATTAGGTGTGAGTGCTGAAGCAATGACTCTGGAGCTATGGCTCTCATTAGAATGTGTCAAAGAGCAGTAGGAAGAAAAAGGGGAGCTTTATTTGAACTTCTAACCTGACAAATCTAATTTGCAGGCAAATGAACCAAAGGGAGCTCTGGGCCTCCTTGGTCAGAAAGTGCATAGCACTCCACGTCACTACTCCAGATTACAGCCTGGCAGCCTGTGAAAAGCTTAATAAGGCAACCTAATCCTTAGTAATCAGTTTCTGCTCTGAAAGTACCTCTGCTCAGAAGCTTGCTCTGAAAAACACGACATTCCGTGTTTCACTAACTCTAATTCTGTCCGTCAGTGGCATACACGTTCATTGAGCACCTATGCTATGTGAATCCTGAAACCCTGTTAAGGCAGAGGAGGTGGACCTCGTGGTAAAGATGCCATGATCTTCCCTCACAGAGTTCATAATTTTATTTAGAAGACAAACCCACTACTGCAAGTTTGGACGATATATAGTATGTTTTATTTCAGGACAGTGTAGGAAAGTGCAAGAACATACTGGAAGGTTCTAATTTTGTTTTAGGATCTGTGACAGCTTCACTGAGAAAGTAACATTTATCACTGAGGGATAAACAAAAGTTACCCAGTATGTCAGACCTCTCTCATTTCTGTTTCAGACACTCTTTCTGGCTCATCCCTCACTCCACATGCTCTGAAGGCTGCCAGATCTTAGCAGACTGAACATTTCCACTCAGCTGTAGCCTCGCACTGCCTTTCTCTGCCTTCCATCTTGTTCAACTCCCCTCCCACACTGTGGCTTTCCTGGCTTGCCAACCAGAACTCAGTGACAATATTGGTGAGACCTAGATGTGGGATATTTAAGAACAGCTGAGATGAACCTCTGACAACCTAAGAGGAAGCATTCACCCTAAGAGGCGTTCACTGTTCCAAGAGCCACACAGCAAAACTGAGCAATCAGTCTTCCTGAGCTGAGACTTTCCTTTATGGTTTGCCTTTTCCTTTCTTCCCTGTTCCTCACTTCCTGTTCCCTTTCAAGGCAGTTCCCTTAAAAGAGAATAGCTATTATCACCCTTTGCCTACGACTCACTATCTGGAAAACAGAAGCACATATATTTTGTTCTAGTTGCGAGTTATATTCTAAGGAGAAACAAACACAAGTTCAAAACCTAAGATCCTGAGATCCTGACTTAGTAAGACTTAATAGTAAGAGAATATAAGAAGCAATTAAACAGTTGTTTAAGGCACTGAGGAAGAGGATAGTTGGTATGTCATTTTCAAAAGTTTCAATATACACTGTCCTGAATAGAAACCTTTAAATACCCATGGCTATTGAGCATTCGAAATACGGTAGGTCCAAACTGATAAGAGTTGTAAGTAAAGAGAACATACAATATACATAAAACAGAGTCAAAACAGGTAAAACATCTCAGTTTTTATCATTGATTACATAACAATGCAGTGATGTGTTGGATTAAGTTAACAGCACTAAAATTGATTTGTACCAGTTCCACTGTGTTTTTTATTAGTGAACCTCTCACAAAGTGTTAAATTACAGATATAATTTTCATTCTACCTTTTAATTTTTGAAAATAAAAAATTACGTTGTTTTTCTTTTTCCAAGTCCTCCCCTTTGCACACCACCTTGGTCTCTCAAATTCACAGCTTCTTTGTTGTTTTCTTTAACTGTTCCTTGACACATACATACATACCAAGTACAACATAAATATATTATGTTGTACAGCCTGCTCAGTCTGTGTAATCTTACACACACAGACACACACACACACACACACACCGTTTTGGGACTGAACATTTGGTATTGGATAAACTATTAGTGTGGACAGGCTCCTCCTGGGAAAGACTATTTTTTTCCTTTTTGAGAAAGCTTCTCAGCACTCCTTAGTTGCCTGTCATTTGTTATCTATGGATGGGGCCCCGTGAAAGTACACCCGGCACGTCAGCAGGTCTATCTGTGCCAGTCTTGCTTAGCTCTTACTTAGGCAACTGTGCTGTTGGGACTTCATGGGACTAGCTTCACTTATATTTCTAGTAGCTACAATCTCACAAAAGATTGCTTGCTCTTCTGGGTCTTGAGATCACTCTGCCCTCACGTTCTCTATCCTCACAGAGGCTAAAGCACAGGCGTTGTGTAGTAGGTGTATCGGTAGAAGCTGGACCCTGTTCATCACTTGTTCGCTACACTTGCTGTAATGCTCTCTGTTGAAAATATAAACTCTCTTTGATGAGGGGTGATAGCGATTCTTTTCTGTGGGCATAAGGATAAATATCTAGAATGCAGTTATGAATTATGCTGGTTTAGTAGAGTGGTGGAATGATGTTTTCCTCCAATTTCTATGAGGTCACTACTCATGAGGTAATTGCCTAGGTTTCCAGTACCAGGTATAACTTCTGTCTTGTAGAGAAGGCCTTAAATCAAATTAGAGAGTTTGCGTTTACCACCAAAATATTCATGCCACTATGAACTCTTAGGGTTATCTTACCAGGTTGGCCATTCTTGTGGTTCATAGGCATCACAGCTGGTGAGTACAGCTGGTTGCTTTTCTCCCTTGGAAGCTTGCATTGTGTCTTCATGTATCATGAAAGCTATTTTTCAAGGAGGAGGTACTCAGGTCATACCAAATTCAGATCCTTGGACTCTAGTGTCCAAAGTGCATGGTGTCTTCAGCAATAGGGACTTAACCTTCGACCTCTGGAGGCAACCAAGAATGATAGCAATAGGTTGTATGCCATGAGAGTCTCTTGGACATCCCAGATCAATAACTTGAAAGGGGCCTTCTCAAACCTAGTATTGAGGTTTCTGGTAGATAGTCTATAGCTTTTGTGGAAAGCATTGCCAGTCCAGGTGAGAAATTTGCACTTAAACTAATCTATGTGTATATGTATTTGTATACATGTGTATGTGTAAGTGCATGTGCATGTGTGCATGTAAATATATATATACATATATTTATGTGTAATTTTAAGTAAATAATGATTCCTTATGATTTTTCAAACATTCTTACTTTTATTTTTCCTTCTTCTTTCTACTATGTTGCTCTCCTTCTCCCCTCCCTAGTTAAGTATCTCCATTTTTACTTCCATTTTAAAATCACTTTTACCCTGTTATTCTCTCAATTGCTACCAGCCATGTTTTTCTTTACTTTCCTGGTTTCTGTGGTTACCCCAGGTTGTATATTCACATCTGAAGATTTGGAACTAGAAGACACAGGTGATAGAGAGGATGTGATGTTTGTGTTTCTGAGTCTGATTGACCTCACTCAATAATAATCTCTGGTAGTTCCATTCATTTATCTACATTGTTTCAATTTTTGCTGCTAAATAGAATTCCATAGTGTATACATACCACATTTTTATTATCCATCAATTGTAGGGCATTTACATAATTTATGTGTCTTAGGTATTGTGAATAGAGCAGCAATGACCATGGCTGAGCAACTATCTGTGGAGTAGGGTGTCAAATACTTAGGGCATTTGCCAAGGAGTGGTACAGGTGAGCCATATAGTAGATATGTTTATCTTTCTGAGAATTCTTCACACAGATTTCCATAATAGCTGTACCAGTATGCAATACCACCAACAGTGAATGAGGGCTCCCTCTTCCTAACATCTCTACCAACATTTATTGTCCATTGTTTCAGAGATATCTAACATTCTGCCTTGGGTAAGATGAAATCTCAAAGTTGTTTTGATTTACATTTTCCTAAGAGCTAGGATGATAGTTGGGGGAGGGCATTTCTCGGCCATTTTCTTCTTTTCTTTTGAGAACTCTATATCCAGAATTCATTTTTAATGGGTCATTTGTTTGTTTGTTGACTCTGTTTTATTGAGTTCTGTAGGCATAATAGGTTTGTACACTATGTATAAAGTTTACCCTTATGTTATTCAAATGCCTTTTCTCTATCCTCATATCTTGTTTCAATCCAGACATGGCATTGTAATGCTTATACCAAGAATCTCCTGTCTTGTTTGTATAAACTATTTTTACCATTATTCTCTGCTTTATCAATAAATACTGATCACCCAGTGAGTGGAAAGAATAGAGACTAGGGTGGGAAGAACCAGAGGAGGGAAGAAGAGAGAGAGATTCAGATCTGTGAGGATAGAAGATTTGGAGCTATGACAAAGGGGTCCAGAGAGAGATCATGGAAATCCACTTGAAGCCCAAAGAGCCAGGTCCATAATAATCTGCAAGTATCATAGGATAGGGCTAGGAGGTAGCCAGATTAACATACGTTATTTATGTTAAGCATTTAACTGCTCATTATTGAGGTGTTACGTAAAATAAATCTTGGTTCTCTATGTGGTTTTTGAGGGACTAACATAAGGTAAAGAAATACAGACACCAGATTAATTCACTGCATATATTTATATTAAAAATAATTTATTTACAGAGTTCCTTAGGTATTCTTAATGTTAATCATCTGACAAATGTATAACTGTAAAAATTCTCTACCACTCTGTGATCTTCCTCTTCATGAAGTTGATTCTTTAACTGGGAAGCTTTTTAATTTCATGAGGTATCACTTGTAAATTGATGGCCTGAATTCTTGGGCAAATGGAATCCTATTCAGAAGGCCCTTTCTTACACCTACATCATGTAGGATATTGCCTATGTTTTCTTCTATCAGTTTTAATATTTCAGGTTTGACAGTTTGGTCTCTGATCCATTTGAAGCTGGAATTAGGTTTATGTGCAAGTAACAGATGCTGGTCTGATTTCATTCTTCTACATGTGCACATTCAATTTTCATAGAGCCATTTGTTAAAGATTATCTACAGCATATGTTTTTGGTATCTTTGTCAAATATTAAATGTCTGTAGTTACATGTATTCATATTAGGGTGTTCAATCTTGTTCCATTGGCTTACATGTCTATTTTTTGTGATACTATCATATTATTTTTATTACTATAGCTCTGTAATATATTTTGAAGTCTAGGATGTTGATCAGTCCATTATTGTTTTCTTTGTTCAAGTTTATTTTAGCTCTCTGAGGGCTTTTGTGTTTCCATATGAGTTTTAGAATTTTTTCTATTTCTGTGAAGAATGAGATCGGGATTTTGATTGAAGTTTCATGTGTAAATGGTTTTGGTAGAATAGTTACTTTTACAATAGTCAATCCATAAGCATGGGATGTTTTTCCTTTTTCAACATCTTTCTATTTTTCACAGAGATTTGAACTTTGGAGCAATTCTGGTTTAGAATTTATCTCAAACAAATTAGGAAGCCACACATAGTTTCAAGCAGGATAGCAATGTGACCAGATTTTTCCCTTTTCAAACATCATTCTGACATTAAGAACTGTCTAGATGTACAGAGCATGAGAATGATGCTAAAGTAATTTGGAACCAAAGTGTGTGTGTGTGTGTGTGTGTGTGTGTGTGTGTGTGTGTGTGTGTGTCTGTGTCTGTGTCTGTGTCTGTGTGTCTGTGTCTGTGTCTGTGTCTGTGTCTGTGTCTGTGTCTGTGTCTGTGTCTGTGTGTCTGTATGTGTGTCCACATTCATGTGTATGAATACAAACACATGTGTGCTGTGCATGGCACAAGTAAGGATGTCAGAAGATAACCTCCTGTGTTGGTCTTCACCTTCTACTTTGTTTTCATTATTTTTTACTTTATATGCCAGGCTATCTGATGCATAAGCTTCCAGGAGTTCTCGTGCCTCTACTTCCTGTTTCCCTGTAGTAGCATGGGGATTATAGATGCTGCCTTACATATTTGACTTTTCATGGATACTGGAGATAAATCTCAAGGTCTCCCTTTTGTGTGAGAAGTGCTTTCACACATGGATCCCTCTCCCCTGTCTCAAATGAAACTTTATCCTGGATCTGAACTAGCATTAATGGTGCTGGAGAAATAGTTTGGCTATTAAGAGTATATACTGTTCTTCCAGCGTATCTGAGTTTAGTTCACAGCTCCCACAACCACTTGTAATGTCAGCTCCAGGAGGAATCCAGAACATCTGGCCTCTAAAGATACCTGCACTCATATCCACATACCCATGCTCAGACACACACATACATGCAATTAAAATTAATAAAATAATACTAGAGAAGAAAAAGCATTTGTGCTATTGAACAGATTCAATGAATAAAGCTGACAAGGTCTGGTGAAAGACTGAATGCAGTTATGAAACAGACATCATAGACTTGCTGTGTGGGGGTTTGCACTTGAACAATCGGTGGATAGAGACCCATTTGCAGAGCTGTGTAATTGTGAAGACAAGTTAGAAATTAACTTATCTTTGGAAATGCAAACTAGCATGTCTGTAGTAAACAACTGAAATGGTTCAGGAATAGTAGGCTATACATGTCTGGAAAGAATGAAGAGACGGTGTTGAGCTAAGGTCTGGTTCTGCTATTGTTTTCATTACAATCAAATCCATGGGTAGAGAAACCAAGGCTCAGAAACAGCATATAGAAATGCAAGAAGAGGACACTCCATACCCTCATTTGAACCACAAACTCTCTTCCTGTGAAGTGTACATGACTGTCAATGGGAGGTTGACAGATTATTGTATCACACACAGCCAGGTTCAGAATCATCTGTTTCTTGTTACTTATTCCACATGACAACCACCCATACCTTTTAAAAAATACTATTATATTAATCATACCATGTTCCAGCCTTCCTTATCACCATGTAAACACATCCCTAGATTAGAAGCGTGTTGAGCTAGGACTTATCTAGTAGTCACCTCTCTCCCATTCTCCACTATCCTGTGAGAATTAAAGTTACTACATCATGGCTACCTGTTTTACTAGGCACTTCATCTTCAGTTACACCCCAGCCTTCATAACTATAAACATACTAAGACCCTGGTATCTGAAAATCATGGCTTCAAACTTAGCACTCTCTGTCCACAGTTTTCTGTATTTCTCTTTGCCCAGCTAACTCTTGCTCATCAACCATTTCGGAAATTCTGCCTTTTTCCTGCCTACTTACTTTTCATTTTATTCCTTACCCTGTTTATATTTTATCATTTTTACAATCTGAACATTTTGCACACTTTCCTGTTTCTTAAACTTATTGAGACTAAACAGGCATGAACTCAAACATGAATCTCTTGATTTTCTTCCGCAGGGACCATGTTATTGCTGGAGGAATCCACAAAACATTATAAGTCAGACTGATGTCATCATAAATTTATGTTCAGCAAGCACTGAGTATGTAACACCAAGGTATTCTAATTTTCTATAACTGTGACAAATACCTGAGAAAAATAGGTTAAAGGAATGATTTGTTTGGTTCATGATTTTAGAGGCTTCAGCCCATGGGTGATTGGCTCTTTTGCTATGGAGATGAAGCAGGCAGAAATATGGTAGAGTGGGCACATAAAGATGCATCTCCATGATGCAGGGAAGCAGAAACAGAAACAGGAAGAAGTCAAGGTTAAGATACCTCTCAAAACCATCCCCCATTGACCCAATTATCTTAATCTGGTCCTACTTCTTAGTTTTTAATTACCTCCCAATAATGCCATTTTATTATAAATCTATCAATATAGTCACTTCATTGTTTAGGTCAGGGATCTCATGATCTTAGCACCTCTCAATAGCACTTTTACCAGCTAGGACCTAAATCTTCAACACATATGCCTTTGAGGAGATACTTCAGATCCAAACCATAACAAGTATTGGCCTTAGATGATAATTTCTCTTGAGTTGCTACTTCTGTCTTTAGTCTCAGAAAATGAAACAAACTTCTGCTTCACAAGGAAAGCAATGACTCTGTCTGTGTGTGTGTGTGTGTGTGTGTGTGTGTGTGTACATATATATGTACAATATGCAGCCTATACATACCCTCAACTTCTCATCAATTAACAGGAAATCTCAATTCACTTCTACACAGAAACCTTGAGATCCTCGTAGCATAGTCATGCCCCTTAAATTACTTCCAATAGCTTGATCCTCCAACCATTCTTGAAACTGACTTCATCCTTTGAACTTCTATGAAAATAGCTCGCAAACAGGATAGTTTATGGATACAAATTTAAATTTCACCAGTCGAGAGGCTGAGTCCCAGATCAAGGTACCAGTATATTTAGTTTATGATGACAACCCTGTTTCTGTCTTATCGATGATACCTTCCAGGTATACCTTCCCAAGGTAGAAGACATGAGACAACTTCTCCTGGATTTCTTCAGTAAGAATACTATCACTCATGGGAATTCTACCTTCATGACTTCGCAAACTTCAGCTTCCTTTGAGGATTAATACTTGAACATATAAACTTGGGTCACATAATGACTTATACCAAGAAAGAATTTACATTCCACATAATTCTCTTATCTATTTCTTTCAAAGGAATCTTTATCAATAATCTTTAAGCATCCTTAAGTTTCTGGAATCTTTCGAACAGGATTAAAGTAAGCCTTGATTTCAGCCCTAAACAGCTAAACATCTCTCTCACCCTCCTCCAACCTCTGAAATATCTCCAAGGATCAAGGAACATCTTGGTAGAGAGGATAAAAAGAATTTAACAACTAAAGAATGCAAAGGAATGCTTGAAACACTATCCTCTGATGCTAGGTAGTTGGATCAGAGGTTAAAAATCATTTGATACTCTTGTTGAGAACTCTAGTTCTATTCCCAGTACCCAAACAACATCTGCCAACCTTCAATAACTCCAGTTCCAGGGGATCCAACACCTTTTTCTGACCTCCAAGGTAACCAGACGTAGACCTAGTGTGCATGCATACATGCACGCAAAACACCCATACACTGTTATGGTTTGAATATGCTTGGCCCAGAGAGTGGCCCTATTAGAAGGTATATACTTGTTGGAGTACGTGTCTCACTGTAGGTGTGGGCTATAAGACACTCATCCTAGCTGCCTGGAAGCCAATATTCTGCTAGCAGCCTTCAGATGAAGCTGTAGAACTCTGAGCTCCTCTTCCACCATGCTTGCCTGGATGTTGCCATGTTCCTTGATGACTATAGGAACCTCTGAACCTGTAAGCCAGCCTCAATTAAATGTTGTTCTTATAAGAGTTGCCTTGGTCATGGTGTCTGTTCCCAGCAGTTAAACCCTAAGACATACACATAAATAATAAAATAAATGTCATTTTTTAAAAAAGAAAGAAACACTCATCTAGACATGATGTGGCTGTCGTACCCATGAGCTCACAGTAGCCACAGTCACCTGCATGAAATATGCGAGATATGCAGCCTATAAATATTTCACCATGAGTGGGAAGGGTAGGTGCAGACACACCCCTGAGGTACTATTGACAGTTAATGGCTGCTAGAAGAGGCAGTGAGATTTTCTTCAGTAGTATAGCCACTGGAAAGTTGCTCAAACACTCAAATAGCCCTACAAACATGCTCATGCAAGCATCCGTTAAACTCAGTGAGACTATTTTTTTTAAGTGTGGCAATGAGATGACTCAGCAATGACTGTGCTGGTCACCAAGTCTGACAAATTAAATCTATCCCTAGAACTCACATAGTGGAAGGAGAGACCCAACTCCCCACAAGTTGTCCTCTGAATCTCATACATGTGTCACAGATACGTACATGCACAGATATACACACGCACACATGAAATAAGTGAAGGTGTATTTTAAAAGACGGGAAAGTAGCAGTAGGACCTGTTGGAAGAAGGGATTTTGAGAGATGTTTTATCTATTTCCTCACTTAACAACTTCTAACCAATAACTACCAACGTGGCTTATGCCCTGAACTTCTAAATCCCTTGGGCTTCACTCCACATGGGCATTATTCACAAATGTGTACATTCACCTAATTAGTTTTTAACCATCATTTCTATTTTTAATTACTGTATTTTTATAAAATTCATGACTGCTTTTATCATTGCTTTAACTCTCACATTTTTGATCAGCAAGAAGATCAAAGAAGGGTTATCCACATGCAAAACAGACAAGGTTGAATGTCTTCATTCCACTGATCTATTTCATCCTCTGCCAGTTTCCTACCCTAGACTTCCAGGTGAAGCCCTGAACAGCAATATCAGCCAATTAAAAAGATGCCCATTAAATTAAAAATCACTGAGCTGAGTGACTCAGAAGAACATGAAAAACCAATCCACCTTTCACACAGTCGTGGCAAATAGCCTAGCCTGGGGGCTTCCCAAGCCTTTATTCTCACTGGTTTCAATAGCTCTTTATGAGGATAGATATCTTTTACTATTTAGTCTTTAACTTGCCAACCATTTAACATTAAGTTATGACCTAAGAGAAAGCAGCAGCAGGAAATTCAGCTAGGTAGACGGCTCCCCTGACAAAAACAACTTGGTTCCAATAGCTCTGAAACCCCCATCCCTACGACAGAGCGTAATAGAGTCATTCTTTCTAGAGTCTTTTGTCACCAGCCCTTTATGATATAATGCCATATTTAACAAATAGGTTTCCCACTCATTTCTCTCTAAGGAACTACCCCACTGGGTACACTATTTCCTCTTATTTCAAATGCGAAATCATTCCTCTTTGGTGATTTCTAACCCAGTCTATATTGAATATCTCCCAGAGTAGTTTCTAATATAGCAATACTAGGCCCTGCATGTAAATATTTTGTTTCAATTGGCCTATAAAGATTGCAATGGGATCCCATTACAAGTATTACAAGTTTTTCTTTGAGTGTTCCCAAATATGCCCTGGGCAGTGTGAAACCTGTTTATAATCTTCATTTGTGACCAGCAGTATTGGTGTGTTTTATTGCATACATTCCCACCTTTCTTTTCTGTAAACAAAAGTATGATTTTATCTACTTGACCAACTTCATGCACGGAACAATGTAAGAGAATTCCTATAGATCTAAAATACCCATGGTAATGTCCTTCCCCTGGCCAGGGGTAAGTGTAACATACTACTATGAAATTCCTTTCTAGCCAATGAAGGGTAAGAAAAGTCTGTGGTGTGGCTTGGGATAAAGAAATGTGCTTTTGTGTGTGTGTGTGTGTGTGTGTGTGTGTGTGTGTGTGGAGAGAGAGAGAGAGAGAGAGAGAGAGAGAGAGAGAGAGAGAGGGATTTAGACTTTTCTCCTCCCTCAAAGATTCAAAGATACAGGTCTACATGCAATCTGCAATTACAGCTATCATGCAGTCAAGATGGAAGTGAGAAGCGAGGGTTTCCTAAGGTCAAAGCTAACACAATAAGGATAGACCGAGAAAGTATGTATTCACCATGGTTCTTAGCTTCAAGCAACATAAAAGAACTGTTTAATTTAAAGCACTGACACTTTGTTAACATCCTTCACCGTCTGGAAAATGTAGCTGAAAGCTATACTGTTCTCAATAAAACTCCAAACCACACAATGAAATGCTGTAAAGTGCTGCAGTGGAGGTTTCAGTCCCAAATACACACCGTGCCCTGGTTGGTCTAGTGTGGAAACTGCATGCTGCTCTCTACGCTGCTGTCTCTGATTATAAGTAATGGCCCAGAGCACCTACAGGGAGAACCTGGACCGTAGTGCTGTCACTCCTATCAAAGTATGTTTCCAAGACAAATGAGTGGGACTTTTAGCTTTGATACTGAAAAGTTGGCTCTGACCCCACCAAGGACTGGCAAGACTCTGAATTTCTCACACTAGAGACAAGAGAGGCACATGCTGAAATGCCACAAAGAATGCTGATAACTCAGTACATGTGTAAAGTCACGGAGTCCTAGGAGAGGTTTAAAAGCCTCCGTTGAAGATAATTCATCATGCTATTCTCTCTAGTTATATAGAAGATCAAAGGCTTTTTAATGTAAATGAATCCGTCCATGAAAATGAACCAATTATCAACCCTCCTCCCCAGCATGTTAACTTCTGCTACTCTAGCAAATTACTACAACCTTAGCGACTTAAAACACAGGAATTTATGCTCTGTAGTTCTAAAGCAAAATGCCAGCTCTCCTTCTGCTGGACAGAGGGCACAATCCATTTCCTGGCCTTTAGCAGATGATGCTTTATATACTGGGCCTCAAAACACCTTCCTCACACTGTGACATTCCCAGCTTATGAAACCTCTTTTGATTACATTGGGCTCACTTGATAACCCAAGATGATTTTCTCTTTTCAATGTTGTTAATTTAACCACATCTGTAAACTCCTTTTCACTCTATTAGTTAATAACCACAAGGTTCTGATGGAGACAGCTGGGGTCTCTTATTCAGTCAATAGCACCTGGTAAACTAACACCAATAACTATTTCCCATGTGGTGTTCCCTATCGAAACTGATGTCTCATTTGAGAATCTGGCTGGCAGTCATGCTTTGCAATTTCTCTTTGTCTAGTAACAGCACATCGAAGGATAATGTAATCTAATAGTAGTCTGAGGACGACTGATGGAAAGGGAGTAGGAAGGAATAAGTGAGTGTAGTAACTGGAAAAGAAGTGAGCATTAGAGGAAAGGCACTGCTGAGCCCCTAAGCCTGGGTGACATGAGCTGATCTGAAAAGATGGCACTCCTACTGGGAGACCTCCTAGTGGGATCAAGGTCACCAGATCCCAGGAATTCTGGATATTGAGACTTGTCTAGGATTTTTGAGTTTTCTTCCTTATTGACTATTTGTCTCTTTGCTATTGACTTTAATTTTTTTCTCTCAGTTAAATGTCCTAAAAGTAGCCTACCTCCCCATGTTGCATTTTCAGAATCCCCCTTAGTCTCACACCAACTTAACATTAGCAGGAAAAAAATCATGAAATCCTTTTAAAAATGAAGTGGGGCAGGGTTAACATCATTAAAGAGATCATCTTGGGTTATCAAGTGAACCCAATGTAATCAAAACGTTAGTCATGGATAGCAGTTTATTGATGGTAGCATATATAATCTAATATTATTCAGCACCCTTATAACATCATTTTGGTTTATATTGAAACCAATTAAATTATAGACAAAGGGAAACCAAGGCATTATGAAATATCCAAAATGTCTTCTCGGGTCTAGAAGACCACAGCCTAAGCTTACATGGTCATCTGATCAATGTTCAGCCTTTGCCTCAAACACTTTCTCCTTATCACTGAAAGCACCACTGTCCGTGCCAACAGCCAGTCAGCCTTGTCTCACCTCTGTGAGCATCTTTGTATTTTGTTACTGGATTCTGCTGAAGGCTGAAAAAGATATTAAATATGGGCCAGAAAAAAAATCACTGGGTGACCACAGTTCCTGACGTAAACAAATAACAAGCAAAAGAACACATTTTATTGCCATGTCTGTGACTATCTCTCAACCAGAAGAAAGAAGCTCACTGCATAGGACAGAATTCCTAAACTGCTGCCACACAGTCATTTGCATCCTGCCAGCATCTTCTCAGGAAACATGTCAAATGTAGTTTCAGCTCGACTGGGTGGTTCTTTCAAAATCATGTATCTATAGAGAAGTTCTGTTGATAAAAAAAAATACAAGCGCATGTGTAAAATTGATTTTTAAATCCTTTCCCACACTGAATACTTTATTTAAATACAATTTCAGGCCATTCAAAGTCAAGAGCTCAGGAGAGAAGTAACAACTCCTTCTGAACGCAGCCGTACCGCCAGTATATCAATGCAATCTGAACAGTGACAGAGTCAGACACTTTCAACAAAACAGGCCTTATTCGCCTTCCAGAAGTCTCCCTATGTGGTGTGCCGTGAGCAGCGTAAGATTTAAGAGGCAAATTATAATCACCTGGGTTTGTTTTGATTACTTTGTCATCTGCTTATTGCTCTCTTTCTAATTTGTTTGTGAAATCAATATGAACTAAGAGAAAGATAGGCCTTCGCACTAAAGAAAGAAATGAACTATTTTTGTCGGATAATCAAATCTGGTCATTACTTGTTTCCCCAGTGCAGTCTATAATTCGATTGCTCAGATGAGTGAACGGTGAGAAATTGATTCTAAAAACCACAGCTATTTTTTTTAAAAATAAAAAGTGAAATAAATATCAATTTCTTCATATCAACGCATTCTTGAAAATAACAAAACATAAATATACCATGATATATATGTATTATGTGTATGTGTGTGTGTTTATGTAACAGAAAACACCCTTTCTAATACTATAAAACTTGCACAAAATATCACAGTGGCATGAAATGTGGAGATGTATAACCCTACAACAGCCTAAACAGCTTTATAGTCTATATTTCAGTCTACTGGTTCTGTGGCAGGTATGGAACCTTACCAGTTGTTTTCGTCATCCTTTGGGAAGTTCAAAGGGGCAAGGGCCACCCTTCATTCCTACTACTTCCCACACATGCATACCACTGCCAAACTACTTCACCTCTTCAAAGAATGAAGAGCTATCCTTAAACAAATATTCATTAGTAAAATACCCCTCATCAGAAATTAATAGAAAAAAAGTTTGGGAAAAAAATAATTCTTCTTTTCTCATCACAAGTCCTCATCCAAAGCTACAAATGAGGAGAGTAATTAATAACAGTAAACTCAGCCCCATGCCAAGAAGTAAGCATTGAGCGACTTTTTTTTTTTAACATCTGCTTCCTAGGAGACGATTTTTTTTTTATGTTTATAATTCGCACTTCTTTATCTTTGTTCACCGCATCTCTTGAACCTCTATAGCTTGTATGTGCACTTGAAAACACACAAATTAAAAGCAGCATTCTCAAGTCTCAGCTAACAGCCAGTAAAGCCCTCTCTCCAGGCTGAATTTATAATGCCCAGCATCTTGATGTCCTAGGGAAGACCAGCATAGGTGAAGTCATCTGGAGGGACACTAGAAAGTGTCTCTTTCTAGAAAAGGAGTTTTGTTTTGTGTTTTACAGAAAATCTATTATTATAATAGGAGTTTCACAAGGCACAAGCCTTTCAGTTGCGCGGCTACTAGAATGAAGACACTAGAGGTTGCTGAGTGAGGAAACACAATCCAAATAAAAATTCCAAGGCAAAGAAATTACAGATAGGAAAGAGTGTGATAAAAGAGCCATCGGGGAATTTCCTACAACCATAGAGAAAGTTAAGCATTTTTCCTCCAGAAAATAAAATTCTTCCAGTCCAAAATCAGTGTTTAATGATCAAAATACATGCTACTTACATGGCCTGTCAGATTGTGACTATGTGGATAAAATACTCCTTCAGAAGCTTGAGGATGATTCGTAAAGTGTCTGCTGTATAGCATGGGGACCTGTGTGCAGGACTCTAGCACCCATATAAAAAAGTAAAAGTAAGACCAGATAGCATGGAGGTGGAGACCAGGGTCCCTGGAGTTTGCTGGCCAGCTTGACTGGTAGAAGCACTGAATTCCAGCTTCAGTAAGAGAGACTTGTATCAAAAGTAAGGTGAGAGTAATGAAGGGAGAACCCCAGTGTGAGCCTCTCAACTTCACACACAACATTCCTTCATTGTAGGTTTCTATGAATAAGTGGGTGACTGTTGATCCAAGGCAGGGGGAAGAGTACAAAATGATCCTGGGGCATCTTATGATTCTTTAACTTCAGAAAGGGTTTGAAGGAAAGAGGGGATGAGAAGAGTGGCCGCATGCCAAAAGAATATCAAAGTTAACTCAGTTAACTTGGAAGCTCACAGTGACTAAAACTGGAAAAAAAATTTAATACAAATATAACAGTGATACAATTGAATTCTAACACAGAGAATAAGATAAGTAGTCATAGGTCACAGTGATAATAGAAAGAACTGGATAAATAAATGAACAAGGACAGAGACCAGACCTTTCATAGTAGTGGCCACCCTTGAAAACATACACATAAGTAACAATTATACAGTCATAGCAGGTTTATGGTGTGTGTGTGTGTGTGTGTGTGTGTGTGTGTGTGTGTGTGTGTTTTGTTACATATATGTATGTAACAGCAATTAATGAAAAAAGAGGACATGAATTTGAAAGATAGCAAGGTGAGGTATATGGGAAGATTGGAGGAAGTAAAGAGAAGGGAGAGATGATGTAATTATGGTATAATCTAGAAAATGAAACGAAACACACAGTAGATGGAATAGGCAGAGAAAGTGACTACAGCAACACAAAATGGAGGCTACTAGAAAGATCCACAATCGTGGTGAAAAATAGCTAGGGGAGGTCAAAGAAATATCATAAATATACCTAGAATACAGAATGAAGCAAGGACATCAACAAAGGACCTAACAATCAAGGTTAGCTCTTTAGCATAAAGCCTGAGCCTTTCATCCATCCACCAAGCAGCACATACTGGAAACAATGCCAGGCCTCCGTCTTCTCTAAGTCCTTAACCTCAATCTAATCATGAAAGAAAAAAAAAAACACCAGAAAGATTCAAACTGAGGGATGGTTGTTTGAATTTGAAATGACCACACAGGCTCATGTTTTTAATGGGTGTGTTCCTCAGCTACTGGCTGTTTTGGAGGAATCTGTACATCCTTAGCAGGTATCACCCAGTTGGCAGAAGTAGATCACTAGGTGTGAGCCTTTGAATTATGGTCCTGTTTTGACAGTTTGTCTATCTGCCTTTTCCACAATGTTCCAAGGGCCTCAGAGTGAGAGACATGGATGAGGGATCACTTAGAGCTAAGCATTCTAGTTAGAAACATAAGGAAGCGCACTCACAGTGACCTCAGCATTTAAGAACCGGAAGAAAAGGAGATGAGTTTCCCCCATGGCTCTCAGTCCCCATTCTCCTCCACATCACTTTCTCATCATTCATCAGTGTTTTAAACTAGGTTCTCTTTTCCAGGTAGACTATGGCAAAAATCTTAGGCTTCTGTAGAGATCATGCGATGTCATCAGATTATTTAAAGACAGTCTTCGATGACAGACAACAAAAGCAACCCCAAAGCTCATCTTATCCAGTGCTTCTCCACCCTGTCAGACCCAATGCCTCCACTTGCTTTTGTTATTATTTTAACAGATACTTTGCAATGGTCTCTTATTATCCTAAAGCTGAAATCCAAATATAATATAACCAGCTGACACACTATTTCAAATATGTATGGACAAGCCTTACCATCTATACTAAATGGGAGGATATCCGAGAATTAAGTTCAAGTAAAATAGCATGCACTCTAAACTGAAGATGTTTGAGTACTGCTCTGCTAAGAAGTACTAAAAGGCAGTCAGACACTCAAGTTCTCCATTCATTATCCAGGCCATCACTGAAACAATCCTAGGTTGACATGAGCATTAGAAAGTAGAATCCTGAAGGGGCTTCCTGTTGGCACTTCACTTCCTAGACAGTGAACAACTTTTTGAAAGCCCTGAAGCAACCAAAATTTCTCCCAAGGTACACCTATTGATTCCTGTAAATTTTAACACCTGTAAAACCCTGTGGCTGCATTCCTTGACAGGATACAGAGAATATGCTATGCTTATGTGTAAAAAGGTTAGATTCTAGGTTAGAAACTCAAAACAAGTTTCACCTCCATTTTCAAGGTCTTCAGGGATACATTAAAAGCCATGCTAGAGGAATGGCATTATTTTTACCCATTTGGATCTTGGGCATTTCTAATATCCACAATATAGATGTTGAGCTGAGTTTCGCCAACCATCTTGACAACTAAGACATCCACACACACTAAAATGTTCCCAGGACATCAAATCATTGACACTAGCCAGGCAGTGTTTGAAAAAGTTGGAAGCTGGGATCAGCACAAGTACTCTGCTGTGGCTTGGTGGTTACAGAACTGGCTAAACGATCAAAGTGATGTAGGAAAGGTGAACATTTCTTCCTGCCATTCCTTTCTGCATCACCTCCTCTCTCCAGCCCTGGTGTTCAGTTGGTGTTTGATATGCAAATTGGAGCTTTCCTGTGCCCTACCAACACTAAAAGCACAACAGAAGTTGCAACAATGCCCAGAAGTATTTGAAATAAGGTGTCAGTTGGTTATATTCTATTTGGATATATTCAGCTTTAAGATAGTAAGAGAGCACTGCAAAACAAAAATTTATTAAATAAATTTTCCCAAAAAACACATTTGCAATGAGCCGAAGCATTAATCCAGGAATTTCCTGTAAATGTGGTTTGGACTCACTCTCTCATTGCAGCCTTTGTGTGTGTGTGTGTGTGTGTGTGTGTGTGTGTGTGTGTGTATGTGTGTGTTTGTGTTTGTGTTTCCCTCTTTTTTAATTCTTCGTTTTATTGAAAATAGATTTCTTTGTTTAAATATCCTGATTACTGTTTCCCACCCCTCTATAATCATTTTTATTGGATATTTTGTTTATTTACATTTCAGATGTTATCCCCTCTCCCCATTCTCCCTCCCAGAAACCTGATATTCCACCCCCTCCTCTTTTTTGCTTTTATATTATTTTAATTACATGCAAGTATTAAGGTCAGTTCTAGGTTGAGGAACTAGCAGTACAATAGATGCAAATAGTCAAGGAACAAGCAAGCCAATAAACACAAGTAGTCAAAGAACAAGCAAGGCAATAAATAAAGTTCCTTGATCACTATTTCTAAGGGCTTATCAGGATGACCAAAATATCCGAGTCTACTTCCCTGTTCTAGCCCAAAGTCATTTTTATGTATGAAGTCTACTTCTTTGTCCTAGCCTAAGATTTAGATTCCTGCCTGAAATTACTTCTTTGTTCTAGCTTAATGTCAGATTCCTGCCTAAAGCCCAATTTTTGTCCTTGGCCAATGTCATATTCCTTCTAAGCAGCCCATTTTCTTGTCCTTGCCAAATGTCAGATTCTTGCCAAGCATTCCCAAAAGCTCTTTGTCTCTCCCTCTTTTTTATTTCATAAAGACTGAGCCTGTCTTAGGTCATTCTGACAAGACTGCCTTCCTTAACCATTATGGAATATGTATTTTCAAAAGCAATGTACTTCTGTCTTAGTTTGGTAAGGCTCTGTGCAGAATCTTACCCATCCTTGGCTTGCCAGCCTGTTAAATTAAAAACTCTGTCTGGGCGTCCATTTTCAGTTTCTAGCCATGTACTTTGACTGCCAATATGTTGATGTTATTAAAGACAAGCTTTAACATGATGGGCAAGAATAAAAGTATTCCCAGGACAAAAAGGGCCAGCATGATCAGGCTATATATGCCTTTCATGAAGCTTGACTGAGATAGAAATACTGACCTCGGGGCCATGGGTAATTTATCAGCAATATCTGCCTCATCAAGGAACAGCAGAGAAGCATGCTTTAAACTCATAAGCTCACTATGAAAAGTTAAAACATCCAGAGGGGTGTTAGAATTATGTCAAATGTACTGCAAGTGTCTTTAAACCTTTTCCTAATTATAATGACTATCATTATAAATTTTAGATGTAACACATATCCAATAGTATTTGGCATGACACTGGAGATGGCTCCTTACTCTTAAACTCTGAACCTCCTTCCAATAATTTGAATAGGTTAAAGAGCATCCATTGTTCCAAATGCCTATCTAAATCCTCTTGTATACTTAATACATTAGTAACATTTTTTGCTAAGTGATTTAAAAAAGTAGCTGTCTTAATTTCTCGTGTCAAACCAATTGCAGAAGTAGTGGTGCTAGCAATTAATGTAATTAAAGCTGTTATAGCAGCAATAATCAAGGCCACTACCCTCTTGCTTCTGCTCAAAGCCTGATTCACTTTTTCCAGTACTTGTAAGCTTTTCTCAGAATACAAAGGTTCTGTAATACTCAGAGCAATAAAACAAAAGCTGGTTGATAGACCTCCCTAACAGACATACCAGATTTTAATACACTAACACAATTAGAAAGTTTACAATCAATGCAACTTACATTAAATACTGTAGAAGAAACAAAAGTAATTTTAACTTGACAATTAAAAGAGCCTTAACACATGTACTAACACTTGTCTGAAATTCAGATCCTGTCCCAACTTTATCTCTTGCTAACAGAACATCATAGAGAACTGCAGCTAACTTCCAAATATGTCTCTGAAAATGTCCAGAACCAGCCTTCCAAATGAAGATTGTTACTTCCAATATTGGATTGATTTATAGAACAGTCCATGATTGAGTCCAAATAACTGGTCACATTTAAGAAAAATACAAGAGTCATTATAACTTCTCTTTTTGATTCTCTGTTCCACAGGGACTAAAAACTTGAGGCAAGGTACCTTGTCCTATCTGGGATACAGGCAAGCAAAGGTGGGTCAGGAACATAACGTCCAACACAGCTCCCCAGTCACCATTGTCAGGACACTCAGCAAGCTCACAGGTCAGCATCATTCTTTGTCCTGGCATCAGCATGTCTCACCCATCGCTCTGGAGGCTGTCATGCTCCTTCAGCATCCTGCAGAAAAAACACAAGCATGCCTTCTTCCCCATATTTAATACCTGATCAGGATCATGCCTTATGCCAGTAAGTGGATCCTTTCCTTTCACCTATGCATAAGTATGCCTAGTTGTAGAGCGCCATAGACACTTAGCAGAAAGTTCCTTGGCATCCAATTTTTTTTAATTTAAAATAAAAAGAACATGATTTAAATAAATTTGTGGGGTATGGAGATATACCTCCCCCTTTTTTATTTTATGAAGATGCTATTTTAAAGTTTCATGGGCCCCTTCTACAATCCCTTCTCCTTGAGGATTATAAGGAATCCCAGTAATATGGGTAATATTAAATAGTTGGCAAAAGTCAACTATTATTATTATGTTTGACTGCAATAGCCAATTTCATTATCTGCTTTATTATTATTATTAGTAGTAGTAGTAGTATTGGATAATTAATTTATCTACATTTCAGATGTTATCACCTTTCCCCATTCTCCCCCACCCAGAAACCCCTTATCCCATCCTCCCCCCTCCTACTTCTATGAAGGTGTACCCCCACCCATCTACCCACTCCTGACTCCCTGCCCTTGAATTCCCCCACACTGGAGCATCCAGCCTTCACGGGACCAAGGCAACTTCTCTCCCAACAAGGCCATCCACCACTACATATACAGCTGGAGCCATGGATCCCTCCATGTGTTTCTTGGTTTCTCTATCTATGGTAATTGAGAGTTTTGCTGGGTAATAGTCTGGGCTGGCATTTGCATTCTCTTAGGGTCTGTATGATGTCAGTCCAGGTTCTTCTGGCTTTTATAGTCTCTGGTGAGAAGTCTGGTGTAATTCTTATAGGTCTGTCTTCATATGTTACTTTACCTTTTTCACTTACTGCTTTTAGTATTTTTTTCTTTGTTTTGTGCATTTGATGTTTTGATTATTATGTGATGGGAGGAATTTCTTTTCTGGTCTAGTCTATTTGGGGTTCTGTGGGTTTCTTGTATGTTCATGGGCATCTCTTTCTTTAGGTTAGGGAAGTTTTCCTCTATAATTTCATTGAAGATATTTACTGGCCCTTTAAGTTGGGAATCTTCACCCTCATCTATACCTGTTATCCTTAGATTTGATATTCTCATTGTGTCCTGGATTTCCTGGATGTTTTGGGTTAGGAGATTTTTGCATTTTACATTTTCTTTGACAGTTGTGTCAATGTTTTTTATGGTATCTTCTGTACTCTTCTATCTCTTGTATTCTGTTGGTGATGCTTGTATCTATGACTCCTGATCTTTTTCCTAGGTTTTCTATCTCCAGGATAGTCTCCCTTTGTGATTTCTTTATTGTTTCTACTTCCATTTTTATGTCCTGGATGGTTTTGTTCAATTCCTTCACCTGTTTGATTGTGTTTTCTTGTAATTCTTTAAGGAATTTTTGTTTCCTCTTTAAGGGCTTCTACCTGTTTACCTGTGTTCTCCTGTATTTCTCTGAGGGAGTTATTTATGTCCTTCTTAAAGTCCTCTATCATCAACATGAGAAGTGACTTTAAATCCGAATCTTGATTTTCTGGTGTAATGGGGTATTCAGTACTTTCTATAGTAGAAGAACTAGATTCTGAAGATGCCAAGTAACCTTGGTTTCTGTTGCGTATGTTCTTGCACTTGCCTTTTGCCATCTGGTTATCTTCACTCACTTCTCTAAACTGAAGCCTGTCTGTACTGTTATTTTGGTTGTGTCAGAACGACTCAGAATCCAGTTGTCTCTATGATCCTATGATACTGAGACCCTGGGTCTGCTCAGGGCACCGGCACAGACCAAAAGGAGCCTGTGCCACTTGCCAGGATGGAGTTCTTGGGTCCCCATGGATCCCAGTTACTCCTTGTTTGGG
>NW_021604577.1:9363824-9448203 GCF_004785775.1 Grammomys surdaster
TGGGAGCCACAGCCTCCTCACCTAAGATCCTGGGCTTATTAGAGCTTCTGGGAGTCCAGCCTACTCTAGGGGTTCTGGGATTGGGTGCAGAGCTGTTGCCCTAGGTCTGCTCAGGGCCCAGATGCAGACCGGCTCATTGCAACCTTCTGACATGTTAGTTTCAATTCAAACATGATGAAACGCTCAGGAATTTGTCCCTAAACCAGGAAGAAATGTGATTATTTTAAATCAAGGGTCTCCAAGCCCTGGTTTGTGGCCTTTCTTCAACTACAGAAGTATAGATGCAAAGCTCTGGCTTGGGGGCTGTAGTTGTAGTGTTCTCTGAGTCCTGTGGCTTCATGGTCTTTCATTCAACACAACGTAATGTAAAGGTAGCAAAAGTCTAGGAGGAGATGGCATGGGAGGCGGTATGAGGATGCCAAGCAGCTGAGAGTAGTCCTGCTGAAGCTGCACATCAGCCCAAGGCCACTTAAGCCACTTAGAGACACATTACCTTTCTGGCAGTAAGACTATCAGGTCGTTTTGCCTTTGAGGGATTTCATTAGTTGGCCTGTTTTGTAGAGATTTGTTTTGTTTTTATTTTGTTGTGCTGGGAATGAAGCCAGTTTTCCCTATGCTAAGCAAGTTCTTTAACAGTGAGTTCCATCCACAGCACCATGTTTTTGACATAGTATTAGACAATTAGTTTAACTCTCTCAGATTGATGGAAATGTTTACCATGAACATGTTTTTCTTATTCCAAATATCCTTTGTATACAATTTATTATTTAGTGAGATGAAACTATAATGTGTCACAGTTTCTTTCTCTGATTTTTTTTAGTACTAAATCACAGTCCTTTGTACAAAAAGAAATTGTTTCCAGGGAAATGTTCTTAGTATTCTATTACCATACTTTGCACTGACAAAATTCCTAAACAACCTGTCAAAATGACAAAAACTTTTTTCAGGAGACACTATCAGACAAATTAGAAATAGATCAGGTCCCACATGAAGGTTCATTAAAATTATCTAATTTAAGTTTCATGAAGCTATTTCTGAAATAGCATTTCATTGTATGAAATGCTGTATGCTTTTCAGAGAAATACTGTTGGCATATTTAAAGCCTATCAAAGTTGTAACTCATTAGGGATTTCTGTTAGATGACTCTTAACAAAAAGTCAATTGTACATTTTAAGAAGGATTAATATTCAGTGAACAAATCAAAAGACATTTTGTTCATCAAAGATTAAGTGCTTCAGAGGTATTAGAGAATAAGAAACATGATGATTAATTCTCTTTAAAATACTTTTGAACTAAATGTAGAAAAGTACCAGGTTCTGGCTTTTGAACTAGAAAATACATTTCTGTATTTATCGATCTCTAAATCAAGACAGAATGCTGTTGTGATTTAGAGTTCTTTTTTATTATTTTATTTCACTTTATTATTTTATTTTATTTCATGTGCTTCTACTGTTATTTCTGCTACTACATAATACTTATCCTGAGGTAAACACAGTGTGAGTCAAACCCACACTGTGCTTTCCTATTAGATGGGAGTCTAACCTAAGAATTCAGGAGAGATACGTTTGGTTACACTGAGCTCTATTTGAGAGAGATGCACTAGGCATTAAAAATAGCAAAGTAGGTAGTATGGACATTTTCCCTAGGAAAATCTGATAACTTAAATTATGATAGAGGAAAGAATCCTCCCAAGTTAAAATTGTCAGCTTGATACAGTGAGAGTAGAGTCAGTGAGAAGCTTCAATCAAGGATTTGCCTGGTTCAGGTTGGTCTGTGGGTCTGTGAGGGACTTGATTGATTATTAATTGATGTAGAAGTTCCCAGCACACAGGGAGCAGCATCTGGTCCTGGTCCCTATAAAGGAACTACTGAGCACGAGCCCGTGTGTGAGCTAAAGAGTAGGCCCTGAAGCAGAGTTCTCCACAGGTTCTACCTGGAAGTTAAATTCCTGTCCTGACTTCACTCAATGATGGATTGCAAGCTGGAAATCCAAGCTAAGTAAAGGTTTGCATGCCCATGTTGCTTTGGTATCTAGCAGAAGAAAACCAGGCCAGCACAAAGAAACCTTTCTTCTATTTTCGATCCAAACTGAACATCCCACTGCCTACATCTACACTGCAGACGTTCCTCGATCACAAGCTGGGAGTCACTTTACTTGTGTAAACTCCTTGATGACATAGAGCCCTGACTACGTGAAGTCCTAATATAGTGGTTATTTCCATGAGAATGTCTCCCCAAGACTCATGTTTGAATCTTGGTCCCCTGTAGTAGAACTGTTTTGGGAAAGATTTGGAAGTATGATCACAGAGGAATTGTGTCACTGGGAGTGGACTTTGAGGTTTCAAAAGCTCATGCCAGGCGGAGTCTTTCTCTGTGGCCACATTTATGGATAAGTGTGCACTTTTAGCTAATGCTCCATCATGATGCCTGCCTGCTGCCATGCTCCCCTGCATGGTGGTCACGGACTCACTCTCTGAAACTGTTAATAAGACTAACTAAATACTTTCTTTTATAAGTTGCCTTAGTCATGGTGTCTCTTCATAGCAATAGAACAGTGACTAAGCAAACACTGGCTTCAATGAATTATTCATATACTGTGGGATTTATGGAAAGAGTGGAAGAAAATTAACACTATACACAGTTTTCAAAGAGTAGGAGCCCTTATGAGTGTGACTAGTTCTTAGTCGGGGTGCTTTTAAACTGACTATGTAAGCCTAAGTGCATTCTCGCTCAGATCATCTGAAGTTAGCATTTGTGTTAAGTTAGCATTGATGCTGATCCGTAACTCTTTAACCAACTAAGCAAGTCCAGGAAAGAGTATGCATTGTAACTTCTAGATAATTCTCAGTGCTCTGGATGAATGGCCATCTTTTCTACTGAAAAGAACTCCTATTGTTCCAATATGTTTGCCAGATATGGTTTCCACTTTTGATGAAGTACAAGGGGCATTTCAACCTCATGCTCTGGTCCAAAGGTTGACCTGTGAGCTACTACTTGACTCTCTCATGGCTTGACAGGATTTTTTATGTGCCATGCTTGAAGATATTTTGCTAGTTAATGAATAGCACCCTGCTGTAAAATATAAGTATAGAAAACTGTTAATTTTATTAATTATTCATGCCTTAAAAATGTGCTGAGGTACATACAAACTATGAAATCCCAAACTCAGCTGCTTAGTAATGTGAAACTATCTTTAAAATAACAGGAAGGGAAAATCCTATAATCAGCATTTGAAACATAATTTATCTAACTAGAAAATGAATAATCATAAGTACTTAATTATTATTATGGATTATCTACCATTAACAATGTAGAGGACCTGGGGATACGGCTAAGCTGGTAGACTGCTTGTCTAGTCTACCAGAAAATCAGACATGCATAAAACTGTCATGGTGGAACATGCCTGCAATATGAGGCAAGAAGCCAGGCAGTGGTGGCGCATGCCTTTAATCCCAGCACTTGGGAGGCAGAGGCAGGTGGATTTCTGAGTTCAAGGCCAGCCTGGTTTACAGAGTGAGTTTCAGGACAGCCGGGGCTATACAGAGAAATGCTGTATCAAAAAACAAAAAAAAAAAAAAAAAAAAAAAGAGGCAAGAAGGTCAGAGACTCTAGGCCATCCCTGACTACATAGCCAAGTTCAAGGCTAACTTGGGCTACATAAGACCTTGTCTCTCAAAAGTAATGAATGGATGAATGAATTGAATAAATAAATAAATAAATAACAAAATTAATAAAGTCCATGTATCCTTGAAAATATTTTTTAAAAGCTTGTTGCTATACTGTGTTCTATCTGCACATCAGCTCTGTCAAACTGCTGGAATAGTATAAAATCAGTTAATGCTGCTTCAGAAAACATTGGCCTGAGAACAGGATAAGAAAGCAAATAAAGCAAACTGTTTTCCATCTACTTAATTCAGTGACTCCAACTTGATTACCAAGTCAAAGTTAATATAACATTTCCCTAGAATCTGATTAGTCTAGAGCTCATTTAGTAAAAATATGAAATTCCTTATTGTTGCTATAAAAAATATGGGTCATTGAATAACAGAAACTCTATTCTACGTTCAGATAAAAAAAAAGTGTGACCTTGCAAAGAGGAGTTTCCTTGGTGAGGAATGAAGACTACACTTACCTATTATGCATATAAAAATGCATGTTAGAGATTGTTGCTAGGATTTATTCTGGTTTAGTAAATTTGTAGTTGCAGCTTCTCGTCCAATAACCATGTCTTTACTAGCACTGAGCAGTTCGCCAGGTCTTTAGTGTTAGATATGCCCTCCCATCCTTCTCCCATCCCCTAGCACACACATCTGTCACTATCTAAAAGCCTACAATCTGGTTACAGGCTACCCCCACTTCCCTCCCCCCACACACACACAAAAACACTCTTTATTCCTCTTTATAGCAATTTGATAGTGATTTTTAATTGATTGTTTTATTTATTTACATTTCAAAAGTTGCTCCCCTTCCCAGTTCCCTCCCCAGTTTCTTCCACCCATCCCCCTCCCCTCCACCTCTGAGAGGGTACTTCCCATCTGACCACCCACCCTCACCTCACCCCCACCAGCATTCCTCTTCCCTGGGGAATCAAGTTTCCATGGGATTAAGAGCATCCTTTCACACTGAGGACAGACAAAGCAGTCCTCTGCTAGGCACATGCCCTGGGCCACAAACCAGCTCTTATATTTTCCTTGATTTTTTGGCTTACTTTCTGGTAGCTCTGAGGGTTCCAGTTAGTTAATACTTATGTTCTTCTTATGGGGTGACAATCTCCTTCAGCCCTTCCACTAACTCTTCCATTGGGGTCCCCAGTCTAAGTCCAATGGTTGGCTGTGAGTATCCACATCTGTCCTAGTTAGGAGCTGGCAAAGCCTCTTAGAGGACAGCTATGCCAGGCCCCTGTCTGCAAGCACTTCTTTGCATCAGCCACAGTGTCTGGGTTCGGTGTCTGTGGATGGGATAGATCCCAAGGTGGGCAGTTTCTGGATAGTCTTTCTTTCAGTCTCTGCTCCATTTTTTTGTCCCTGTATTTCCTTTAAACAGGAACAATTCTAGGTTAAAGATTTTGAGGTGGGTACATGGCCTTATCTTTCTATTGAAGGTCATATCTACTGGATGTGGTCTCTTCAGGTTCTACCTCCTCACTGTTGGGTATTTCAGCTAATGTCATCTCCTTTGGGTCCTGAGAGCCTCTTGCATCCCTGGTATCTGAAACTTTCTAGTAATCCCCCACCTTGCCCTCTGCCCCCCACTGATACATATTCTATTCATTCTCCTGGCCCTCTGGACTTCTCTCCTGTCTCTTCCCATACCTGATCTTGCTGCCCGCCTCATTTTCCATCCCCACCTCTCCAAGTCAGTTCCCTCTAGCCCTCTGCCTCCCATAATTATTTTATTTCCCCTTTTAAGTGGGATTGAAGCATCCATACTTTGACCTTCCTTCTTGTTAAGCTTCATATGGTCTGTGAATTGTATCATGGGTATTCTGAGCTTTAGAACTAATATCCATTTATCAGTGAGTATATACCATATATATCCTTTTGGGTCTGGATTACCTCACTCAAGATGATATTTTCTAGTTCCATCCATTTGCCTGCAAAATTTATGAAGTCATTTATCCATTCTTTCATTTAGAGACATCTGAGTTGTTTCCAGTTTCTGGATATTAGAAATAAGGATGCTATGAACATATTGAAGCACATGTTCCTGTTATATGTTGGAGAATCTTTTGGGTATATGCCCAGTAGTGGTATAGCTAGGTTTTCAGGTAGAACTACTTCCAGTTTTCTGAAGAACCACCAGATTGATTTCCAAAGTGGTTGTACCAGTTTGCACCGGAAATGGAGGACTGTTTGTCTTTCTCCTTATCCTCACCAGCATCTGCTGTCACCTTTCAGTATTCTTTCTTTCTTCTCTGCATTTAGTGTTTTGATTACTATCTGATGAGAGGAATTTTTTCTGGTCCAATCTGTTTGGTGTTCTGTAGTCTTCTTGTACATTTATGGCAATCTCTTTATGTTAGGAAAGTTTTCTTCTATGATTTTGTTGAAGGTGTTTTCTGGTTCATTGATTTGAGAATTTTCACTCTCTTCTATTCCTATTATTCTTAGGTTTGGTTTTTTTACTGTTTTCACCATGTCCTGAATCTCCTGGATGTTTTGGGTTAGAAGTTTTTGCACTTTTTAGTTTCTTTGACTATTGTATCAAAAATCTTTTATGGTATCTTCTATGCCTGAGATTCTCTATTCTATCTCTTGTATTCTGTTGGTGATGTTCGAATCTGTAGTTCCTGATCTCTTTCCTAGATTTTCCATCTCCAGGGTTGCCGCCTTTTGTGATTTCTTTATTGTTTCTATTTCCATTTTTGGGTCTTGGATGGTTTTGTTCAATTCCTCCACCTATTTGGTTGTGTTTTCCTGTAATTCTTTAAGGGATTTTTGTGTTTCCTCTTTAAGGGCTTCTACCTGTTTACTCGTGTTCTCTTGTATTCATTTCCTTAAGGGAGTTGTTTATTTCCTTCTTAAAGTCCTCTATCATCATCATGAGATGTGATTTTTAAATCCAGATCTTGCTTTACTGGTGTGATGGGGTATCCAGGACTTGCTGTAGTGGGAGAACTGGGTTCTAATGATGCCAAGTAGCCTTGGTTTCTGTTGCTTATGTTCTTCTGTTTGCCTCTCAACATCTGGCTATATCTAATGGTACCTGCCTTGCTGTCTCTGACTGGAGCCTGTCCCTCCTGTGATCCTTGTTGTGTCAAACTCCTCAGAATCCAGCTCTGTGATCCCGTGATTCTAGGATCCTGTGATCCTGAGATCCTGGGTGTGTCAGAGCTCTTGAGAGTCAAGCTGCCTCTGGGATCCTGAAATCCTGGTGTGACCAAGCTCCTGAGATCCTGTTGTGTCAGAGTTCCCGGGAGTCAAGATTTTTCTAGGTGTTTCAGGGGTGGATGGGGAGCCAGAGCCCTGGACACATGTGCAAGCTGGAAGGAACTTGTGCCTCTGGCTGGGTGGGGGTTTGTGTTTCCCTGCTCTTATAGGAGTCCCAGTTACACTGTGTGTTAGGAGAGATGCCATGGCCTCAACTGTGATCTTGAGTATGTCAAAGCTCCATTCCTCTTCCATCTTATTCTCTGTCCTGGCCGTACCCACAGACCTAGCCACAGACCTATAGTTTGGGAGCCATCATTCCCAGGTCCAATTAACCATCTCACTTACCAGCTTTTCCAGCCCTAGCTCAGATCACACATCTTCTTCACTGACTCAGTTTTTAAAAGGGTAGATTATCACTTCAGACACATAACCAAAGAAAAAAGTCCACATACATGTTCACATCAAACAGCAAAAATAAAAACATGAATGGACAAGGCAGCCTGGTCCTAACAAAATGCAGTGGTCTTGTAGAAGTATTCTCTAGTGAGAAATACCTAGATGAACCCTACCCAGTACAAACAACTTTAAAAGACAATCATAAATCTTATCAAAGAAATTTAAAGGGGGAAGGGGAAGACACACCACAAGGACACACATCATTGAACTCCAAAAGGATAACAAAAAACTCTGAAGTGACCTCAGTTAAGTTTCAAACCTGAGACAAACAGCTGAAGTGCCTACTTTATATATCAAAGCAGACCTGCCTGCCAGGTTTTCCCTGCAACTCCTAGTCCCTATCTATTAAACAAGTTCTTCTAGGCTTCCATACCGTTACCCCCACCCTGAATTCTCCTGCCCAGGGGACTGAACTGTTCTCCCTATATAATCCAGACATTTTAGTTACCTGCCCTTTTTGGTACCTTTGCTTAAGTTCAGGGTAGGAGAGGTAAATTAACTGCTCTGGATCCAAAGAAACTTATAGGGGGAGTGATCAAAAGGTTGGTTATGATGGGGGTTACATAAGAATGCACTTGTCAAAATTAACAATAGAGTTAAAAGATATATATTCACTAGACTTATTTTAAAGAGAGATTAGGAAACATCAATAAGGTTCATTTTTCAAAAAGAAGAGACGCAGAGGACGAGTTAGCCCCATCTTACCATATGAAGAATAGAAAAGATCCCTAATGAAGGTAATGTATTTTCATGAATGTATTCTGATGGAGCTTTTTGAATGCTGTGCCCAATCTTTCCACCTCAAAAAAATGAGCAAAGGTGTATCTTTCTTGCCTCAAATCTAGAGAAAAATCGTCAACAACTTAGAAAAACTAATAGCTGCTATTTCAGACCAAGAAAGAGCCCAAATTGTCTGACTCATTTTTGAGAAATGTAAGGACAGAAATTAGCCAGAAGCACGATGGCAGAACAAAGGGAAGGGAACCATTTAGTGTTTATGCTGACTTCCTAGAATGCTTGAGAGCAAAGGATTCTAGAGGGTCTCTGAGAGCCCTTTGTCTAGAGAGGACTACAGAGGAATCATTTTAGCTCTTGTCTAAGAGAGTGGCCCTCAGTAAAGAGTAGTGAGACAGAAAGGGCTAAGTGCTCACGGACAAGCACTATCCTTATGAGACAGAGTTCATTGGAGGGCACCTTCTCTCCTCAAGGCAGCTCCAAGAAAAGGGCTACAGAGGCTGGGTTATCTCTAACCAGCCCACAAGTGAGTCCTGGGGCAGAGAACTATATTAAAACCTTGACCCTGCTCACAGAGAATGATGGCAGGATTTACTAATACCAGTAGCTAACTTTCCTGCCCACTCTAGAATCCTCACTACACCATCCTCCGTGTTTGAAAGTTAGAGCATTCAGAAATCATGGCTAGTGGGCATGCAGAGAAGAATCAGTACACAAGCTGGAAAAGGAGAACCAGCTGTCCAACCTTATTCCCAGCTGCATGCATCCCATAAATGGAAGTTTGACAGAAGTTTTTGTTTGCAACCAAGACTGCAGTATCTTCCAGTCATTTTGGACATCAATGGGGAAGTAACACTCACAGTGAATAAATCTTAATAAGAATCCAAAAGTAAATTGCTTTCTGATTCTATCCCATAATCTGTGCTTGCTCAAAAACACAATTTAACGGTGATCAGTACTCCTCAGAGGTGAGCTGACCAGAAGAGAAAAATTGCACTTGAAAGAGCCACTACAGATGAACCAAGCAAGCAGAGTCACACAGTCCAGGGACTCTCCATACAGAATCTTTGAGATAGTCAAGTTTTACCTATCAACCACATTGGCGACATGGTACAGGCTCCAAATCCTCAGTCTGTAGACTTCTATCTGGTAGCTGTAGTTCTGATCTCTCCTCCACTGTGGGAAGATTTAAATTCCACTCTATAGCTGTGTTCCTATTTAGCCTCTCACAAAGTTAAGTCCTGGGTCTTCTACGTTTTGGATTAATGTCTAATGAATTAACTTAATTTTCTCTCCCTTTCTCTTCCCATTCCCACCCCACCAATCTATGCTCTCTCTCTCTCTCTTTCTCTCTCTCTCTCTCTCTCTCTCTCTCCCTCTCTCTCTCTCTCTCTCTCTCTCTTTGTGTGTGTGTGTGTGTGTGTGTGTGTGTGTGTGTGTGTGTATGGGTATGTGGTGTGTGTGTGTGTATGGGTGTGTGTGTGTATGTATGTGTGCACACATGCTCTTGTGTATGTGCACATGCACACAGGAACACTCATGCTTGTGAGATTTGTGTGTTTATATTTGTGAGTACCAGCATATGTCATATGTCACTGCTACTTGGGGATGGTCTGAGGACAACCTCAGGTATCAGCATTTGTCTTCTCCAGTGTCTGAGACAGGGCCTCTCTTACTCCTTACTGACTGCTCCATTCAAGCTGACCCCCTGGTTTCCAGAAATTCTCCTGTCTCTGTTTTTGTGTTACTGTGATCTGAACCCAAGCCTCCCAACTTCCACAGCACTTTATCTACTGAAACCTTCCCAGCCCCTTGTTACTGCTCTCTAAAAATTAAAGGCCTTTTTGCCTTGTGCACAAAGTATTTGAAAATTCTCAGGCCACCACTCAGGGTTTGGGGGGCTTTGTTGTTGTTGTTGTTGTTGTTGTTGTTGTTGTTTGTGAAATTCTTATTCAATTAATTTATGTTTTTACTCCCGAAGTTGAAGGGAGTCATATTTGCCATCTAATAAGGCACTCATTAGAAATGTCGTTTGTAAAAAAGAAAAGAAAGAAAGAAATGTCATTTGTATTCATTTTTAAAAAGCTAACCATTATTTTTCCAGCCAAAAAGAAATGAACAGAGATAGTTACCAATGCTGGCTCATTCACTTACCATTTATTGGATTCCAGCTTTACACCAACTCATGAGAACTTAGGCTATTTGTCCAACACATGATAGCTTAATCCAAAAGTGAAATTTCAATTCCAATCACTGAAAACCTATTGAGTGAGAAATATCTTTGGTCCTCGATTATCAAAACTGTCATGGCTCAGTTTCTTGTACCTTATCAACCTTATCTTCCCTGACTTAGGCCCATTCTCAGCCAGCCTTTCTTCTCATGTGCCTGTGATAAAGTTCACAGTCAAGAAGCAAAGAAAGATGCTGCATTTCTGGTAATAATTTCTTATTTTATAATTCAATGACTGTGGACAAAGGCTTAACAAAACTATATTTCTAACTTTTGATCAACATCAACTGAGCTCTGTTCCCCTAGCTATCAGATCAGTGTCAAGGCCAGAGTCAGGACTTGCCAGCTTTCTCCCAGGGTCAACTATTCTACCAGAAAACATTGCTAACAATGAACCCAGGATGGTAAATTAAACACAGAAACTATAATTTTAAATATCTAAACAATTGTATGTGACTGCCATGTTCTTGGCTTCCCTGAGTTCATCTTCACTTCCAACTGACACTTCTTTCAGAGATCTTTGAAGATGAGCCTATAGAATTGCTGTGAAACACATTAGTTTTTATGAGGCATGCCTTCCTGACCTGTGCAATGTTCATCTTGTTAGCTTTTTAGAACTATGTTTTCTTTTGCCTTGGCAAACAAATGTTTATATTTGTGGTGATCATTATACTTATGAAGTATTTATGTTTGGTGTGTAATTATCAAATCAGAATAATTAGCATATCTATATCCCTATTTCTTTGTGTTTGGAATCTTCAAATTCTTTTGATTATTCATAAAGTATTCAAAAGGAGGCTGGGAGGTGGTCCCTTTGCAAGTATGAGAACCAAAGTTCAGGTTCTCAGACCCATGTAAAAGCCAGGTAGGCATGTGACCACTTCTAACCTCAGCAGTTGGAAGGCAGAGACAAAGGATCCCGGGGCCATCTGGCTACCTAGACTAGCTTGATATTAGTAACTTTTTGGTTCTGTAAGGGACCCTGACTCAATTAATAAAATAAAAAATGATTGTGAATTTCAGACCTTTGGGTCTCCACATACACCTTCACACACATACACATATACGTGCCAGACACGCGCTGTTGCAGTAAATCTCCAACCCAAATAAGACCGGTCAAAGAAAACACAACTGAATAATTATGAATATAAACTGCATGCCTAGATTGGGCAGATTTACCATTATACTACTCTATTCCCCAGTTATAAGATCCCTTATAACTTGCAGTTTTTCCAGGCCACATGCTTCTCCTCCATTGTCCTTCCACCTCTTCCCCCCTCATCTTCCTCTTCTGTCATCTTCCTCTCTCTCCGCTCCCCCAAACCTTTTTTCTCCACCTCCCCGTCTACAGCTCAATCACCATCTCTAGCCCTTATTTTACAAATTAAGGTGGGCAGAAGGTTCACAAGAAGTTACCTGTGTACTGATTCACTCCTCCTCTGCAGTCCCTCCCAGGAAAGCAGAATTAGCATCAAAATACAAGACCAGGGCTAGCCACAACAATGTGCGAACATGCATACCCATGCACACTTCACTTTATGCACAGAAACATAAAACATATGCATAGTATATATGCATGTGTGTATATATATATATTGCATACATCCATATACATAAACACACACACATATACAATAGGGTTTTTTTTCCCACTCTAATTGTACTTCTGTGAAATGGGGTGGTAGACACCATTCACTGTCTCTAGCTGTGTCTTGGTACCCAATATAAAACTGCTTGAAGTTCTCCAACTCCTCTTTTCAGTTCCTAGTAATCATTAATTTCCTTTGAGTTCAACATTTTTGGCATCTATTCATGTAATATTTTGATCTTGTTCTCTTTCAACATGAGCTATGCTATTATGTAACTGCTATGTAGGATTCTCACAAAAGATGACTAAAGTAACACTACTGTAGAAGTTGTGTTCCCTCCTGAGCACACTGGAATCAAGGATGACATACAAGAGTGAGCATAAATGCCCAAAGAAGCCATGAGGGATCCCTAGGAGATGCTAAAGTGGCCATCTTTAAACCGGTAATGGCAACCAGAGAAAATAAGCAAATGTCAAGCTTCTTCCCTAAAGTAGTGGGGCTGAAGGTGCACAAGAAGTGGTTCCCCTGAAGCCCAGTCAGAGTTCTCACTGAAAGGAAGAGTTAAAAGCCCAGTACCTAAAATAGCAAGGAACTATCAGGCCCTGACTCCTCCCACATATACAGGAAACCAGGTAGGTTTTCAAATTCTTGCCTCAACCAAATGACAAAAATTTACATGTTAATATTTTATAAGTATGCAGAAAAACAATCAGTTAAACATAAAATAGTTTCAAACACAGGTCTGAGCAACAACTTGATTGGCTAAGTAGTTGCTGCAAACTTAAGATGACCTGAGTTCAGACCACAAGCACCCACTTAAAATATATATGATGCATATCTGTTATCTCAGAATTGAGGGGATACAGATAAGGGGAAATCCCTGGGGCTATGTGACCAGCCGCACTAGCCAATCAGCAAGTCCCAGGTTCATTCAAAGTATCTGTCTCAAAAAAAAATAAAATAAAATAGAGTGTAATTGAGGAAACTATCTGAACTTGACCACTGGCTTTCACATGTACACACTTGCATATGCACCACACAACCAACATGCACGCACACACGCACACACGCACACACTACACACCAAAAGTAAATTCCTGAAATAAAAATAAAATCTACCATAAAGTGCCAGTGGGTGGTGGTCCCTCTTTAGAAATAGCAATCGACTTTTACCTACTTACTAAGAGTCTCATCAAAGATTTAGAAGTTATCGAAACTTTGATGTCTTTATTAAAATTTCTATTACTTTCCTCCTATCAAATTGTTTAAAGTGAAATTTTTTAAAAATTAAATTCTATCCAAGAAGCTGTTAAAAGTACAGTTTCTAAATGAAGAGAATCTAAGTAGAAGACTCCTGCCTCTATCAGGCTTTTGATTTTTTTTTTCCTTAATTCCACTAAATTTCCATCATTTCACCTAAAGAATGGGTTTGGTGTGGCTCCTTGGGCTGAGAAACAGGTATAAGAACTCATATATAACAAGTAGTCTGCCTAGAGGCACTGAGACTCCCCTACCCCACCCCAACAAATGCAACAGCAACAGCATCAGCATCAGCATCAGCATCCTTGAAGGAACTGCAAGTCTCATCCACACAGCTCTCATTTCTCTACCTGACATTTCCCCTGTTTCTCTTATAATGTGATAAAATTTTGTAACTCTGAGAAAAAAAAACAGACGTCAAGGAAGAAAGAGAGCTTTACTTAATCAAATCTGGAATTGTGATTCACGGAGCCCAAGCTTTACAGAAATGGGATACTAGAGAAAGTCAATTACTTGAGTAAATATGCCCATGCTCTGAAAGTTAGGTTTTCACAGGGTCTCAGACATCTCTTGCCGGGAAATACCAAGGATCTGAAAAGGCTGTCTTGGCAAATACAGAGCCTATGTCACAACAAAGAATATCGTGGTACTTGGAGAGACAGCATAGCAGGCTTCACTGCAGGTCTGTGTCCTGGAATAGTTCTGAGTCCAGAGGATGAGAACAGACCATAAACAAGTAATGTAAGCAAGATGTGGGAGGCTCTGGTGTTTCTCATCCCACTGCCCTTCATCAGAGTGGGATAAAGCATGGGCATTTTCTTTTTCAGATTGCAGTAACTACATTCCACTCCACTAGCTGCTCTGTGAAGAAGGCACACGTGTAAAGTGCATCCCTGTATAGAAGACAGACTTGTAAAGTGCATCCCTTACCACTCCTCTGTCAGACACAGTAAGCATCAGTGAGTTCATGTACATTAAATCATAGAGCTTTCCGAAATAAATTACTGAAAAGGGGGGGTGTCTCTAAAATGATTGTGGCATCCTATAACCTGCCCTTCTCTTTATTAAAGGAAAGAACATAAACATGGCGTACTGCTATTTCCAGAATGTGGAGAAAGTGAATACCACCGCAATACATCAAAGCCCCCAAATGAGAACCTACTCTATTCTGATGAACAAGGGGAGGGAAGGGGAGAAAATAGAGACACTTTTCTAATGCCAGACTTAGAAAAAAATATACTGTTTCCAAAGGGCTCTTTCCACTCTCCCTGATTTTAAAGGGGCAGAAAAATGGTTAATAGGACTGAGGACACAAAAGCATATCAGAACTAAAAACTAATTTAAAGACGATGTCATCCACTCATTTCAAGAGGCTCGGGAAGATTAGGCACTGACCTCAGGTAATAGGGAAGCCAGAAACAGCAATCAAAACCAAACCCTCCACCTGGAGGTCACACCTTCATTATTTAAAGTCTGTCATTAAGCTGGCCTCAGTGTCACTTCCATGGTTCCATGTCTTAGTGACTGAAACAGGCTTTTGCTTTCAAGACTCAGCAAACCCAGATCAGTCATGTTTAGCATTGCTTTTATAGAGAAAAATTCTTCTTAGTTTTAAAAAAAAAAAAAAAAAACCTTTCCAGCAAATAAAACCTTTCTCACACCAGATTTTTCTTAGCTCTTGCAAACTAAAGGCCTCTGAAGGGTTATGGGTCTGCTCTGCTCGGCCACAGGGCTCAGCCGCTTGGGGAGGCAGGACTCGGAGAATTGACTGCTTACCCTTTCAGGGTCTCCGGGACATCTAGGCTACCTTTCACAGTCCACTGCCCCACAGGCCTGCCCCCAACCCTGGCATAATTGTGTCTATATTGTCACTTGTTTTATTGGTTCTTCTCAACTATAAGCCTCAAATGTAAATGTGGGATAATTAATACATAGTGTCAGTGCAAATTTGATTTTTGCATAAGAACTTTCCCAAAGGAGAAAAACATCAGAAAGGAAGACTATCAAAACATTCAGTTTCACAATGTTATCAATTTCAGGTTTTCTCCTTGAAACTCAGGAGATACTGAGCCCTCCCAGACTGACATCAGACTTGACATTTTTCTCTCAGAAACAAAGGTACTTAAGGTTCTCACACACACATGATGGGATGGTTCATCCCACTAAAAGTGCTAAAGGATTTAACTGTTGGAGAGGCCCAGCTTGAAACGCATCATAAACTAAAGCCATCAACAGAGGAGCCACTGCCTGCCTATTCTTTTCACTATCCTAATGGCAAAAGCTTTTGACACCCAGCAATGTGTTTAGCCATGTAACAGAAAATAACAAAATGAAGGATGAGAAAAATTGTGAGTCACCTTGCAAAGTCTCTTTGCTGAACTTGGAATGAAATTGGATAAAAATGACCACAATATAACCTGTTGAGTATGCTCTATTTTAATCTAACTTCAAGAGAGGATTAGTTGTCTTTACTCTGGAAACTTAAAAGCCTTAGGTCTATTTCCCTATGAGAGAGGTAAGACAGAAGCATACCTCTGATGTCTGCTGTCGGCATCATAATGAACATTTTATTGCGACCATTATCTGAAGCCTGTTTCAGTTTTCATTGCTGTGATGTTTACCACCCAAATATTTTATATGTAAGAAATGTGAGCTAGGGAGATGGACTGAAACTGCTAAAATTGGAAATTATCATGTTTAATGCCTCCATCAATAAGGTCGCTTGCTGCTTTCCACATTTGCTTGAAAGCTTGGGGTATGAGCAAAGAAAGCAAGCAGTACATAACCCAAGAACGCTGGTGACAGGGCAGGCAAGAACAAAAGAAGGCACAAGGGAAAGAGAGTCAGAGACAGGAACCAGAACAAAGAAAGGAGCGAAGCCTCCGGGAAAGGACAGATCACAGGAGTCAGGGACTCCAGGTTGAAAACAGGGAAAACATGATACAACTTCTGGGGACGTTCAGGCTTAACAAAAAAGAGAAATGCTAGAGACTGAGTGAGTCTCGGTTTCAAAGACCTCGGTTTTGTGGTCTTCTAGAAAGAACTTTGAGACGGCAGGATAAAACGGTTCATGGAAGTGAAAGGTAAGAGGGTGAGCAGGTCGTGGAACCATGACGTTGTGTGTTATGTCATTGATGCCAGAGCTGACTCTCCCGGCACCCCTCACACCGCTGTATACCCTGTGAGCTGTGACTAATTACTCTTTTTTTTTTTCTTTTTTGGACTCTCTATTTGAGGATGTTTGTCAGAAACTGTCTTGAAAGACACAGATAGTGTCTCCCCCTAGAACCTAGAATAAGGGCAAGCAAGCTCCACTTGCCTTATAAATGTTTCAGATATAGTTCGTTAGCTCTGTGCTGCCCTTGTAGAAGCCAAAACACTGGTTCACCTGTCCCTTCGTCAGTATGAAATCACACTCCGGCTAGTGATGCTACTATATTAAACTTCTCAGTGCCTGTGATACCTTCATCAAGCAGTCATGCAACTATTTAGCTTAGGATACTTTTATCTATATTAAATATATATTTATAAATATATTCTATATAATATATTGTATAGACTCTTTATATTCCTTTCAGTTTAGACAGTAAGAATGGAATGCTAAAAATACAAACACAAACAAACAAAACAAACAAAAAAAACAAAAATTGCAAACCACAAAGCTCCATAATCACAAATAAAGCTTCACTGAAGAGATGCAGAATCTCATGACTATAATCCCAGCACCAGAAAAACAGGGTTAAGAGACTTGTGAGGTCCAAGCCAACTTGGAATACATAGTGAGACAATGTACCCCCCAAAATACCTTCATATTTGTCTGCTAGTTACATGAGCTACAGATATTTCCTTAAGCACTTGACAGTTCATTTTTACCACATCAGTGTGAACATTCACCATGTAAAATACATGAGGAAAACACAACAGATTAATTTTTTGTGTTGTAGAAAACCATAATAGAGAGAGCTGGAGGCATGGAACTGAAAAACCATTGTTATTTTTACAAAGAACCAGAGTCCAGTTCCCAGAACCAACAGCAGGCAACTCACAAACACCTGAAACTTCAATTCCACCATAAGAAACCCTCCTCTGGCCTCCATAGACACTTGCACACACATACACACATACAGGCAGTCACACATGTGCACTTAAATTAAATTCAATTATGTAATACAAAATAGAACATGGCTGACCAAGTATCAGTGGGCTGGAATGGGGGTCCTTTAGGCATATGTCAAAGATTGGCAGAGCTGACTGTATGCTACAGCTAGTTGTCTTTTGTTATTAGATATACCAGAGTGACTTCACCAATTTGCAACGGCCCAACAGTGAATGAGGATTCTTCTTTACCCACATCCTCACCAGTATTTGTTATGAGAGGATTTGTTAATGTTGGCCATTCTCATTGGGGTAAATTTGATTCTCAAAGTAATTTTAAGTTTTATTTCTCTAATTGTGAAGCACATTAAAAGCATTTCAAAATATTTCTTAGGCATTTTTATTTCTTCTGGTAACCCTATGTTCAGATCTGTAAGTCATTTTTTTAATGCATCTTTCCTCTTGATTCTTTGTTTTTTTGTATTCTTCTTATATTTTTTTTATACTCTGAATATTAATCCTCTATCGGAAGTATAGTAGGCAGAGATTTCTTTTTCTCTCAATTGATGGCTTCCTTAGCTGTATAGAAAACAAGTTTAGCTTTATGAGAGGATGTGGGTAAAAGAGGACCCTCATTAACTGTGGGTGGGATTTCAAACTAGTACAGAAACTATAGAAATCAATGTGTAGAGAATTGTCAAAGACACTAAAATTGAATCTACTACATGATCTAGCTATGCTACTTCTTGGTATATACCCAAAGAACTCAAAGTCCTACATTATAGATACCTACTCGATTGTGATCATTGCTGATCCAGTCACAATAGCTAAGGAGGTAGAAGCAATCTAAACATCTAACAAGTAGATAATGAAAATGTGGTACATATATACTATGCTATTCAGTTATTTAAAAAAACAAAAACAAACAAACAAAAAAGCAAAATGGCGCACACCTTTAATCCCAGCACTCAGGGGCAGAGGCAGGCAGATTTCTGAGTTCCAGGATAGCTTGGTCTACAAAGTGAGTTCCAGGACAGCCAGGGCTACACAGAGAAACCCTGTCTCAAAAACCAAAACAAAACAAGAAACCAAAATGAAACCGTGAACTTTGCAGGTAAATGGATGAACTAGAACAGAACATATTGAGTAAAGTGACACGTTCAGAAATAGAAATGTCACATGTTCTCTCTAACTGGAGGTTCCCAGCTCCAAATCTTCAGATGTTAATATATACCCTGGAAGAATTACGGAAACTAGGAAAGTAAAAGGGGCCATTGCTAGGGTATTGCAGGTTGGGGAGCAATAGAGAGAGTAGCAGGTATATGTGTCCTATTTGAAAACATGGTTAAAAGAGCCTATTTAAGTAAATAGAAGGAAGTAATTATAGGAGAAGGAAAGAGGGGGTAAAATAGTAAAAAATATGTCTGAAAAGTCATAAGGAATCATTCTATTAGCTGTTTATTTTTATTAAAAACCTGTAATGCGTGTTATGTATGCACCCACAGTTTAACTTAATTTTTCCCTTTTCGAGGGAACAATACTTCCACTGGACTCCAAAGACTACTTAACAAGAACCCCAATACCAGCTGTGAGAAGCCTTCTTTTGAGTTGTTGTTCAGCAGATCTTAAAAATATACAACCTATTGCTATTTGCTTTGGTTGCCTTCCACAGGTAAAATTTTCTAATGCTGAAAACACCAAGCACTTCAGAATCAGGCCCCACATGTCCCTGATCTGGAACTAACCTGAGTGCTTTCCTATGGAGGATTAGCTGGCATGGTACCAGGAGGTAACATGTAAGCTTCCAAAGGCAAGCAACAGTTCTAACCAGCTGTGGACCACAACAGTGACCAACCTGGCATAATGATCCTAAAGGTGCAGTAGTCACATGAATACAGCAAGAGAGAAATCAGACCAGGTACTGCAAACCTAGCTACCTACTAGGTGCTAGTGAAGTCATGGATCTTACAGAAGAATCTACCACTACCACTTTACTAAACCAGGATAATCCTAATCAAATATCTATAAGCACTTGTTATCATACCTACAGTTAAACATAATCCACAGCCCTCATCAAAGACACTTCTCCTTGAAGCAGAGAGGGACTATACAGAAAAATCACAAAATCAAAATGCAGAGTTGTGAAGCTCAATACCAATAGATCTAAAAAACACTGCCACACTTAAGCCTCAGGGAACAATTGTGAAACTGAGGGTGGAAAGAGTGTAAGAGCCAGAGGATCGTGCAATTCTTGTGAGATTCTGCCTTCTAGCAATGTTAGGTGCTACATCCATAACATGACTACATAAACATGAACTGAACAAGGACCACACCAATAAGCATGCTAACGTATATAAGGGAAAGCCCAAGAGGCCTCAACCCTACACAAAGATCTACAAACAATTAAGGAATTTTAAAAGTGGGAGAAATAGTATTCTTCAGGGAAGAGCACACCAATTGGTTATCTAATACCAAAAGGTCAGCCTTGAAGGCATATATGACAGAAATATTCAGACTAAGCTGGTTATATTTTAAGAAATACATATGTATATGCATACACCTACTGCATGTAACCACAATTAATGGAAAAAGAAAGCATGAATTTAGAAGAGAATGAGCGTGTATGGGAGGGTTTGGAAGGACTGAAGCAGAGATAGAAATGACACAGTTATATTATAACCTCAAAAATAAAAGAAAAACATCAGGGCTATGAAAATATTGAATAAATAAATATGTACTATTTTGAAAAAAAATAAATTATAGAAGTTGTAGGTAAATATACAAAAATAAGACATAAATTTTAAGAGGTAAACCAAAGCTAGAAAGATAAGCACTGAATGTTCTCTCTTATTTGTGGATTCTAGCTCCAAATTTCTAGGTATGAATATATAACCTGGGATAACTGAAGAAACCTGGAACGTAAAAAGGGATTATGGAGAGATGGAGGAAAATATATCTAGAGGGAAGGTTGGTGGAACATGGGTTTCTATGAAGAGGGAGTTAGGGAAAATAAACAAAGAGACTTTAACTGAGGAGGAGGAAGAAAGAAATACAAAGGAAAAAGGAAATAGAAGAGATCAATAATATTTAAGATGTTTGAGAAATATTTTGTTTAGTTAAAAATTCACATAATACATATGAAATAAATATGCATCATATATAATTATAATAATTATAATATAATATATAATATTAATGAAATTGTACTATTTAAGATGATAATGTTATCCCCAAGAACCATGGACTATCTAACAAAAGCCCCAATGCCAGGGATGGGAAGCCTCCCATCAAGTTGTTGGGTGGAAGAGTCTAAGAGACTCATAAAACAACATTGTTGGCTATTGTTATCCTTGGTTTCCTCCCAGAAGTTGAAGATAAGATCTTATTGCTAAAAACACCACACACTTCAGACTCAGGTTGTGGTGAAACGTATTTGTAACTGACCTCTGGAAAAACTCTCACATTCCTCCAGGATGTGCTATGAAACCTTCCAAGGGAAAAGAGGACCAATAATTCTTTCTAGCTGTAAAGCTTATGACCCCCAACAACAACCAGCATGGAAAGAGAGTCTAATTGAACTGTCTTGGTCTGTAGACCTTCCCATGGCTGGTGAGGTCATGAACCCTAGAGGAGATCCTACTATTGCCACTTCCCTAAACCAGTATTACTGCTAACTGCAATCTCAATTCTTATCCTTCTATCCACAGATAAGTATAGCCCTTTCTCCCAATTAAAGAAGCTTCTTTTTGCATCAGGTGGATATCATTACAAAAGGCAGAGATAGTCAAAATAAAGAGATCAACTGACCATGGGGTACCCAGCTGTCTTAGTTAGGGTTTTACTGCGTGAACAGATACCATGACTAAAGCAACTCTTATAAGGACAACATTTGATTGGGGCTTGCTTACAGGTTCAGAGGTTCAGTTCATTCTCATTAAGGCAGGAACACATCAGCATCCAGCAGACATGGTGTAGGAGAAGCTGAGACTTCTGTATCTTGTTCTGAGGACAAACAGGAGAAGACTGTCTTCCTGGAAGCTAGGATGAGGATCTTAAAAGCCCACACCCACAGTGACACACTTCTTCCAACAAGGCTACACTTACTCCAACAAAGCCTTCTAACAGTGCCTCTCCCTGGGCCAAGCATATTTGAACCATCACACCAGACTCAACTGATATATCTTCAATGTAATGCCTACATGTAAGGCTCACAGAGTATTATGGAAGAGGAGTCAGGAATATTCTAAGAGCCAGAAAATCAAGATGTCAGCTGTGCTGTAGTATGTTCTACAAATGACAGGGATACCATACCCACGCAATCTCAATGATACTGCCACCTAAACAAGACCTGCATGCCAGTGGACATGCCAACATAAATGAGAGTATTTCACAAGACCCTGTTTCTAAATGAAGAGATATAGGCATTCAGTGGCTATTGATAGAGTGGGATCAATATTCTCTAAGGAAAAACTCTTTGTGTGTGTGTGTGTGTGTGTGTGTGTGTGTGTGTGTGTGTGTGTGTGTTTCTTCTTCTTCTTTCTTTAATTTTATTTTTTTCCAAACTGCTTTTGTACCATTTCAATTTCATGCAAGTAATAAGGTCAGTTCATGGTTGAGAACAAGCAATACAATAAACACAAATAGTCAAGGAACAAGCAAGGCAATAAACAAAGTCCTGTGATCACTCCCACAATCACTGTTTCTAAGGGTTTATCAAGATGACCAAGATATCTGAGCCTACTTCCCTGTCCTAGCCTAAAGTCATATTCATACTTGAAGCCTACTTTTTTGTTCTAGCCTAAAATTTAGAATCCTGCTTGAACTTAATTCCCTGTTCTACCCTAATATTTAGATTCCTGCCTGAGTTTACTTCCTTGTCATGGCCCAATGTCAAATTCCTGCCAGAAGCCCATTTCCTTATCCTGGCCCAGTGTCAAATTTCTGCCAAGCAGCTCCAAAAAGCTCTCCACATCTCCCTAATTTTTATTTTATAAACTAGACTATGCCTGTCTTTTGATAGAATTCATATAATCCCCAGTGCTCATCCCTAAAGAAATACATATACAAGCAACACTTAATAGTCGTAACAGCTTGTATGTATATAATAATAGTGATTAAAAGGAAGAGATCATGAATTTGAGAGAGGGACAGGAAGGGTACAAAAAGAGGGTTGGAAAAGTGTGACTAGGAATGATGTAAATACAGTACACAAACCTGATATAACAAAAAGTAAAAAATAAATTTTAATAGAAAACCAGGCAACAGAATCAATCAGTTCTCCTTTATACTAGGCCTTTTTCATACAATAATGTTTTAAATAGATTGTATACAGTGTTTTGTTAATATTCAACCAGATAGAATAGATAGTACTACTGACCAGTAGTCAGATAGAATAGTGATCCATATCTTCTTATTGTTAAGTAGCATTCCATTATGGCTACACCTTAGCTTCTCTGCTTTATAGTCATGAACACGTTCTGCCTCCCTTCAGCTGTGAATGGCTCCAGCCTCCCACATGCTGTAAAGCCATTTTATGATCACACATTTTCACTTTTCCTGGGTAAATATCTACACACCTTGCCTACTCATAAGGGAAGTGTTTATTTAGCCATGGTATTCAGGAGACAGAAGTAGGAGGATTGCCAAAGTTTGAGACCAGTCTGGCCTGTATATGAGTTCCAGACCATCCAATGTTATATAGTCAAACTGACAAAAAGAAAAAAGAAAGGAAAGAAAAAGAAAAGAAAAGGAATAATTAGACCTTTCTTCAAAGAGACTGTACCATGTCTTCCTCAACAAAGCATGAAAATTGATGTTATTTTATTTCTTTGCTTGTTTTTTATATTATCAACGTTTATACTAATGGACTTGCTGGAAATTCTGTAGTTGCATATTTAATATTTTTGCATATGTTTTTAATATTTTTATCCATAACTAGAAGCATTAATGATTACAAATGGTAAAAAAAAAAAATAGAAGAATTTATGGAAAATGTTTTCTAAACACAAAGTCCCGACCCAAGTACCACACTCCCACATGACAGTCAGAGAAGCAGGTGATAAGCAAGGAGCATCATGGGTCTGAGCAGAGCCCACATCATTCTTCTGTGACTTAATAAAGAAGGAGCTTCCAACTACTGCAGATGCCTGATCCTCAGCTTCCTGCTAAGATTATGGAAGGATATGCTTAAAACTACATTAAGCACTAACCAGAGAATTATAATTGGGATATACCGTTTTGATGGAATGCAACTTGATGCCATTTGCTGTAACATAAATTTTACTTAACAAAATTACTTAGGCTTGTTTGTTTTTATTCCCACTTGAAAAATGAGAAAATCATCTCAGGAACTATGTGCTTGGCGGCATGGGCTTAGGCACATGTGATAGTGACCAACATTTCTTATAAAATAGAAAAAAATTGTTTCCATGGATCATTTCATTTAAATACATCAAAGTTCCACTTGTACATGAGGTTGGGATGTTATGATATCTGGGGTTTTTTTTTTTTTTGAGGGTTTTAACAGATGTCATAACTAGCCTCAGCTTTCCCAGCGTGTAACCAGACTCTCAAAGCCTATGAATACGTTACCCAACAAAACCCCACAAATTAAAGGCGAGCTTTGCTCGTTACAGAGCAGGCCTCTCTTTATAGCTACTCCCAGCTTTATTCTCCTTACTATATTTCAAAACTAAGACTGCTGAATTCAAAAAAATGGTTACTTCTTTAGAAGAAAGTTAAGTAAGATATATTTTCCTCATGATTAAAAATGCTTATCTTTCTATCGATGAGATTAAAGGTTGAGTCCTCTTGTGACCAGTAATGTCCTTTGTTGCATTGTTGACAGTCTGTAACTCAGACTAGAATCATTTCTACAAACTTTTAACTGTTTGCACCCCCAATAAATTAACCAGACGACACAGAATAACAAAATATTGTCACTTGGAGAAATCAGTAAAATAAAGGGTATCTATTGCTAAGGGCTAGCCACAGCATGGCTAATATAGGCTAACAACAGTTGCTTGGCTCTCTGTTCCTCCACAGACCTGCTAATGGCTGAAGGCCCTTTTATAGCTGAGATTTGAAGTTTTCCTCATGGAAATGCACACAGCACATCACCTTCCAATCCAGACCCATCACTGCTGGACAAGGACACCATCTTTAATTCAAGATACTATCTCCCGATGCAGCTCATCCAAAGAATTTTCACATTATATCCTATGAAATTAATCACTGAAGCAGCACCTAAGCAAAAGTGAAATGAGGAGCAAAACACATATTTCACCCCAATACAAAGGGACCTAATCCTTTAAGAGTAAATTGCCAGCTCATTGCTTGTTTCATAATCCATCAACAAGGTCTACAAAACAAGCTCAGTCATGCACAAATGATCACAGAAAAAAAAAGAACCTGTATAAAATGGGTCTTTGTATTAAAGGCTATCGGGAATGTCTAGGCTACCTTCACGCTCTTCAAAGAGGAAAATGGCCCAAGGCTACATCAATCAATAGTGTGAATGAAAAAAAAGAACTTGAAATAACCATTTATGAATAAATGAATTCAACTGACTGGAGATGAGGAAGTAACTTATTTAATGTTCCAAGGTCTTTACATAGGATAGTATGATCAGGTTCTGGGCACTGACATGAAAAAATTCACAAACTGTAGTTATAACAGAAAGTAAAGTGTCACCCCACCCAAGGTTAACCTTACTTTAATTTATTGATGATTTCTTTAATGCACAAGGCTAAGGTATGAGCAGCTTTAATGGAGTCAGGACTTCATAAGTAAAACACATGATGAAGCATTGGCTCTATAGAGGAAAATAAAGAAGGGAATGGATTGTAGTTGCTAAGGAAATATGATTCCTGTCCTGTTTTTCGAGGGAGAAATTTAAAGAACAATAGTGTGCAATTCACTAAGCTGAAACAATACTTTAGAACATGGTTATCAACAATTGAAACTAGATCAGTGCACAGGCTGCAAACTCTTCGGAGATCCAGGTGACACGCAATAGAACACTTGTATTCAAAGGCTCAGTGGACTTATACTTGGAGCTCAATTCACCTGAAATTTCATTCAGAATGATTCTTTGATTATACATCAAACTGCTAGTATGTTCCCCACAGAAGCCCTGGTCAGCAATTAGGGCAGTATTGCCTATAATTTAAATTATATGAGAAATAAGAATGTGATATGTTAAAATGCTATTCTTGTATGCCTCTGTTTATTTGTCTATGAGTGCATATAAATAAAAATATCAGCTCTTTTGGTGAGTTGCTAAAAATATGAGATTATCATAAAGAAGTATATGGGCTGATGAATTACAGTATATAGTTAGAAAATCTTGAGTTATTATTATTATTATTTAACATCATTATTATTTGGGAAAGGAAGCAGGTAAAGCTTTTAAAGCAAACATAATAATCCAGATAGACAGAAAGTTCTTAAGGAGACACAGGAATAATGCCAAAACGTTACTGATGTCATCTTTTGTCCTTCAAGACAGAAAAGATACCTAAACTCTTCTATTAGGACGTTCATCATTTAGCATAGAAAGAATCACTCAGGGAACTTGTTGCAATGTAGTTTCTTGGTGTTCCCTAAAGACATGTGTTGAAGGATCCCTAGCAAATGGTGCACTGGGAAACAGTAGAACATTTTAGAGGCAGATATTAGTCATTAGTCCTGGACAATAATATTGGGACCTTGACCTTTATTTTTTTCTCACTCTATGTTTCTCCCTTTCGGTTATTATTGCTATAATGAAACACCCATAACCAAAATCAAGTTGGGGGGGAGAGGTTTTTTGGCTTTCAAAACAATGGTCATGATGGAAAGAAGGACAGAAACTCAAACATGGCAGGAACCTGGAGCCAGGAGTTGATTCAGAGACCATTGTGGAGCAAAGGAGGTTGCTGCTTACTGGCTTACTCTTCATGCTTTCTCAGAATGCTTTATTGTAGAACCCAGGACCATAAGCTGATGGGTAGCACCAACACAATAAGTTGAGCCTTCCCCTATCATTAAATAAGAAAATCCCCTATATACTTTCTACAGAGGGATTGGTTGGTTGGTTGGTTGGTTGGTTGGTTGGTTAGTTGTTGTTGTTGTTGTTGTTGTTGTTGTTGTTTTGAGATTCTCTCCTCTCTAATGACTTTAGTTTGGGTCAAGTTGAAAAAAAAAAAAAAAACCTGGGAAGCACAGCCACATTGAGGTGAATAAGCTTCTTTCACCAATACTTCTGTCACAGTGTACAAGTCTGCCTCAAGCAAATCAAATGACTATGAACTAAAACATTGGAAATTCTAAGCCAAATAAACCTTTCTTCTTTATAAATTGATTATCTCAGGTATTTTGTGGCAATGCCAGAAAGTTGACCAACCCAGTAGACATAGATGAATGCTGAGATTCTGCTTTCCTAATGAGTCCCCTGGTGATGGATGACATGATCTTACTTTAAGATAAACTTGGAGTATAAGCTCTGTAAGGCAAGGTCTCTTCCCTCATTTTGTAGTCCATCAAATGTCTAGAAGGGGATGATATTTGAATCCAGGGCATCAGTTTCTACGTCTTCAACATCTGAGTGGTTTGATATTCCATTGTTCCTTGTATAGCCTTTCTAATTTTATGAGTAAATGTTATTCATTTAAAAACATTCAAATTTTTCCTCCTCTCATGCCATCTAAAGTACTACCTAACGTTCCCAGGTTCACCTCTTGTGAAATTGTTTTTCAAGACGATAACAATTTATTAACTCATAACATAATGACTGAAATTATTTTACAAAACAATTTGTGATGTATGAAAGGATCAGTTAATTAAGTCTCTTAGGATAAAAAAAAAAATGGAGTTTCTGGTTAAATACCAAAGGTAATTACCCAAGTTAAATACCCAGTCTCCTCGAATTCTACTCTGAACCAGAATATGCATAAGAATCAACCTACAAGCTATCTCTGGGACATTTCATCAAAAAATAGAAAATGGGTGTTTTCAATATGACAGTGCATAATATGGATATTGGCATAGATTATTGATGATGATCCTAAAGGATAAATATAACCAGGCAACCCACGGAGAGATGTTGTGTTCAGTAGTATAGAGGATGAGCCCTGGATTTGGACTATGCTGTCCATCATGTACACAATGTAACTGGCACAGTATTAGTACCTAACAAGAGGGTGTTTGTGCTAAATCCATTCATTAATCATTTAATATTTATAAGGTACACAGTCCTTCAACTGCTAAGTGTAGTTGCTAAGTGTTTACATTATTAAGTGGTAATATTTACTTAAATTGTGACACTATTGTAAGATATGTGATTTATTTTTATAAATACATGGCATGCATTTATGTAAAATTCTCAAGCTAACATAAAACCACTGGCCTGTGTTTCCTATCTTACTCATCACAACTCTTATCACTTTGTACTTTAGGACCATTTAGGTTTTTTCCAGTGGTTTTCCAAAGCCCAATTTCCTATATTTTCCTTTAGCTTCTATATTTTTCAGTTAAAGCACTTTGAACTTAAAGCCAGAGCTCACACAGCCTCACCAGAACAACCAGTTTCATTAAACAGAAGTAAAAAAGATGACTTAGTATTTTACATACAGTATAATATGCTGGATGTACACCTGAGCTTTTGCTGAGTTCATGTGAAAATATTTTGAGAGCTTCATGAAACAGAGTCATTTTACAAGCGCAACAAAAGGTCTTGAAAGGATTGAGATGTGTAGCATCTCAACAGAATGGAGCTCAACGGAAGACACTTCAAGTTATTGAAGTGTTTGTGCTCATTATTCTGCTTCTAAAGGCCATAACACTCATGGCCCTTCAATGTTGTTATAATCAAGATGTCCATTTCAAGGCTGAATGTTTGAAAGTTATAGAAAATGCAACATTGGCAGAGCAATTCTCATTCACCCAAGTATATGAAGCTTCACTACTGTGCATTTGTATGCAATTATATAAAGTTGTGGGGCACTCACTTTCATCAGTGGAAGTTTCAACTGACTAAGTTATGAGAATTCCTCACATTAAGAAGTTTTTGGTCCTGTGAAGGCTTGATGCCCCAGTGTAGGGGAATTCGAGGGCAGGGAGGCAGGAGTGGGTGAGTGAGTGGGGGAGCACCCTCATAGAAGCAGGAAAGGAGGGATGAAATGGGGAATTTCCAAGTGGGGTACTGGGAAAGGGGATAACATTTGAAATATAAATAAAAAATCCAATAATAATAATAATAAACAAAGTTTCTCAATACTCTTCACGTTTTAGTCCTCCAGTGTCACCACCAAAAAACCTATAGACATGACAAGTTCTGTATCATATTGTAAGAATCTAGTATCCATAACATCTGGGCTAATCTTTTCATGTGCATTCATTTTCCTTTGTTGTCTAATATTTACACATGTACTCATATAACATTCACAGGTCTAGGAGCATTGTTTCACATCTAGAACAAATAGAATTTATTACTAATGTCTCACATTTTCAACACCAAAAAGAACAATAACATCAGAATATAGGAAACTAAAGAATAAATAAGAAAAATGGAATAATGGAAGTAAAGTTTTCTTCGTTTTCATAGAAAATGAGTGAGGAAAAAAAAAGACCAAAATTCAATTTGTAAAAAGTGGAGGGATGAAATGAATCCAGCAATGTTTGGCTTCAGAGACCTCACATTTAAGAGATGAACTATGATTTATACACATGAGATGATTGTCCAGTTTTTGTTCTTTTCTTATCAGTTCTCCACTTTACTCAAGTGTAGTCAGCTTCCTTATGTTGACACCACAGTATTATCCCAGAAAGCCAGTCTGTTTCCTTATCTCTCACTCTCTGTTTTGTGTGGTATGCAGATCACTGGTGAACATTCAACCAAGGTGAAATAAATGAATGAGTTCTACTTCTTCTGTGCTTAGAAAAAATTTGGTATGATTTGGAGAAAACATAGGGTATGCAAAGAACATAGGGTTAAAACAGTATTCTTACTAGCTTTTGGTATGATAATCTTGGGAATGGCTTCAGGGCACAGGGGTGCAGGAATTTTTACTGACAGCAGGTTCTGCAGCCAGTGAACACTGCTCTCCCTCCTGAGGTTACTGTTTTGTAGCATAAGGATCATGCAGGAGTTTGGCTTCTGGCTGTATCTCTCCCAGTGAGCTTAAGCAAAATAACTGCCCTTTCTAAAATGCAATTTCCTCATTTATGATACAGAAAATAATGAAGTAATGATAATTTCCACCTGACAAGATCATTGTGAGGAATAAACAATATAATACTGACAGTTCTTAATACCTATACAAACAAAGCATAAAGTAACCACCATCTCTAATTAATACTAGTCCTCTGGTGGGGTGACTAAAAGATGGAAAAAATTTAAGAAGGGCCATGCTATGCTCAGGCGTACAGAAACAGAGAAAGATATCACTTTATAAGACACTTCAAAAGTAGAGATTTATTTTAAATAAGGCCAATGATCAACGAGTATAACCAAATATCAAATAATAGGGTATATAAACTCAACTACTTCCTGGTATAGCTGCATAAAAAAATCTTACAGGCAAAAATTTCTCACACACAAAATAGTGCATAGATGTGTGATAATCAACACAGTTGTTTCCGGGTCTCATATAAACAGTGTCTACATGGACAGTAACGGAGCTAACTTCAGGATTCTGAGCATTTGTCTAGGAAGTTCTCACCTGGGGTTTCCTTATTGTGTTACACACTAAATAATGATTTGTATTTAACTTAAGTTCATGAACCAGCTCTTAACATTGCTTATTCTACCCGGTGATTTTTAATCAGGCCAATAAATCTATGACACAAAGAAATACAGTTTGCTGTAAAGAGAGAATGCTTCTTGTAGCAATGTCCCTTAACCTTTTAAATTAACACCTGACTGTGTTGTTTCAGCCTCCCTTTTACTCCCTTTAACGCTAGCAATTACTCTTGCATGTGTGTGCTCTTCCATCCTCTCCCCTGGTATTTACACTGAGATCGTCATCTCCACCGGCTTCTACAAACATATACATTACCAAGTTCCGGCCAACATTTTGTGTCCTTGTCTCATTTACTGTGGAAATAGAATTTATATTTTTTGGCTGTGAGTTACAGTGAAAATGGGATTTGAAAATACATTTTAAAAGCTGATAAAAATTAAATTTTAATTGTGTTACATTACATCCAAAATTCTAATGTTTGCTGATTAAGTTAATATTTACTCAGCTATACCACTTTTGAAATAACCCAAACACATACATCTCTAGTTTCTAGGAGGAGGTTGCTGCTATATTCAATAATTTCCCAATGTTGGTTTCTTTTTCCTCAGAGAAGCTCAACACCTTCCATGGCTTTCTTGATTTGAATGTATAAAATTGATATCCTCCATACAGTAATATGAGTATGTTTTTTTGGAGTCAGAGTTTTAGGCAATAAAATTACAATATGCTATTAAATACTACACAAGTCAGTGATAAAATTTTAAAGGAAAATAAAATTGATATTAAACAGAAATTATTATTAATAATACCTATTAAGATGAGAATAAAATTCTGCTAATATTTCTTTATTATTTTATTGTTGGATTTTATTATTTCTTATATTAGACATCAACTTTTATAAATATATGAGATGGTAAGAAGACTATTTTTTAATTTATTTTTTATTTTCGTATATGTGTATGATAATTACATCATTCCCTCCTCTTCCCTCCAACACCTCCTGCTCTCCCTACTCTCTGCCTTTCAAATTTATGGCTTCCTTTAATTGTGTGTGTGTGTGTGTGTGTGTGTGTGTGTGTGTGTGTGTACATACATATGTATGTGTATATACTAAACAAATCTATAAACTCTGAGTCTATTTAATGTTGCTCATATTTACATAATTTTCGAATTGATCACTAGATGTTACACAACCAATTATGGGGTCTCATCTCTGGGGAAAACTAATTCTCCCTCTCTCAGCAGCCATTAATTACCTGCAGCTTTTCATGTTGGGATAGAGCCTTAATAATTTCCCCCATCTACTTGGGCATGCCTAATGATATTGTCATTGCTCTAATCTTGTTTATGAAGCCATATTGGTTTTTTTTTTTAAAATAGGATAAGGGCTATGAACTCTCTCTTCAGAAAGAAACACAAGTAAATCCACATGTATGTACACTCACAACAGTGTTTTTGGAAATTTTAAGAAAGACTAAAAAGAATTCATTTTCATTCAATGAGTTCATATTGGTAGAAAGTGGTAACATCAAGATTTCCTATATATTCTAGTTGTTCATGCAAAAGATGAATGCCTAGTGCACATACATCTCAATGAGATATGTTTCTCATTAAATGAAAAAGACACAACTAACAGGCATGAAGTACATGAATAATGCCTCATAAACAAGAGTGTCTCTGCAAAGCAAGTGACCAATGAGAGGAATGTTCATGTGGCTTCTAAGGAATTGTATCTGCAGTATCTGCATCCTAAGGGCTTGTCCTTGAGCTACATTTCAAGAACTAGCTGTAATAAAAGAGATGATAATTTTTAACAAAGAGGCTTTAATCTCCCCCTGGGGAAAAGATAACGATCAAGTAGGAAAGATTCTACTGTGCACATGTTTTTAAATAATTAAAACCAGCAATCTGCAAAGAGGCCCTGTATTCCTAATGCGGTAGATCCTCATTCAAAGGAGACGCCAGCATAACCATGAAGTAGTATTCATTTTGGTTGTGAGCAAACAGATGCCCAAGGTCACCTCCGAGTTCCACAGATTTTTAGTGTTGCCCCACTTTCCACACTGTCCCAGTGTCTTCAGAGGGCATCCACAGTGGCTTGTACCAATGTTATTGATAGCAGTATAGAAAATATTTTAAAAGATCAATAGGAACAGATGTGTACTTAATCCCTTTTAACTCTCATGACTTAATTCGCATTCTTTCCAGTTCTCCGGGTTATTTCCCATTAGTTTAATTTACCAGAAGGTGATTTGGGACAAAGAGATGATTAAACTAATCCAGGTTGAAAGACCGTGATCTCATTGTGAGTCACGGAGACTCATTCTCACAAAGGGAAAAAAAGAGACCTTCTGAAAATGACTGAGTATTTAGATGACTTTAAAGTAATCATATATGGCGAGTGTATAATGTGTAGCTGATTAGCCGGTAGTGGCCATAAATGAGGAGCACATTATTCTACTACGCATGAACTCCTTTCACAGCCTGGAGTTCTGCTTAAACATTTCTATTGATTTATATTAGTCTACCAATGGGGTATCTAAATCCTAACAATTATGTTCGGAGGCAACAGGAAAGCGGAAGGAAACAATCAAACAGAAAGTAACTATGTGGGCAGGTTCTCCTATTAATTGAACACTTATTTACTAGCAGGAACCCAAGATCTATAGCCGTCAACTAAGTAAATAAGCTATCACAGCCGAAACACAAGGATCAACACAGGTAAATGTTGAGGTTTGGTCTTTTGCTATCTATTGTAACGCTAAGTGTGACCCGGAAGACCTAGCTGTCCCAAAAACAAAAGTCCCCATGTAAGATGCTAAATGATCCTCCCCCCTCCAAGTTATTTCTGATTGGTAAATAAAGACACCAACAACTAATAGTTTGACATGAGAGACACGGGCAGAGTTTAGGTCTCATGGGCTTAGGGTCACAGGAATATGAGGAGAAAAAGAAAGTACAAGAGGGAGAAAAGGAAACTCCTAACCCATGGTGGGTTAGGAGTCAAAAGAACATGGCCCTGAGAGTTGGCTAATTGGAGTTAATTCATAACTTGGGGTTGTTGATAGGAAATAGACTTTAATAGCATGGAGGGTAGTATTTCCCCAGCTCTTGTGTTATTTAAGGCTTATTGTAAATATAAGGGTGTATATGTGTTTTATTTGGGAACTAAAGAGACAAAGGCAGGGTAGAAAACCAAGGTCAGGGTTCCTTCCAGTCGGGGCCCGGGTGCTCAGCAGATCCCGGGAGACAGCTCTGCACCCAATCTCACAGAACCCAGAGCAAGTGGGCTCCCAGGAGCTCTAACCTGAGCAGAATCTTAGGTAAAAATGAGTCACCCGTGATGTCTGCTGTTAGAAGTTCTAATCGTGATGCTGGCCTCCAGACTTATACCACTCAGACCTTTGATGGTCCATTGACAAGGACATCAAACAGCTAGAGATTGACATCACTAATCTGAAGAAATCCCTTGTTTCACTGTCTGAAGTGATCTCCAAAAATTGCAAAGGACTTTATTGGAATTGATTTACTCTTTTACCATAGAAAAGATTGTGTACAGCTCTAGACTGTGTATAGCCCTTAAAGAAGAATGTTGCTTTTACATAGACAAGACAGGGATGGTTAAAGAGAGCATGAAAAAGGTCAGAGAAGGCCCTGAGAAAAGACAGAGAGAGAAAGAGAAAGATGAGAGCTGGTCCAAGAATTGGTTTTCAACCTCTCCATAGTTGTCAACTCTACTTCCTCCCATCTTGGGACCATTAATTGGGTTATTTTTGTTTATTTCTTTTGGTCCCCAGGCCTTAAATAGGCTGACTAACTTTGTGAAACAACAGATAATTTGATAGCAAAACCTATTCAGATACGTTACTATAAGTTAGCTATGGAGGACCACGAGACTCAAGATGAGGTTGTTACTCTATCCAGGGTGTTCCCAAAACCCATCTGCACCCAACCTAAAAGAGGAGACTTCCGCACCTAGACCAAGCAGAGACAGGTCACCCAGAACCCCCTTTGACTGGCGATCTGAATTCTTGTTTAGACTGCAAGGCTAAGCACTGCAAGGGAATATAAGTAAAAGTTAAAAGTATCTCTCTGGGTTCCCTGAGGGACAAGTCTGACTGCATAGGGGTTGATGTCAAAAGTATCCCCTCTCCAGGAAAAAGACATCAGGATGAGTATGGTCCTCATACCTCACCGGACAACGATAGGAGGACCAGAGCCATTGCATGGCCCCCTTCAATTACTGGAGGTCAGGCCTCTATCCCCGCCTTCGTAAGATTAGAATTACCATGGCCCTTCTATACTTGCAGAAGGGAAGAGATGTCAGAGGCAGCCCTGCTTATACACTGAAGGCCTAAAATCAGCCATAGGCCTAAAATCAGCAACAAGCCTGACATACATGCATGCTAACACAAAGTCTTGGGTCTCTGTGGAAAAACACTGAAACAGATGGCTATAAGCTATTGTAAACAGGCAGCTTTTGTGGAAATTTACCAGCCTGAGTAGTCATAGACCTTGAAAATAGGTAGCCTTGGCAGACAATACCAACTTAGATAAGGACAAGTGAATCATAGGCAGAGTCATAGCGACCAGTCACCTGAACCTTCACCCAGCCGATACCCTGTTCTGAAAGATATCGTACTCCCCCTGAACACCCACGCTCCAGTGTCATCCCCTTCCCCATCTCCTGCCTTTTTGTGTTTATAACCCCTGTGTGAATAAACAAAAATTAAGATTTGATTATAAAAAAAAGAAAGAAAAGAAAATCAAGGCACATTAAATACTTTCTACAACAAGTAAAACTTTCCCTCAATCTCAATTGTACGTGATTTAGCCTAGAAAAGTTTAGAATTATTATATATCAGCTTCAAAACTAACAATATTTATCATGACCACTACTTACGTGTGTGGCTACATTAAAATCTAGAGCTCAGTATGTTCAGCAACTTCTGCAAGCTCTCTTGGTTTTGAAACTCTACTGAGCCGGGCAGTGGTGGCGCACGCCTTTAATCCCAGCCCTTGAGAGGCAGAGGCAGGTGGATTACGAGTTCGAGGCCAGCCTGGTCTACAGAGTGAGTTCCATGACAGCCAGGGCTACACAGAGAAACCCTGTCTCGAAAAAAAAAACAAAAAAAAAAGAAAAGAAAAGAAATTCTACTGTTTCCGGGCTGCCAGCACACCATGCCACTCCGCCTTTCTCGATGGTGTGCCTGTAACTTGTTTCCCCGGCTTCCTTTATATCACATTGTATAACCTTCAGTCCTTTTAAACTATTTCTGCTGATTCTCATTTAAAAGACCTGTGTGCTGTTTACTCTTTCCACTCCACTGTAGTCACCCTGAACTAGTTTATTCACATTTAGTCAAAGCCTTCGTGGGCTTTGTAAGACCCAGTTAATCGTTGACTGTAATGTAACACGGTCCTTTATACTTACTTGTCCTCTCAACCTGAAACTGTCATATGAGTGCTTGCCTTAATTTTCAGATATTATCATAAGTTCTTGTGATGAGAAATAAAAAAAAAGTGAACATTTTATGAATCTTGTGTATCATTGGAACGATGACTTTGACATAAGACTTGTATGGAACCAATTTTACTAGCCTAAAATAAAGCTAGATATAGACGCAAACAAAATTTACACAGGTGCCATATATGTAGAACTAAATATATTGCTGAGTAAATCATTTGACCCAAAGAAAATACCAGGAGATAAATCTCTAAAATTGGTATTGATGTCCTCCCTGCCCCTGAGTATCAAAAAATATGTATAATGTCTTATTAGGGACTAAGTAATTGTTTTGCACTATCCAAGCCTTAGAAGGCTACTATGTCAAGTGAAACAAATTAAGTTTAAGGGGATTTATTCCTGCAAACAGTTCATTCATCAGGCAGCACTCAGAACCAGAGATTCAGAGTACCCTCCCAAGCGATGTGAGAGTGCATAGGCTGACCATGGAGGCAAAGGCCAAAAATCACCTGACAGACTCTTGCTAGAAATCTGCTTATTTCAGCACAAAATAATGAGACACATGCCTTATATAGGTTTGAACTGGCATGCTGGGTATGAGTGGTTGAAACTTAGATACTTCTTGCAAAATATATTAATTTGTTCACATTCTAAGTATGGTCATGGATCTCAAAGTACAGAGACAACCTCAAGCTACTGATATCCTTCTTTCTTGGCTTAAATATAGGCAATCATTCTCAATAAGGGCTTGAAACCAAGTTCATACATCTTACAGATAACTTAGAGATAACTTAGTTATGCTCAAGTGAATTCCAAGGATCAGGCAAAGGCAGAAGGCAAGTGGATCCAGAAGGTAAAGGATGTTACTGAATGCCTCCAGTTTCACCACAAATAAGACTATAGGCCTCACTTTACCTTTATTGTTACTTGAACAACACAAGATATCTTAGGATCCCAATATTACACTATTATTGTTATGGGGAGTGCTGGTTGTTATCTAGGAATTTGCTCACTTTGTTCCTTGGCATAAAAAAATGAATAGCGTGGAATGAGAGAGGACCAAGCTTCAGAGAATGCTTTATCCCTTCAGAATAGGAGAAGCCCAAGGTTAGGAGTCCAGGAAACAGGCTTAGGTATTTTATAGGGCTTCTGAGTCCTCCTCTTTTGCTCTTGGTCCTGTTTAGATACTCATGTTGTCATGCCATAGCCCAACCCATGCCTTCCCACATTTTTTTTCTCACAATGTCTTCTAGGAACAAGAATCGTTCATCTCAGGGAGCCTGCTTTTGCCTGCTGGTCTACTAATGTTACCTTCCCTTCATCATGATGCTATGAAAAACTATGAATGCAGAAGAAAAGGTATAGAGTGTTCCAAGAGTAAATATGGGTGAGAAGTATGGGTTCCATCCTAAACAAGAGCTGAAGGATCAGAAACATGAGGAAGTCCAAGCTAGAGTTAACCATAAAGAGAAAAGATCTTGGCTGTGCCAAGAAACAAGGCAGACTAGAATGCTAGAGTCTTCACAGTAGTGAACAATAGAACATTTCCTCACATCAGAGGGAAACAAAGTCAGAATTCTGAAACTGTAGAATTAAGCCAAGCATTTAGGAATAAACTCAGAGCCTGAAGCTCTAGGGCAGTGAACTGGGCCTTCATGTCTGAGAGGGGAACAAATGGCCAGGAATCAAAGCCTAGAGCAGTAGCTCAAGAGTCAACTGAGATATATAACCTCAGATTTGGGAGGCTGAGGCAGGAGAATTACTATGAGTTCAAGGGATAGTCTGGGTTACATGGTGAATTCTAGTCCAGCTGGGGCTGTGTAGTAATATTCTGTCTCAGTAAAGCATGGCAGAAGGAACAGAGACCTGTGTACCCTTTTTAATAGGGCACTAGCCACATCTGATACCCTCATCTTGAGAGTTAGAAGTTCACCGTTCTCTTCTGTAATGGATTTTGGTGATTGTATCTAACATTTACTTTTCAGAATTAGAAATCACTGTACTTGTTCCTATAGCCCAGTATCACCCTAGACATGATCTCGTGCTTTAAAGTCAACAATCTCCAACAGAACAACAGGCCTTGATTATTAGTCCAGGGCTATCTCACCTTCTCCCAATGTTGCTAAATTGAACTATTACTTACTTAGTCCCTTTTGGAAATTTACTCAGAAATTACTTTCTTTCCTAAGTGCCTGTTTTAGGATGTGGTGGTGCACGTCCATAATACCAGCATGTAGGAAGCAGAGACAGGATGGTTCAAGAGACATTGAGGCTTTCCTAATCTATGGGATGAATTCCATAAATGATGAGAGAGAGAGAGAGAGAGAGAGAGAGAGAGAGAGAGAGAGAGAGAGAGAATTTTCTTATGCCTACATTGGCACACATATCTAAATTCAGCATCAATCATTTCTTCAGAGTTGGTTGCTTTTTCTGTGTATTCCTTACATTTATATGTTCATCTACTTTCTAGATCTTTCTGCTCTCTGTCCAACATTTTAAACCACAGAACCTCTCTTTTTGGGCAACATGACTTTTTCATTACTGTTTCATAATTATAAATATATTTGTATCTTCTTTGAGAATTCTTAGCATGTAGGAACTGTCCCCTGCCAATCTGTTGCTCCCTAAGGAGGGATACCCCATCTTTTGGTCTAGAAGAAGTGGATCCACCATCACCTAAACATTTATGTCTATGAGTGTCAAGATCTTTTTTTTACAGAAGGTAAATATGTTTGGAGACCGTTTAAGTGTTGGGCTCCGTTTGGTTTTGAACATTCAGCCCTCCGCCTCAGCTTCTTGAATACTCCACCATACCTGAGTTCAGTTTCAAGCATTCTTTAAGGTGGTATGCATTTTGTTTTAAAAATCCTCTTGAAGTACCTTGCTTAATTAAAATATAACTACATCACTGCCTCCATATCTTTTCTCTTGTGTCCACACTCCTCTCCCAAATTCATGACCTCTTCTTTAACCATTGATTTCACATATATGTATAAACAAACATATAATTACAACCTGCTGAGTCCTTTAAGTGTTCCTTGAATGTCTCTGTTTCTGAGGTTAGCCATTCAGTAGAAGATAACCAAAAAGGGGACTCACCCCTGGGGAAGATTAAGTTTCTCTCTCAATTGCCTGTAGCTCTTTATCTAAAGCTAGAGTCTGTGAAATTTCCCCATCTGTGTTAGGATGTTAACTACTGTTGGAATTGTTCAAAACTTGTTCAGAAAGCCATGTTGTCAAGATCTCATGGGGTGTACCTTTCCTGTAATAGATGGAAGGTACAGTCCCACATCATACTCCTTGGTTCTCTGGCTCTTACAATGTTCATTCCCACATACACGTTCTTCTGCAATGTTCCATGAGCTTTGGATACATGAATTATATTGTAGATATCACTTGGTACTCAGCACCTCACAGTCAGTTTTTCTCTTCATTTTCTATTTCTGTAATAGTCTCCTTTTGCTGAAAAAAAAATGTTTCTGGGGCTGGAGAGATGGTTCAGTGTTTAAGAGTACATCTCGTTCTTTCAGAGGACCCAGAGTCAATTACCAGCATCCACATGATAGCTCATAGCCATCTGCAGCTATAGTTCTAGAGTCTCTGGTACCCTCTTCAGCCCTCCAAAGGCATCATGCATGCACATGGTACACATACATTCACTCAGGCAAAACACTCATACATGTGAAATAAATCTTTAAAACATTAAAGAGAAGATTTTTGCTGCAGGGTGAAATCAGCACTCATGTTTAGACAAAAATATTAGTAATTAGATCACAGTTTAAAAGTACATTGCTTTAAGAAATCCATTGGTTAGCCATGTAGCTGGCTAGATTTATAGTACCAGATAGTATTTCCCTCCTGTCAAGCAGGTAGTGTATAGCTACTTTGCATTATTATGGCTATAATACCTGACACAAACTTAAAAGAGGAAAGAATTATTGTGTCTTGTAGTTTTATTTGTTTATATGGCTGATTGGTTGCCCGCATGCATTTGGGTAGAATATAATGGTAGCAGAAACATGTAGCAGTGTACAGCTTAATTCTTGGCATCAGTTATGTATGGCAGACACTGTTCATACCATGGCCAACTAAGAAGCAGAAAATATGACAGAAAGCAGAGATCTTGTGTAACCTTTGAAAGCCTGCCCAAAGTAACTTCACTTCCACCAGACAGTTCCCACCACATAAAAGTTCTATAGCCTGTCAAAAACAGCATCACCAGCTGGAGTACAAATGTTCAAAACATGAGCCCGTAGAGAACATTTGGAGATCAAGCCATAACCGTAGGAAGGATGAAGTTAAATTGAAAAATAATAATACAGTTTAAAATTATTATGAGAAATGTTTTCTTCCATAGCAAAACAAGTGTACTAGACAGCTCAAAGAACAATAAATCATTTCACTGCCCTTCTGTGTACCTCTTCCCTAGCAAATCATTTTGAGGAAAAAGAATGCTCTCCATGAGATGATATTATTGGATACCTGAAGAATCATTAAGAATATTGCTCTGGAGTATATTTGTAGATTTAGGAATATGTACATATACACATATATGCATGTTACAACAATTAATGAAAAGGATACCATGAGTTTTTTAAAATATTTTATTTATTTATTTATTTATTTATTTATTTATTTTATTTACATGAGCACATTGTAGTTGTCTTCAGACACACCAGAAGAGAGAATCAGATTCCATTACAGATGGTTGTGAGCCACCATGTGGTTGCTAGGAATTAAATTCAGGACCTCTAGAAGAATAGCCAGTGTTCTTGACCACTGAGCCACCTCTCCAGACCAAGGCCATGAATTTGAAGAAGAGCAAAGGCAGTTTTATGAGAGTGTTTGAAGGGAGGAAAGAGAATGGGGAAATGATGTAATTTTAATCTCATAAAAAGAAAAGAATCTTTTTAAAATGCTGCAATGTGGCAGAATTCTATCATTCCAACTAGGCTGTCCTTATTTTTCCTAAAAGTGTGAGACTTGGTGAATACCTTGCAGTTTAATGTCCTCTTACATCTTGAAGATACGGATTTGAAATGTGGAAATATACCACCTTTCAGCAATTTATCAAAGTGATTGATGAACTCGGAATTTTTGCTGTATCTTATTTTTTTATATTTCCATATTCATTGCTTGTGTTAGACAAAGAATCCCAAGCTAACTTATGTTGCGTGTTAATCCAACATGGATTAATCCTTGGAAGCTTTGAAAGTTTACCAGATCTTTCAAAGCAATGTAAAATTAATTTGAGATCAAGTCAGCACAGAGGACCAAAGCTTGGCCTGGCTAGTTACTTGGTGATTTTTCAACAATGGAAAGGCAAGGTGAGGGTGTCAGCAGTATGTGCAGATGCAGAACTCTCTGTAATGGGATGGAATGGAATAAATGAGCTACTGATCTGGAGTTTTCTGTGAACTTTTCTATTTTAACAATTTTAGTCCCCCTGTTAAAAAATACAACAAGTTATTCACATCTTTATGAAAGCAGTCAAGAAAGACCTTATGGAAAATGATAATTTTCTATATAGTTGCCTACTATGAACTTCTCGCTTATAAGATTACCCTGATACCTTGTTAGAAGCATTAAAAAAGTAAAATTTCTCCAAAAAGTCCTTAGCTACTTATAAATGACTATCTATGCAAACAATTTATTTTCAAAAGGTATTTACTCTTACAATACTTGCTGCAGCTCTTGGAATTCAGTCATCCCATGCTCTCTGTGGTTCACTCTGTTGGACTAACAGTTGTCATTGTGAAGGAAAGTCTAGATAAAATGTCATGAAGTTACTAAGCACTTCATAGTTGACCAGTTTTATCTATTTATATATTTTACAATACAGCAGTTGTTTTATAGTTTGACATCCAATTTATAACTAGAAATACTGAATAGTATTTCTAGGACCACAGTAGTATTCTGCCCAGACAAAAATCCAGCTTTACTTTGGAAGTTATTAGGTACTTCTAAGTTGGTCCTCAACAAATTCCAGAAGTAAATGCCTGGTGAACATCAGAAGCCCAAGAACTAGATTCCGATGCCCTTGTTAAGTCACCTTCCAACCAGAGCTTGCTTTGTAGACAACTACCAATCACAGCCATTTCAGAGATGTAACATTTAAGTACAATTCAACTGTTGCCTGAGCAAACAAAGCCATGTCTTTGACTCCACTTACCTTTTCATTAGCTTCAAATTAAAAGTATTCTTCAGGTTAAAGAGTCACACTACCTGTAAATGTTACATAAACATAACAAAAAAAATCTGATTCATTCAAATATGTCTTTCATTAATTTTCATCTTATTACCTACAAAGGGGACAATTTTTTGTTAGAACATTTTTCATAACACATCTCAGTAAAAACTGGGGTCATATAGCAGCATGTTGGCCAAGAAAATCATAGGCTATTAGAGTTATCAAATGTAGGCATAGAGGGTAGATTATTGGTCATCATTATCTAAAGAGTAGGTATTTTCAACAATAAACAGAAAAGCTTATTGTTGGCTGCAATCACCATGATTATAGACATAAATCTCGGCTAAAAACAAATTTCAAGCCTGAGTAATATGGCCTTGGTATTTCTCATCCACTTGAATTCATCTGTTGAAATTCTATTCCCCACAACACTAAAAGTAAGGCCTTGGAAAGTGAGTAGGTCATAGGGGTAGCCTAAAAGGGACACCTTTCTCTTCTATCAAAATAAGAAACAGCTAGACACAGGAGGTGGGTCCTGGCCAGGCACCAAGTCCACAGACAGCTCGACTTTTGGTTTCCTAGTCTGTCATCCTGTAAGAAATAACCTCTTATATAGTTTATAAGACATGAGGTCCATGGTATTCATTTATAGTAGTTCAAACAGACCAAGTCATATACTTACAGTCCTCTCAAAGTTGAGTCAGATCAAGTCAGCATTATAATTTACCAAGGTAAAAAATGTCCAAAAGACATACGAGCAAGACAAAAACATCAGAGTGTGTTCCATCTTAACTCAATTACCAAGGTTAAACCATCAACTTTATTTTACCTGAACAACAATAAAGTTCAGTCTTTTTAAGATACGGTTTGGTTGAATAATCTGCCAATATTTTTATTTAAAGCAGTATTTGAGGTAGAAATAGTGGAGGCATGTTCTAGCGGCTTGTTTTCACCCCTGCCTTTAATGTAATGTTGTGGTCAAGATTTAGTCCACTCTATTTCTTTCTACTGTATAAATAATATATTTCAATGTACTATGCTGCAGTGAGGTATTCTTGAGGCATTGTAATAAAATCAGATTGTCATAAATTTTCTCTCAAATTATATTCCTTACAAATTGTGATTACTCAGAAACAACTTTATAATTTTCTACTAATCTATATTCAACTGTAATATATACAACTTAGAGAAGTGACTGAAAATAAAAGGGTTTTTAATGGAAGAACAAGTCTGAAATATCACAGCTTAGAGAAATGTAAACATGACTCATGCACAAAGTTCTAGGTTGATTCTATGGGAGACGCAGCATTTTCAAAGTTTCTCTCACATATTATCTGTAGTCTAAATCCCTTTATGCCAAAGAGGCCTGTGAAAGCAGGCAGTCAAGACACCTACCCTGATGCCTCTTTCCTTGATTTAGAAGATATCTAACTTTGATTTGCTTATTATCTAACAAGTTTATATTGTCTGAAATGTTAATAAAATTCAGCTATATTTACCATGCTAATTTTGCATTATAGTAGAAATATCAAAAGAAATATCAAGTATAGTCCCTGACTCCAAAACAAGAGATATTAGGAAGGCAGTTTCATTTGTAGCTGGGATCCTTCGAGAGAAAGTCCTAATAAGACTCATTGAGGATTTAATCCTCTGGTCCAGAGTTTCTCCAACAGGATGCACATGTGAGCCATCTCCAGTAACACAGGAAAAACTGCCGTAGCTCAGGGCCCATGTCCAGAAACCCTAAATCACTGATATGTAGGACTGGGGAGGTTTCAAAGTCTCAAGAATTTTTTTACTATGCAGAAGATATTAACAATTGTTGTATGCGCTTCATTTCTTTTAGTGATTCTGAATTTACGGTGCTTCTGTCTCTGTGACAAGTTTTGCCAATGAGGGGAATAGTTTGATGAAGCAATGCTAATGGAGTGATAGTAAGATCTGTTGGATAGAGGCCCAAAATTTAAAAAAAACAAAAACAAACAAACAAACAAACAAAAAACAAGAAATCTCACAGTAGAGTCAAACCCAGACCGTCAATTGAGCCAATGCTGTAAAACTGAATTTTTCACCCAAAGTGTAAGGCTGGACTCTGCCTGGAACTCTAGGGCATTCAGAGACAATAAATGAAGGGTACATTTTCTCTTTTGTGAGATCATTGTCCATAAGCAAGAATAATGAAGCAGCCTACAGTAGGCTCGCGCAATGTTGTAAGCATGTGTTAGGGTTGATTATAAGGGCATATGCCGTGAACAAGAGATGCAGTGCAGATGCTGTTTATGAACATCTGTAAGGAAAACCACTGTGATAGCAATGTGGCAGAGGGCCCAGGGAGGAGCAAGGCTTAAGAGAAAATGACAGAGCTGAAATAATAAATGTCATAGCTGCCACTGGTTAACTCTGATACATAACAGAGATTCAACACTATGAAAAGATACCAACCTTAACTGGGAAAAAATAGATTCTATAAAACATAATCTCTAATGTGACATTAATAGCATACTCCAAAAATTCTAAGAGTCAGGAGTGTGAAGGAGGCAACCCAGGAGGGCACAGTAGGTCTCTATCAGCTACTCCTGGACGTGGCTGTGACAATCACTGATAGGCTTGGAATTTCTTGGAGCAAATCCTGTCTTTGGACAAGATACAGAGCCATATTGTACCTCACTTTCCTTATCTAGTGACTATAGAAAGTAATAGTACTTACCTCAACATAGGAGTTGAGGGGCTGGACATATGGCTTAGAGGTTAAGCACTTAAGAACTCTTCCAGGGGACCAGAATTCTGTTTCCATCACCCTCATCCGGCAGCACCTGTAGCTCTATCTCCAAGGGATCTCCAAAGGATGGTATGTCCTCATCTGGACTACACACACACACACACACACACACACACACACCTTTTTTAAAACAGGGAATGAATGAATTATCACACATAAAGGGGTTAGAAATGTACCCAGTATATATTAAGAATCAAATGTTTTACCACGGTAGTTTAAATTTACTGAAGGGATAATATTGTTAGAAATGTACCAATGGTAATTTTAGGCAGAGTGACTACTAGGTACTAAATTAAAGGAAAAAAATGGCATGCCAATTTTCAAGATGCTGAGCATAAAAGCGTAAACTGAGATATCTGAACAATCTAAGATGAAGGGGTAGACATGTATGGTCAATGGCAACCGAAACACCCGTTTTCAGCTTCCTCCACTTCTGGTCTTTTCTTTGTTTCCCTGTCCTTCATCTATGTGCAATGACTTAGTCTGACAGCAGAAACAGTTACAAGCCCAAGTACTCGGGGATTATAGGGTGAGCTACCAGGCCTGCTTTGCAATACTCTTTCTGTTTTAGAAAACAATCCCTTAGGAGCCAGGAATGTAACAGTTTAGAGGTAGAATGCTTATGTATATAACTGCTTATCTGTGTAGGTAAGACTCTGGGTTCAAACCATTTAGCCTTTACCTACATCACAATGGATACTTTCTGAGCCTTTTTGTTCCCAAGGTGGATTTTTTCATTCCATATCTAATTCTTACTTTAAGTTTTTTTTATATTTCCCCCTTTCAAGTCTCGCCTCTTTTGTGTCTCTCAAGCATGATCAAAATCTGTCTTCCTCTTTCCTGTCTAATTCCTCATCCTAGAACTCAAAGTGACTTTCTGCTTGGAACACAAATCTCAGCCATCTGAGTGCCTTTAAGATTTCAATATGTAATCAGGAATAATTTTCTCCACATATTTGATCCTTTTCAGTGCCTCTAAATGATTACAATAAATCTTTGGATCATGTCTACAGCATCCTTGTGCTTCAGACTATGCATTATTTTATTACCTTCAAAGTCTTGGATGGTGCAACGCCCTTCTAAATATGTGCATCTTTCATGGTAGCAATCCCATGTGACTCACACAGACAGCATTGCACATGCTGCTTCTCTGGGGTCCTTTTGCATAAGCGTCATAAGAATTCATCTTTCTGCAGCCTAGGCTTTGTTTTACTTTTCAAGGGGAATAAAAGGACTTTAAAAGCTCAGAGACTACACTAAATTCCAATGCAATTCCCACTCCAGATCTTCCCACTCTTTACATTCTGTTAGAAAAAGCTTCAGTGTTCACCAGATCCAGAAATATTCTTTGTAAGTTTTTAATGAAATTATTAATGCTATTCACAGGTATCTCACATCCCAGAAAATAATATAAAGGTGTAGTGGCCTATGATATAAAGAATGGAGAATGCCACAAAGTTATGGGCTGTCTTAATTTTAAAATCTTATTTTTATTATGAAAGTAAGTATGTGCTTATGAGTCTACTTTCCTAATGCAGAGACATTTGAGTAAGAATGCCATAAAAGACTAATAATAACTAAGTATATGTTATTAATTATTTTTCTAGTCATTTTTCAGTAAATACATTTATTTAACTAATTTATATTTTTGTTCAAAATCGGTTTAAGTTCACCTACTTTGAGTATACTTTTTCTAAAATGACATATATTGCATATTTACAATGTGCCAGGCTTTGTGCTAAGAGATTCACAGAAGTAATTTCATTTCACAGTCACAATCATGTGTCAGGTTATTATCTTATCATTGTAGCATTACAAAATATAAGGTAGTTTTGCTCATTTTGCAAATAGAGAAATTATTATTTGTGGAGCTGTTGTTATGGGTTAGTATTTATTCAAATAGGACCTTGCAGAAATTAATTCCAGTAATAATTAATATGTCCATGCCTATCCCCACAAATCCAAATCTTCACAATCCACATCTCTGAGGAAACAATACAAATTTAGCCATCCCCCAGAAGGAATTATTCTGTTCTATCAAAATGTGAGAACCATTGTATCTCTGCAGCTACTGGGGACTGTCTCATCTGACGTGATCAGTGTCATACCTGATCACTTTGTTGTGTGGGGTGTCAGAGTAAGTCTCACGCAAGACTAGGGGGGGACGATCCAAAGTCAGGCTCCCAAGGAGAGAACAGATGGTCTTACTGCTTCTCCTGGGGATATCTAACAGCCTTTGTAGTACAACTTCCAGCTTTAACTTAACTACTTCACATGGCAGCTTGTTATTATTGTCACCTTTAATTCATAAATGACATGAATCCAAAGTAGTGAGCATAGGGGCTTTCCTTGTCAACCTATTCAACCATGCCTACCTTTCCCATGACAGAAAAGATAACGGTTTGCTACTTCCAGGATGAAACCAGAACTCAATCCCCTTGAATACCAGGGAAAGACTATAGTTTATTTGCAAATTTCATAGTTTGTATTTTTTATTTCAAAATAATATGGTTCTTCTATAATGTGTGTATGTGTATGTGCATGCATTTAAGAGAGAGAGAGCACACAATATTTGTTATGCTGTCAACACATGGAAAGCTAAAATATTCTATAAATGTCTGAAAGGTATTCTATCTTATAATATATGTTATATGTGAGAAAAGTGTTCAAATATGGTATCCAAATTAAGTTAGAGGTTTAAATTATATTAAATTATAATGATACACAATAAACCTAATGATAAAGCTGAATATCAATTCAAGCTCACTGTGGATAGTGTTGATAATTTGGTTTATGATTTGAAGCCATCTGGGCATCACAGCTTCCCGGATTTTGTTTTTATGTGACATTTTCCTGTTTCTGTAGGACTGGGCATTGGAGTTTTAGTTTAACCCTCTGTGCTTGTGAGACAACATTAAAAGAGGGCCATTCCCAGAACATTGGCACTACTCATCCAGGGTCTGCCACCGCCATCTCCTCTTCTATCTAATGTTGATTATGCTCCGTGTAACACCAAACTATTTATGCTTCTACCTCCTTAATTCTTAGTTTTCAGTGGTTTTGACTTGATTGAAGATTTATACAAGATAGAGTTCCAAGAAAATCACTTGAGCAGTTTGGGTGCCTAATTCTTGTGTTAGTGAGTATAATTGTTGAGATTTACTACAACAGGATTCTTGTTTCTAGACATGTACTCTTTTACTAGAAGAAGAATTATCCCAAGACACTTGCAATTCAGATGCTTTTCTGTCATATTCCTAGATATGATTCATACAAACTGGTTAAAATACGATAATCATACCAACGTATAATTCAAATTTGTTATACTCAATTGTTTCTTCGTCTGAGAAAAATGACCTTCTACAATGTCTTAATCATATCTTCTACAGTGATTGTTTTTTTTCCTACACAAGGAACACCAAAATTCTAGAAAATATTTTATATCTTTTGATATACATGCACACACATATAAATACACACATATATGTCATATATTTGAAGCTATGCATATATGTATATACACATTTTCACATATCAAATGTTTTATATTCCTTGCCATAAAGATTTCAAAATCTTCTGTAATTATTTGGGGATATGTAAGTACATAGTTTTCCCACATGCATTCTCTTTCCACATATACATATATATGCCTCTTATACTCTATTGTATTTATATGTATATATCATATATATTTGTGCCCTTCCCCCGGCCTTGAGCAGGCCTGAGAGACCTTGTTTACCACAACAGACCAAGTGATAGTATCTAGGTGGAGTTACCCACCTTGGCTGCACGGAACTTAGAAGAACTGCCCCTGGGCTTGCCTTGAGATATCTCTGGCCGTGTCTGTGACCAAGAATGGATTATCTCACCCATCTCTGGCTGAAACAAGGAAGGGTTCAGTTGGGGTCTTTCCCTTTAAATTGAGAGCTGAACATTAAAGCATTGAGCCTTGATCAGAAAACTTTGTCTTGGCTTCATCTCTTCTCGCCCTCCGTTCTCCTTTCATTCCCAGCCCCCCTTTCAGATGAACCCAGAGGATCTGTGGCCATAGGCAGCTACAATATTCTTCATATAGAATATAAAACACCCATATAATGTTTTTGCTCTAGTATAGCTGTTAGATGTATTTTCAAAGCTGTTTTCAGATACCTCATGGCTGACATTTTGACATATTGAAATGTTATCAATGTTACAAAAATAACCTAAAGGATTTTGAGCATATGAGCAATTTTATCAAGAGTTCATTTAGATAATATTGACACATTAAATAGCTTAATAATGCTAGCTCTATAAATGACCATTTAGGTCATCAACTCAGAGAAACATAATCTTTGATCAAAACCTGTGTGTAATTTATGGTCTCACTCAATTTTATAAATGTCCTCTTATTGTAGAAGAAATTATTTTCAGTAAAAGAAGGAGAGATTTACTATCTAGGTCAATTTTACTCTTGCTAAGAAAATTTTAAGTAATGAATGCCCTGCAAATGACTTGATATAGACAGTCATGAATTTGGCAGTAAAACAAAATAGTGAGGTCACTGAGGTCACATCTCCTAACAAGAAACTTACAGCCCTCAACCTATATGAGAGACAATATTTACATCACTATAATTCTTTGTTGTGATCACTTTCTCTAGCCCTTAGAATTATATAGGAAAAAGTAGTTTGCAGGGCTGTACATGTGGCTTAGTGGTTAAGAGTGCCATATGCTCTTCCAGAGGACCCAAACCTGGTTCCCAGTACCCACATCAGTCAGCCAAAGCTGTGATCTAACTCCTGCTCCAGACAATCTGATACCTAATGCCTGCTTCTGGACTCCCTGGGTACATGTACATACACACACACACACACACACACACACTCATGTACATGCACATGTACACATACACACACACATACATGTATTCATCCACATGCTTACAATCTATACACACATACACACACACACACACACAAATACTCAGTCATGTACATATACACAAACACACACACACACACACACAAACATATACCACACATGCACATAAACAAAAATCTTTTAGAAAAGAAGAACTTTGATATGTTCATTAGTACTAAAGACAAAACAGACAATTCAATATCCAAACGGTATGTCACAATCATAGATTGGTTAATTCATTGTTTTGATTTTATCTCATTTGTTTTGTATGTGGGTGTGGGTATGCCTATGCTCAGGCATGAGTGTGTGTGAGTGTGTGTGTGGTAGTGGTGGTGCCACATTGCATATATGTAGGTCAGAGGACAACTTGAAGGAGTTGGTTCTCTCCTTCTACCATGTAGGTCCTACCTGGAGATCAAACTCAGGCTTAAAAACAAAAGCCTTTTACTATCCTGCTGGCATCTAGATGTGGGATAAAATAAAAATTCTTCACAGCCAACTGGAAAACCAATGATGACAGAGTAAGAAATTTGATTGGCATGTTACAATTCTCTATTCTTAGTGAGCCAAAATAGCATTTTTAGAATTTCATGTTGCAAAAAGAATAGAACATACCCCCTTTTTCACATAATACACTGATGTATATATTAGAAAATGAGAAAAGTGAACCTTTAGATGGTAAAAATATATAATAAATGTGATATGCTATGTCTCATGCTCAGAATTATTGTTATTAAAGACTTGAAAAATAACTATAATATCAAATAAACAGAACCTATTAACCTCAATATTCCTAAACCTACAATTAAGGTTCTTGTCTCTAAGTAACGTCCTGATCGGAAGCATTTCCCAAACCAATGATTTTCACAAATCTGACCTTCAGGTTGCTAACAGGTCACTCAAAGTAGAAATCTAAGACGGGAGCAACAAGAACTACCCGCATAGGTGGGTGGGGCCAAGGAGGCAATGAGATGTGTTCTTGCTGACCAACAGGGAAAGAAGTCTAGAACAAAGGGAAGGAAGGAGTGGGAACTCAGGAAAGGGGATGCTTTGAGGCTCTTGTGACCGTTCACAGAGGAACTTAAACTACCAAGAGAGTGCCACAAAGAGGCTGGGGCAATAAGCTTACAACCATTCTTTTTTCACCCTTTAATTTTGGATCACTGGGCCATTGACCCAAACCAGTAAGTGGCAAAAATACTGAAGTATACTAGCTTAGCCTATAAAGTTCATCCTTCTGGGACACAGAGTTGGATTAAGAGTTAAGAGTTGGACATAGAAAGGCAAACAGTTAGCACATTAGTACTAAGGTCTGTTCGGTACATATTTTTAAATTCTAGATCATCTATTGATTCAACAAATACTGCTCTATAGCTAATATGTGGTGAGTCCTTTATTACATGAGATATTGAAAGACGGCATGAAGGCATAAGAAATGGAAAAACATAAATATATTCCAACTCCTTGACTCAATTGTTATAAATGAGTGGAGCAGAAATAACTATCTCTGCCTGGAAAAGCTAAAGTAGTAGAAAGGAAGCATTATTCAAACTTAGTAAAGAAAAACTGAAGATTTCTCCGGGCCAATTGTTGATAAGTCTAAAGACTGTATCCTAGCAGAGAATGCCATGGAGTTATAATTACTAAAACTTAAAGAGGTACATAGAGACTCAGAACTCTACAACTCTAAATTTTTGTTCTAAATCTATAAAAAATTTTAATATGATATTTGGCATCAAAATTATTGACTATAAGCATTATTGATGACTTTGCATCCAATCCCCAAATCCATTTTTCTTATTCCATCCCATCATCCTCAAAACATACATTGTTCTGACATTATCCTGAACAACTTTCTTTTTTTCTACTAAAAGGTTAAACAACATGATTAAGTCACCATAGCTTTGTGTGTGCTTTCTGAGGCTAGCCCTACTCATGCAATATAAAGCCTGCTAGAAAGGACACTGCAAAGCATCCCAAGTAGCTCACTAACACATTATTAAATAATAAGGAGAAATCGCTTCAGCTGTATTGGATGATAACTGACAGGGCAAACTGTATAGACTTTACCCCATAGGGCTCTAGTAAGTCTTGAATGCCCATTTTCATAGAAACTTAATTCTTTCTCTGCTGCCTTGTCCAGCACTTTTCTCCAATTAACTTCAAAACAAGATTTCCAGCAAAAAGCTTCAGGGCACAGCCTAACTTTGGGTGGCATTTAAAAATTACATCCTCTTCTCTGCTTGATTACGATCATATCAAACTGTGAGAGAACCATTCTGGATTATTGAACATAATGAATCAAAAAAAATAAAAATAAAAATATGCCTGTGGGGATAAAAGTTTATTCTCCCGAGGTCTTTATTTTATCCTGGCTGATCTTTCTCAGATCAATTCTTAAAAGAAATTTTCAAAAATAGAAACAAATGGCTTTCCCTGAAATATATTTCCTCCAACAAACAGGCTTTTTTTTTTCTTTAGGATACTCTTCATCTCTGACTAGGTAACTGAATAGCACAAAGTCCTGGGGCATCAATACACAATGCTATTCTTTTGGGGTTTTTTGAAGCAGGGTTCTCATTTAATCCAGGCTGTCCTGGAACACAATGCATAGCCAGGGATGGCTTTGGCCTTTTGATTCTCCTACCTTTACCTCCCAAATGCCAGGATTACAGACATATGCCTCCATTCCTAGCTTCATAATGCTTTTCAACAAGCATCATTTCTAAGGAAATGTGCATCTAAGCATGCTTCAAAGACTCTTATATTGTAGTTTTGTTTGCATAGAAAATGCTGTTTTGTCTAGACAACCTTTGATTGATGCCTCCTTTTTCCACTTGGTGAGATCTTTTTCTTCCGGTATTGGGTTATGTATTATCTATTTGACTGACTCACTTCCTTGTCCAATTGTGTGTCTTCCCATTTCCTCCTGTGCTTGAATTTCTACTGAGCATCTCAATGCTGACATTTCTGACTCCTTTTCTATTTGGTGACTTATCCCTTCCAATATATTCCTATAGTTCCAGAAATCAGTAAATTTAAATAAGATCAAATGAATAGCTATTATCATAAATGCCAACTATTTAAAGAAATATTCAGCTATTTTTTCTGGTCATTATTTTATAACCAAAATCTTATCACCATAAAGCACAGGTGGAGCATAGCAATACTGAGACCCTTCCTGAGACGACCCCAAATACTCAGAGAACCTGGGTACCACTAAGAGAAGCAAGTAAGTGGTGGAGAAATGAAAGAGATGTGGAAACAATGAAAAGAGGCAGAACAGGAGACTCGAGGGAAGTGAGGAACAGCCTGATGTAAATAGCCTGTGATGCCAGCTGGAACCATGATGGAGTCCTGGCCTCTGATGTCACCTGGGGCCAGATCTGGGTCCTTGGCCCTGAAGCATCAGGAGTCTGTTACCAACACAGGCCAGGCAGATGTTTTGGCCTACCACCTGAGGACATATTTATATCTGCAGACAGTGCAGAACTGGCCCTTCTCATCTCCTGGGCATCCTGGAAGAGCTGGCCCTAGAAGCATGAGTGAAGAAGAACTGACTCCTGTCTTAAGCCAGCTGTAGCACTCTTCATATGGCCCTGCACCTCCCTTGAGCAGCACAGTAGAGCTGGCCCTAACCGGATGAGCATGGATGAGCATGCCCTGAGGGCATGGGAGCAGAGGAGTTGGCTGGGCTGACCAGGCCCAGATCCAGTGCTTTGAATTAGCTCACCCCAACATCTACCCCATTAATTAACTGCTGGCATGCTTGAAGAGGCTGATCCTACAGTTTCAAAACTACAGGATCTTCATGACACAAGGCGACAGCAGGATTTCCTGGACGAGTTCCAGTGAGGTTCCAGTATTGATAATGCAGCAGAAGCCAGATGCCTTGAACCACACCAATATCTCATTGCAATGAACATTTGTAAACAAAGAAGTACAGACAAAAGGGTATAGAGTGGGGCACCTTGTGACATACTATAGCTTCCACAAGATTTTATTTCTTCCCTGTTGGGGGTGGTGTTGTAAGGGTGCTGGGTGGGTTCAAGGGGAGGGGAGATGAATAGGATTGGGGTGTATGATATGAAAATCACAAAGAACCAGTAGAATGCCAAAAGTAAAAAAAAAAAAAATATATCAATATTCTCCAAAGTGATTTATAGCTTTAATATAACCTACTAACAACTCCAAAGTAATTGTAAATACTGACAAACTAATTCAAAAATGCACATGGAAAACCAAAGAACTAGAATGACTAAAACAGTTTTGCAGAAGAACTCGGAGCATAACATATAAATTAATTGAAAACGTACTGTATAGTGACAGTGATCAAAAATGGTGTGGTATTAGTAGTAAGGTAGGCACACTGTTCATTAAGTGTAACTGAACCATCTAGAAACTCAACACATTTGCACAATCACATTCTAATGAAAACACAGAGTCAGTTTAAATGAAAATAACTATGCCTTTTAAAATATTATCTGAGAAAAATCAGAATTCTATAAGCTAAAGAGAATTTCAACTCATATCCAAAACATAACCTAAAATGTAGCATGCATCTGAATTGAAAATCTAACATTGTAATGCTTTGAGGAGAAAAAAGCATAAAAGAATGTCAGGAGCCATCAAAGGAGAAGCAGGTGATCTTCCTGAGATGGGTCTGCCTTGGATTAAAATCTAGGATGGATTTGCTCTGGTAATCAAGGCCCAGAAGAAAATCATTTTGGAAAGATTCCTGCTATTGATTTGCTTTTCCTGTTATTATTAAATATATATAGCAATCACTAGTTATTGGCCCACCCTTTTCAGAACATCTCTGTGGAACAACAAAGTTGTATTGTCTTGTAGTCATGCTATATAGACAAATAGATGATTTCTTAATCCTTAGTGATGATCTTACAAGAATTCCTAAAATTATTTCAGTACACTCTTTTATAGTGGGACTGCTATTTGGTTCTCTGATAATCAAAATTGCAATGAGAATTTTGCCAGTCTTTAGTGTCATGAGTTAATTGCTTCTGAGATAGCAAGTAGGCATCTGCTACTCAGAGCATATTCCAAGAGGTTATAAAACCATTAACCAAAGGTCATAAAAAGGGAACTAATGGTTTACTGTAGGTGCTAGGACAGAAGATAAAATATTGACTGGGTTTATCTATACAAAACTTCATTAATACAGAAGTTATGGCTTTTAACACTCCGTGAATCTGCAGAGCTGTTGACAGGTGATGAATGTTTAGCCAGATAATTACTCCTAATAGATATGCATGTAAACTTCTCTGTTGTAAACTTCTTATTTGATTTATGATTTGCATTTATGTGTAAACTTGTGGTGAACTTTTTACCATGTGATCATGTATTCTAAAAGATGAATAAGTGCTGAGGACAAAGAGTAAAATCAGAACTGAGCTGAGGACACCCTTTTATAGACAGAACATCTTTTACACAGAACTGAATTGAGGAGAATCTTTTAGACAAAACTTTTTCAAGAGCTTTTTAGACAGACTGGACTTAGGAACTTAGAAGTAAAGGCATAGCTTTGAGAGTAATGGAATTGAGAGTAAGGACATCACTGTGACATCAGAGCAGGAGGAGAGAGCAAGATTAGAAAGAGAATGCAGAGTGGAATAACTTAGAAACTACAAGACAACTTAAAAAGCTAAGAGAGCAACATGCAGAATGCTGAGGGAAAGAGGCAAAAAGAAGCTGCAAAAAGAGGAGAAGGAGCAGGCAGGGTTCTCTTTACCATGGGACAGAGAAGGTCTTTTCTTAATAGTTAATCAGGCTTCAACATCAAAATGAAAACTTTTGCTGTGTGAAGGACCATGCTCAGAGAATAAATAGATAAGCAAGGAGACTGGGGAGCACATTTGTGAATCAAATATCTAGCAAATGTCTTATGCAAAGTAGAACTCTCTAAACTCACTAATAAATAAAAATGAAAGAGCTAGGAGAAATATTTGAACAACTGCTTCAATCAAAGAAGGCATACAGATAGCAAATGAATAAAATGGGAAGAAATGCTGCACAATTCATTAGAGAATGCAATTTAAAGTGGGAGATGCTATTCACCTACTTGAGAGTGAAAAGACCATAAAGCTATTTCAGCAGCATTGTGTTGCTAAGAATACAAAGACGCTATAGTGTTCACACCTCAGTTCTGGGACTGACAAACTGTGTATTGCCTTTAGGAGAAAGTCTGCAGATTTCCAATAAAGGAAAAATTATACTGATTGTGTGTGTGTGTGTGTGTGTGTGTGTGTGTGTGTGTGTGTGTAACACAGTCATCCCACTTCTATGTGTTTACCCGAGAGAAATGAAAACCCCACTCACACCCAAACTGGTATGCAGGCATTTACAGTCAGATCCTTTGTGATCATTCCAAAGGGTAAAACTCAAGAGTATTCCACATGCTAAATGGAAAGGCTTGGTGGCACATCTGTGGAGCCACAAGGTACTGAAACACACAGCAGCACAGACAAATCTGAGAAACACTGAAAGAAGCGAAACCCAAAATGCGTTTTCACTTACCACATCCTGGACAAGTCAGCTTCTGTAACAAGAAAGAACATGTTATTGTTATCACAGTTGAGTATGGGAGTGACAAGGGAGGACAAGAAGAGGGATGGGGTGCGGAAATGAACCTTTTGTGTGTCAGTGTAGAGGTTACTTGACCAGTCACTCGTTAAAACCCTTACTTACATCTGTACACGAGATAAAGTTAACATGGTTTGTGCAAATCTGAAAGTACACACGAATTTTTTAAAAAGAAACACTCACAGTGTCCTCTTGCTCTTGGGGGTAGGAGGTAACAGATGTAACTCTTGGGATACAACGGCAAGTAATAAATAATTATCTATGAACTAAAAAGAAGATAATGTATTAAGGTGCTTTCATTTTTTAAATATCTGAAATGGTTTGTCTGCAGTAAATTTTGACATCAAGCCAAGTCTGATTTTGGGGGTGATAACTATTGTTACTCTCTATCTAAGCACCATTTGGAACATCGGTTGTAACATTTTAAATTGGTAAACCTCTTGAGTTTTTATACAAATCCGATCATGGAAAAAGAACTGCTAAAGGTCTACCCTATTTCCAACTTCAGGCTTCTTGTACTTTCTCCTCATTCACTCAGGAAATTCTATAAAGTAGCTCAACTATTGACCTTCTCCTTTCTTCTAACCAGCAACAGCGCTAAAGAAAGAAAAGGTAAATTATGCTTCCTAAGCATAAATCTACTTTTTCCCCAAATATCTTCCCATTGTAAGGGTAAATATGAGAAGTATAGGTTGTAAACTGACCCCAAGAACAAACAAAACCATCCAGACTGTCTTATTTAAAGGTTAAAAGCAAATAGCACTCAACTAAATGTGCCCTGTAAACAGCTGCAGCCGTGGAGTTTGCTACAATATGAGTGTTTATTAGGATGACTTACAGTTGCCCTCTCATTTGAATAAAATAATTAAAAGGTATCTCCACTGGGATAGTGAACTTAATTAAGATAATAAATGTGGTTGTAGTTCTGGCAGTGAAGTGTGCTAACTCTGTAGTAGCTCAATATTGATCTGAAGAGCCTTACATATGATGAGTATCTGTAAATAAGAGAAATGTTCCTGAGACCAGAAAAATTAACACAAGAAAGATCATTCTCCATGCCATGATAATGATAGAAAGAATAGGGCAACCTTCTATATGTTTTAGGGGTGCTGTACTTGACCTACTATAAAAATTGCTCTTCGGTGGCAACAGATCACATAATTTAACATAAATTCAATAGTTCTTGCAACATACTTTCTTCATTTAGATGAGATGATAGTACTTGACACATGAGTGAAGCCAGTTGTACTCCATAAAGCTACAGCCATAAGTGCGCCCAAAACAAACCACAGGAATATCTGGACTCAATGTAGGTCCCCATTATTACAAAACTGCTGAAATATGAGACGCAGCAAAATGCATCTGCTTTAGCTCCAGTTTGGCACCCCTGGGAGTTTAAACATCCAGTAAACTTGAAAGAAACAAGAAATCCAGAACTATCCAGAGAACTCAGTCAGGAGGCTGCTGGGATCAAGGGGCCCTGCTTCCGTGAGAGAAGATTCTCTGGTTGATGAAGTGCCCTCATCTTTTTATCCACCTTTGCTCATATTTAATGTCAGTGTCTTTTCTACTTCTTAGCTCCAACTTGTTCTGCATCCCCCACTATCTGACTTACTTAAGATTACAGGCACAGGACAGAAGCCAAGAGGTGATTATCTGTGGTATCCATGTTCATATTGTCACTGTGCTTTTCTGCATTTGTAAGACTTAGGAACACAAGACTTTTCTTATCATTTTTTTCCTTTGTCAAGTGTATGTGTGTCGGGTTCATGTATGCATACACATACTCAGACGTGTGCAGGTGCATGTGTGTGTGTAGACACAAAGATGATGTCATCTCCCTCAATCACTCTCCGCTGGCTTTAGGACCCCTCAGTTGAACCCAGAGTTTGATGATAGAGCTAGTCTGACTAGCCAGTTTCCCCTGGAGAGCCCAAGTCTCTGCTTTCTCTGCCTTCTGAATGCCACAATTACAGGTGGGTGTTGGGGCCCACCTCTAATTTATGCCTAACTGGCATTTACTTAAATACTGAATATCTCAGCTCTGCTCCACGCTTTAACCACAGAGCTACCTCCTCAACTCCTAAACCTTTTCTATTTTTTTAATTTTCATTGATACATTTTTATTATCATTAAAATTTTATACAATATATCTTAACCGTATTCTGTTCCCTTGTTTAACTCCTCTCAGGTCATTTCCACCTCTCCACCTACCTGACTTTATAATTTTTCTTGCTCTCTCTCAAAACACAAAAGAACAAAAAATCAAAACAAATAAATGACAACCGAATACCAAACAAAGACAAAAAGGCTTTCAAAAACATGGAGTTGATTTTTGTATTGGCCAATACACCTGGGCATGGGGCCTGCCCTGAAACTGTGGTTGATATAATCAGTGGTACGGACCTAATAGGAATGTCTTCAATATCCATGTGCTTAAACGTTCTAATTTTAAATTTAGCACTGAATAACAAGAGATGCAATGGTTTTGTGATGTCCTAGCTAGCTGACTGTACAGCACTATGCAGCGTTAGCCAAGCACAAATGCACGTATCCCTTATCTGCTACTCTTCAATAATAACTGCTGAAGACTACAGAGTTAAGTCCTCATTTCCTGCCAGTGAAAGAGGAGGACTCAAAGCTATTATTTCTAGCAATGACCTTAGCATTTAAATCATCCAATAAATGCTAAATAAGCTCGAAAGCATCAAAGTACTAGAAAGACGCTGAAAATCTATCTGGGGAGAAAAATCCTCTACAAATAATTACATACACATCTTGCTGAGTTATAACTGCAGTGTGCTCAAGCAGTGTGTAGCTCACCCTTGATTTTTTTTTTTATCCCATATGGCATCAGAGTGGACCTTTTCTCTCTACATAGTGATTCTAGAGACATAAAGTACACACAGGGAGGGGAAAAAACATAGCTTTAGGTGATACCACAACACCTGTCTTATGCAAGCACAAATGTCCATGGACTCCATGAGAGGCATTTGAACTTTCCCTTAGGACTTATTTTTATGTGAGAGCAGATTGCTTCTATTCAGTGACTACAGCAGGCAGACAAGTACAAACAAATGGTTTCATTTGCCTGCTCAGGGCTGCTTCTTCTAAACTTCTTCTTATAAATGTCTTCTCTACCCTAGATTCAACAGAAATGCAGTCTTCAGTCCAAAATAACATGACTAGGATATCACGACACTAAGGTTAAAGCTGTTACGCCAAGTTTGACAGCTTTTACCTCTAGACTAAGAAGTAATGAGAAAATATAAAGTGACGGCCTGGACTTTATTTGAATTTCTGAAAGTTCGACTATTGCACTGAGCTCCTACATATATCTAGAGAATATCAGCAAGGCTATCAAGTTCTGATGCTAAAAGTTTCACACAACAGCACAGCAGAGGAATCTTCCTAGGACATATAAGGGTAACAGAAGCAAGTCTTTGGTAAATTGCTCCAAATTTAAGAAATAGGGTCTCCAAATTCAAGAACTACTTGAATTAATAAGCACCTAAATTGTTTTCATGCATGTGTACACATTGAGCATGTGGTGGTCCACACATCTGTCAACTAAAGCAGAAGAAGCAATTCAGAAAGATATGCTTAACTGAAACCTGCTTTTATTTTGTCTAAAATTCTCCGTGGCTTTGGCATGGTTTAAGCTTTGTGATATATATCTTATAGATTTACATTGCCACATGAGGGTGTCATTTTGAATTATTGCTAAATTAATAGATTGCAAGACCAGGTTTAAGTAGAAGGTTTATGAAAAGTGTTTACGGCAAGATCTACCAGGCTTCAGGCAGGATTAAAGTTGACTTTTTATGGTTTGGGATTGAATTGCTTAATGAACCAATCAGCACTTTATTTTCTGCCTTCAGCCATACATTTTTAAATGATGCTTAACTATTTATCATCAATACAGCCTGCCACAGGTAGTAAATATCTAAGTATATGTGAAGCCCAACCCTTCAAGAAAGTTATGCTGGGTGTTGGGTGAAAAATGCAACAATTTTAGACTAATGCTTCAAATACATTGATGGGATTAGAAACATTATTTTCAATATGATAAAAAATTGGGAACTTACATTTAGTCATAAGAATGTTCATATAGCCAAAGATAAAATCTGAGTAATGCTAATTGCATTCTTTCTTGTAATTCAAAAGCAAATGCTGTGATATTCACTTATCGGGCCCTTTAAAAGTATGCTCGCTTGTTTCTGGAAACCAAATCAGGCAAATAGAAGAAAGGTATAAAACTTTATTGCAAGTATTTGAAGACCTAGCAAGAAAGAGTCTTTTACAATGCAGTTGGTATGTTGAGAAACCAAATTATGAATCATTTCAAAAATCAAAAGAGGAGCCATTTCTAAGGGTGTTTTCAAAACCAGTACACAGGATTTGGCAAAGTTATAGCATAACTTCTGGTCACATAGATTCAGAAGAATAGTGGGATTGTGTTTTTTTATAATGTCAACTGCCCACTGGAAGCTGCGTGCTGTGTTTCATGACAAAAATATCCCATAAGAAAGTGTTCCACATCTACTGTATGAAGAATTTTTGTTAAATACGTGATTGCTAAATAATAAAAATCGTAAAAATCTGCAAAACTTAAAATGTCACCAAACATAATAGCACACATCTATAACCCCAGCACCCCAAAGGTTTATGCAAGATGACTGTCATCAGTTATAGGACAGCCTGGGTTACACAGTGGTACTAGGCCAACCAAAGATACATAGCCAGATGCTGCCTCAAAAATAAATACACAAATAAATAAACAAAACGTCATTTTGTAAATATTAAGTGAAAATCTTGTATTAAATGGAAAATACTTATATTTATAGATTATCTTAGTCTTGACAGTAATATAACTATATCATAATTTAATCTTCAAAACAAGAGGAGGAGAGAGTTAAAACTATCCCAGAGTAAGCAATCTCATCTAAGGCTCTAAAGACAGTAAATTTCAGAACAGAGAACTACATCTATAGCTTCAGAATGCAAAATGTGTGGATTTTATGGTATATTCAGCATTAGAGACTCCATCAGAAGACTCCTACAAATTAAAATACTTTGAGATTGAATTTTATCCCAATCAGAATGGCTAACATCAAAAAGGGAAAAAATTTACAATAAAAGCTGGCTTTCAGGTGGAGAAAGAACGCTTATGAATTCCTCGTAAAAGTACAAACTGATATAGCCACCATAGAAATCAGTGTGGAGATTCCTCAACAAGGCAGCAATAGGCTTACCACATGTTCCAGCTATACCACTCTTGAACACATGCCTCAAGGACTCTATATCTTACTATGAAGATACCTGTTCATCCACGTTTTTTGCTTCTCAATTCACTATGGCCAGGAAATGGAAATATCCCAGATGTCCATCACCTGATGCACAAATAATTAAGTGTGGCATTATTTATGCAATGGAAACTCACAGTTAAATGAGTGGACCTGGAAATAATCATTCTGAGGAGGTAAACCTAGACCCAGAAGACAAACATCGTATGCTTTCAGTCATTTGGGGTTTATAATTTCATTACTTCAAGAGTTGTGTTACTCCCTAGTTGCTAATTTCCTATGTGTGCAGTACAAAGTGCACTAAGCTTTGAAGTAAACAAATAACAAAATTAGACTGATTCCATTACTATAATTAATTACTCATAGGCAACTTGCTTTGCCTTAATTAATTTGTTTCTGCATATATAAGAAAAATATGTAAACTATAATAAGCTCATACATTCACTGAATAAAAAATAAAGCAATAAATGCTAAATGGTGACAAAGTGCTAGAAATATTCAGCTGATATGGCTTATCTAGTTTATCTCCATATCTTCAAAAGCATGGCACTGCATGCTTTTGTAATAAATACTCAGTATGTTTCTTAAAACTGATACTAAAAATTCTAAGTAAGCCACAGTGTCCGTATGCAACAGTATGTAAACTAATTCAGGCAGTCAAGCAACCTGATGCTTTGAACAAAGGTTTGTTTCAGTTACCATTTGCTGTTTGAATGTTATGAACGCACTGATTAGTCAGTAGTATAAGGTCTGGTAGCAATGAAGTTCCTGATTTTATTAAAATATATTAAGAAATGAAAGAGAAAAACCAAGGCTACTCAGAAACATTAACACTTTTCTCATGGGCTGGAGATGTAGGTCAGATGATAGGGTACATGTCCAACCTGCATGAAGCCTTGAGTTTGATCCCAGAACCACATAAACCACACTATATGCCTATAATCCAAACACTTGAGACTTGAGAAACGAAGATCAGTTCAGTCATCCCATCAGCTGCACAATAAGTTAAGTGACTAGTATAGGCTACATGAAACCTTACCTCAAAAAAAAAAAACTCTATTCTTTTTTGTCTTTTCCTTTATTTGATATTTTCTTTATTTACATTTCAAATGTTATCCCCTTTCCAGGTTTCTCCTCCAGAAAAGCCCTATCCCATACTCCCTCCCCTTGCTTCTAGGAGGGTGTTTCTCTACTCACCCACCCACTCCCACTTCCCTGCCTTGGCATTCCCCTACACTGGAGCACTGAGCCTTCGCAGGACCAAAGGCCTCTCCTCCCCAAAATCTCTATTCTTTATGGAAACATTTTTAAGATTCTGATAAGAGAAATATGAACCCAAGGAATAAGAGCATGAGAATAAAACATGATTTTTAGAATGTCTACACAGCTCAAGCAATGTGTAGCATCCATAGAAGAAAGCACTTATGGGTTTGCTTTGTATCAGGCATACTGCTAAACTAAGAGAGAAGAGAGGTGGGGTGTGGGGGGAGCGACATCCTCTTGGAGACAGGGGGAGGAGGAATAGGATTTTGAACTGTAGGAAGGTAGACTGGGAGGAAGTAACAGCTGGACTTTTAAAAATTAGTAATAAAAAATATAATCTCAATAAAGAAAAATAGAAAGGAAAAATTCAAGTCTTACATGATCCTTGTAGGACAAGTGTTCTTACTATGATTTCTGCTACATAGCTAAGGCTTCCTTCCAGAAGCAAACAATTTGTTGTTGATGAGCACACAACCAGAGGGATCAAAATTAGCATCCGATGCATTCCAGACTGTCACACAATAGACAAGATGTCTTCCTTCCCCGCCCTTTCCCCAAGTCTACAAGGCTATTCTGTTCTTTGGCTGTTTCTATTCTTTTCCTTAAAACATTTTTATTGCTATAGTCTACCCTAGTACTATCTACATCTTTCGGATCTCTTTGTCTCATCCAAGTAAAGATGAACAGGAAAATTTAGTAAAATAAAAATGCATTTATCCTTATCCCGCGTACATAAATATCCTCATTATAATTTGGGGAGAACATTGTGATAACTCATCATTCATTCATGAACTAAACTGTGGAGTTTTATTGTCCAGAACAGATACAGACACTCAAACTGGGCTATATCTACATGGTCCCAGCAGTTACCCATATGTGTACTGGGGTCTTCTTTCTCAAGATTTTTGACTGTTCTAGAAGCCTTAGTTTCTAGTAGGGCTTAGCTTAAATAGTATCAAAGCTCTTCCCTTGACCTTGCATTGTTGATCTCTCCATCACTATTACAAAAGCTGAGGTAAATCAACTTATAAGGGAAAATGTTTATATTTTAGCTCCCAGGTTTGAAGAGCCAATAGTCCATTGATCCTGTTGCTTTGGTTCACTGGTAAAGCCACACATCATGAAGAATATATAAAAGACTCAGAAAAATCTCTCACCTCATGACCAACAAATAAAAAAGGAAAAGGGAGAGCTGGGTTCTTGGTCCCACAATCCTCTTCAAGAGGTATTACCACAGTAACATGACACCTCCCGCTTGGCTCCTTAAAGTTGCTACCATATCACAATGACGTCATGCTGCCAGTCAGGCCTTTAACTCATGAGGCTTCCAAGGATATTCTAGATTCATATGATAGAACCTAGACATCTAAAGAATTCTCCAGTGCTTTCTCTCTCAGGGCAATATTCTTTTTCTCTTTATAATCTTAACAATTTGTAATCTCTGTCAACATTTATCCCTTCATTTGTTAGTTATCCTAGGAACGACCCTGAAGAAATGAAAACTATCTATACAGTATGCATATCCCTTTCTCATTTCCAAGACAATTGCAATACCTTCCTGTTGCCCTTACAGGCTCAGTAGCTTTCCCCTTTCATCCTTCTGTCTACACCTGGAAACCATCAACGTAATTTCTGCCTCTGTCCACTTACATATCCTGTTGCTACATGTAAATTGAGACAAATCTTATAATAAGGCAACATTTCTGTCAATTATTTTGCACTTAACATAATGCTTTGTGGTTTTTAACAGTTTACCCAAATTATGCCACTGTATCAGTACTTGATTTCAAGATGAAACAAAATTTCATGACATGTATCTACCACAAAGGATGTATGTACTCACCAATTCATGACATTTGTGCTTTTTGTACTTTTGGGATCTTGTGAATATTTGCATTCATATTTTTAAATAGCATGTTAAAGACATACACTGTAATACTTCTAGGTTAAATAAAATACATAGATTTTGCTTTCAAACAACTCAATTAAAAATGTATGCAGGGAGGGGTGGTGGCAAATGCTTTTAAATCTCAATGCTAGGAGGGCAGAGGCAGGATAATCCTTGATTTCAAGGCCATTTGGGTCTAAATAGTGAGTTTCAGGCCAGCCAGACCTACATGGTGAGACATGTCTCAAAAACTAAAATAAAAAATCAGTATGTAGACAGATCTCTTCTATATTCTCTTTCTCCCTACTTCTATATGTGAACGAAAATATTAATAATTAAAGTTTTTCAAATATTTTTAAGAAAAGATATACAATTAAATTATCTTGCTTTGATAAGACTAGCAGTACACATTTATTAGTATATAATGCTTTATTAATGATTCCCCCTAATCACATTCCTCCAAAAGATGTCATTTATACAGAATGTAAGCTGAGATTACTGACAGGACATTCTAGAAGCTCAGTGAAAATTCTTACTATATCCTGGTGATGATTTACAACTAAAAACCCACTCTAGCACATCAAGTCATTGGAGGACTAGGAATACCCTTTTCACTGAGGCCAGACAAGGCAGCCCAGTGGGACGGGTCTTATGTTGGGACGGTCGTTGGTTGGTCATTCTCTGCCCCATCTTTGTTCTTGTAGCACTTCTTGTAGGCAGGAAAATTTTTGGGTAGAAGGTTTTATGGTAGGATTAGTGTCCCTATCCTGCCACTAGGGAGCCCTGCCTGGTTATAGGAAGTGGCCACTTCCGGCTCCGTATCCTCTATTTCTAGGAGTCACCCTCATAGACTTCCTGGAGTCTCTCCATCCCAGGTCTCTTGAATGCCCTAAAGATGATACACACACACACACACACACACACACACACACACACACACACACGGATTTCCATACATTCTCCTGGCCCTCTCTTCCCCACCTGATCCTGCCCCATCCTTGCTTCTCCCTCCCTATCATCTCTCTCACCCTGTTCCCTCCTTCCATCAAAGATGTGTTTCCCTACTCCTGTGAGAAGTCTTTGTTCATCAGGCTGACTGAAGCCTTATTGTTACACCCTTGAAGGGTTTTGTGTAAATTGAAAAGAGAACGAGGAAGAAATTATAAGTATTTTAGACTTACTTTTAGAAAGGTATAATGTGGAATCGTAGCTATCATTGATATTTATTAGAACTTCTGTGGTAGAAAAAGACATAAGAGCTGGGCATAATGGCCCATGCCTGTAAACTTTGCACTTAAAAGCTAAGGCAAGAGGATCCCCATAAGTTCAAGACTAGCCTGGGCTATAGCATAAGACCTTGTGTCAAAACAAACAAACAGAAAAAGATTATCACGAGTACAGTGTTTTGTCTTGAAAACATTCATGACATTAGTTAGTTAAAGGGAACATAGGGAACAATAATCAGCCTGTAGTTGGCTTGGCTTAACTGCACAGAAAAGGTCCACTAAAGTATAGTAAGTATTCATAAGCTGAAATTTCCATTTGATCACATGGGGATCCTGTTAAACAACAAACTCTGATTCCAGATTCCATTGGGCCCCGTATCAGCCAGCTTTAAACTCTCTTTTCTTGTCTTATTTTTTTCTTTTATTTTTTAATTGTTGTTTGTTTGTGTCTGTGATTATTGACAGGGTCTCACTATGTAGTCCTGGTTGCTATAGAACTAAGTATGTAGACCAGGCTAGCCTCAAATTTATAGAATTCCACTTTGCCTTTGCCTCTTGACTGTTGGGATTAAAGTATGCACCACCAAACCCGGCTGTAGATCCTATATTCCTTACAAGCTCCTAGGTAAAGTCCATGCAAATGTCTTACTACCACACATTTAGTGTCAAGCCTTCATATCCATCACTCTTAAAATGCAGTTCGTAAATCAGCAAAAGCGGGAGAGAAAATAAAATGCAAATTTTCAGATTATTGAATCAAAACGCAAAGGGTTTTCATTCAACAATCAAAATCACAAAAACAAAAATCAAAAACCACAAAACAAAAATCAAAAACAAAAAAACAAAAAGGATTTTAACAGACCCTTCCCATGGGTCAGTCCCATGCTTGATAGTGAATAACCCTGACTCTAGATTAATGGTCCTCAAACATAGAGGCACTTTGAAATCATCTTGGACATTTCACAGAATAATACCTATTCCTGTGTTCCTCCCTGTAAATTATGAGTTACTTTGCATTTAGAAAACTTAAACCTGAAGTGTTGCCAAATCTATCCAGGTGTTCCTAATATGCACCAATACCTGAGAACCACTACCCTAAAATGTAGGCTCAGCACAAACAGGAGGAACTCTACTGTCATTCCTAAATCCCAGGTACCTAGAATTCCTGGCACTATTGATATCACATAAATATTTATTAAGTGATCACATAAATCCAAGGAAAAAAAGAAGAACAAATCTCTGAGTGACTCTACAAACAGTTCTCCAGGCAATACACCACAGCTGTCATCTCTCTGCCCAATGGGAAATTGGCTTTTATCACAGAATACAATGTAAATATGACCTGTCCCATTAAAATATATTTGAAATACCCCACATCATCAAAGCAGCATTGTGAAGCTAGGCATGTCAACATAAAGCTTGCATGCTAAAAAAGAAATCAGAGAACCAAAACTAAATTACAGCTATTAAATACAAGAAAAAACTAAGGTATAAAGTTGACAGCTGTGAAGGAGTGCGTTCACAGATAAGGACATGATCATAGACCCGTGTAAAACAGAAAGTATAATTTATGCATTCTAGAAACTAAAAATTTGATTTGAAAACAGTACAACATAATATCCCCAATAGTTAGACGTAAGCATACACGAGTTTTATACGAAAGGTTCTATTGTACTTAATCTCAAAACAGAACATTACAGCAACATTAACTTTTTATCACACAAAAAAAGCCACTTCTACATTTTTGTTGGACTATAATAAATGTAAAATGAAGAAGACAGGGGTATGCCAACTTTAGGAGACAGACATTTGTTGTTGTCACACTTGCCTGCAGTAACACATCCTGCTGCATGTTCTTCAGGGAACTGTAGAATGTAGGACACTGAATTTAAAGAGCTCCCTCCTAAATCAGTTCCTCAAGATGCATCCAACTGAAGATTTCAATCAACCAGGGGTTAACATTTAAGCTGACTCCATTTTCCTATAAAACTTACAAAACGAAACCATCCCAAACAGGAGAATTGCCAGTTGAGGCAATAGGAAGTTAATCCCAAAGAAAGCAGTGCACTGAGAAGACAAATGGGAAACATGGACTCATTTTCTTGAAATAGACGTTGAAATGGAGCATCATGCATAAGGTGGGGGAATAGCCCACTTTCATGTCTAAAGATGAAGGTACAAAATGTGCTAAGGCACGACACTGGAATCTCTCAGATTTTTCATTAAGGCCTCTACTCTATTTTAGTGACCTGTAACTGAAGGTAATGGACATAGTTGAAAGATATACACAGGTGGGAAGTGGAAGTCTTTACTATCAAAACATTGTTTCTGTAACTTCAACATAACATAGTCTGAAAGGTACAAAGGACTATTAAAGGGAAAATTAAATACAACTAATTTGGGTGCTGTAATATGGGTCATTGCAAACACTGAAGAAACACCAAAAATGGATTATATTTTATTTAAGATCTAATATCTAGGAAAAACCTAAATCAAATGTAATAAATTATTTGTAAGGCTTTTCACAACTTACAAATTCCCTGAAACTATGAAGAGGCATTTGTTATTTTTCTCCATTTGTTGTTTTTCTTTTGAATTAACTTTTTATATTTTCCTTCTTACTAAAATTAAAAAATAGTCAAAAATAAAGAAAATCTATCATCTGTAATTATATTTTAATTTAAAAGAATATTATATTAAATATTTAAACATATCATATTAAAGAAGGTAATGTACAAAATCAATGAAATTCAAATCCAGATATTGTAGTGGATATGAAGGCCAGATATGAACACCTTCCCAATGAGCAGTTATATTTGGTGTCCAAGTATCTAAAAATTATTAAGGAAGAATAGAATGGATTTGCAAGAGAAAGCATGTGGACAAGGCCCAAGCTTTCACTACAGGAGAAGTACATTCCATTTATTTTGAATGGAGCCCCACGTGCATTAGGATTGGATCCTGGCAGAAAACACTAGTATGCAGGAAAGTGTCTACAGTTACTGAGAACTTAGGCTACTCAAGATCTCAGTTATAAAATAACTCAGCCAAATATTTGAAACTTGAAGAGTGGAATTGTCACTTTCTTCTTAAACAATCAAATGAAACCTACACAAATTCATGATGTAGAAATGTGGTCTGCAGGTACATTTTGTAGACTCTAGGAAGAATATCATAAATGTATGCATACTCATCCTGGCTTGGCTCTCATTAGCAGTGCCCTGCTCTCACCTTCACCCCCAACTCCCAGACCCAAGAACAGATTGAACACAAAGACTGGGCAGTACTTGACAACTTTGAACTCTGAAAATGATCACATTGTATTTGCCACAAGAACTTAACTATCATGATGAAGAAGTTTTGGACACACCAAACAATCAAAGTTTGTTACCTTACTGACCATTACATATGTTCTCCATCCTCACCTACAGACCACTGTGCATGCTCTGCCCAAATGGATAACCATCCAAAAACCCTGTATGCTCCTCATAGCCACTCTATCTGTTCAACAGACTGATGCAGAACTCCTTTGGACTGGAATACTTTTGCTTTCCTGGACTATGTTTTTCTTTGTCCTGGAGTATATTCATATGACTTTGCTTGACTCAGCTCTAAAAATCTAAGCATCATATCCCATAGAATACTGAGTGATTTTCCATCCTTCATATTTCTAGTGGTAAGGAAATGCATCGATGAGTATCATCGTATCAGATTTGGCAATGGTTGCTTGGGTGTGGTATTCAAAATCACAAACAACAACAAAAAGTACAAAAAAAATTAAATAAACTTGTATTTAAAACTTTTCTACAAAACATAATATCAACACCCAGATGTGGTCACATCCATCTATAACCCCAATTTTGGGGGGATTGAGGCAGGAAGATAGCCATCAGTTTGAGGCTGGCCTGAACTACTTATTGAGTTTCAGGACAACCTGGACTACAGAGTGAGACACTGTCTCAAAAAATGAAAGCAGAGGAGGAGGGAGGAGAGGAGAAGGAAAAGTAAAGAAAGACAGACACTTTCTGGTAAACTGTAAAAGAGTAGAAAATATCTATAAATGATATATCTGATGATGGATTAAAATCTAGACTGTACTTTAAGAATCATACAACTCAAGGGCAACAACATGAAACTCAACCAGTGGGTAAGGTACTTCAATGGACATTTTCCACAGGACTTACACCAGTGGGCAATTGCATTTGAAAAGATGCCTAGCACTGCTATCGGTAAGGACAATGCAATCCAAACCCTGTTAAGATGCTGCTTCTCAAACTGCATCACACTGGCTTGTGGTGATGAGAAATGAGGAACTTCATACAAGGTGGGTGAGAATGTGAAATGGAATAGCCACTGTAGAAGTCAGCTATTCAAGGAATGCATAACAATTCCACTTGTTGATAGTGACTCCAGTGAATTAAAAGTAAGGACTAAAATATATGTTCATCAATATGCAAAGAAGCATTCATTATTTCCAATAGCTAAAGTCTGAAATCATCAAAATGTTTATGTATGTATATATACGGAATTATCAGTCAGCCTTAAAAAGGAATAATCTTCTGACACATACTACAATATTCATGAACTCTGAAGATAATTTGTATGTGAGGTAACCCAGACACAAAAGGAAAATATTATATGACCCTATTTCCATGAGATGCCTAGAGCAATTCAATTTATAGAGACGGAAAGCAGATCATGTTTACCAGAAGCCATAGGCAGACAAGGGAAAGTTACTATTTAATGAGTCCAAAACTTCAGTTTGTGATGGTGAGCATGTCCTGGAGATGGGCAATTCAGATAGATTCACAGTATCAACTTAGTTAGTACTGTTCAACTAACTTGGACTTAGTGAGATGAACATTACAACCTACATACTTAGTGACAATGAATGATTTGACCTATGTAATTGAAAATAGTTCAGGTGTGGGGATGTAGTTCACCCAGTGGAATACTTGCCTAATATAAGAAGCCCTGGTCCCCACTCCTAACAGTATATAAGCCAAGCATGATGGGGCATGCTTATAATCCCTAAGCACTAAGAAAGTGATGACAGAGGATCAGAAGTTCAACTCCAGCTTTGTGAAATCCTGTCCCAGAAATAGAAATCAAATTATGGTATTTTATCATGACAAAAAATACAACTGTTACTGGTATGCCTTAATAAACTCCATTATATTCCTTGAGTATATTTTCTATTTCTGCTTTAATGTTTGTCTAGGACCATCAGAAATAATTTGACTTATACAGAGGCTCTTAGTTGTTATTGAACACCACTTAATCTGATGCTGTCTCTGAATTTGTTATCTGCTTATGCTTTTCTCCAGCTTTACATATCAGACATTCAATTTGTCACCCTGGTAAAATTATCTTGATAAAATATAAGCAATAAGGATTGTTAAAAGGATGTATCACACTGCTTCTTGACAACAGATGATGACCACTAAACTGCAGTGTTCACCTCTGTCTGCTTCCTGATGACAAATGCAGTATGGCCAGTCATCTCACACAGGGAAGGTTTCTGCTTCCCTGGCAGTCCACCACAATGGATCATTCCCCACAATAGAGCCAAAACAAGTGTTTCCTTCTCTGTGTTGCTTTTTTTCTGGTATTTTACCTCAGCAATTCAACACCTAGATTGGTTCTATAATTTGTTGTTGGTAATGGTACTTCAATAAGCATTGATATATAAGTATCTCTGTGATATATGGACCTGTGCTCTTCGGGTAAATAAATGCCCTGGAGTGGTATGGCTGGGTCATACAGAATTGATTTTTAGTTTTCTAAGAAGCCTCCATACTGACTTCAGTAACAACTGGAATAGGTTGGCTGCCACAAGTCAGTGTATAAGGCTTCTTGCTCTTAGCAGACATAAAAAATGGAAAAAGTCATGCATTTGCAAGAAAATGGATACAACTGGAGATAATCATATTACGTGAATTAAGATAACCTCACAAATACAAATATCATGTTTTCTCTCATTTGTCCTTTCTGGATTTTACATAGAGACTAGAGGAACAAAGAAGAACTAATAGGCTGCCATGAAGAGAAAATGTGGGTCCCAAGAGAAATATGCCCAACATATAATGTATACATCTGGAAAAGCTTGTAGAAGTTAATTATTTTTAAAGGAATATGCCAAAACTGGTCTTTCTCTTGCCCAAGCCCACTGTACCCTGACAAATACTGAAGCCAATTAATTCTCTAAACAGAGATTGCATACCATTTTGAGTTGAAGTTTCTAAGTCATGTTTTTTAAACCTGATACAAGCAAACCAATGCTTGACGTGATTAAAACCAATTTTACCTCCACCTAATCATATTCTGTGATGGAGTGTTACAGTTTGAATCTGAAATGTCCTGGCAGTGCCGAACTATGAATTCCTAGCTTATGGTAAGATTTTTCCAAGGCCATAGGGAGCACTTAGGAGAGAGAGTCTGCCTAATAGAAATAGATCATGACAGAAGTACACTGCTTTTGATAATGCATATTCCATGACAGGTAAGGAAGGCATTCTTGCCACAATGACCTAAGACAGGCTCAGTCTTGTTTATAAAATAAAAAAGGGGGAGATGTGGAAAGCTTTTGTGGTTGCTTGGCAAGAATATGACATTGGTCAAGGACAAGAAAATGGGCTTCAGGTCGGAATCTGACATTAGGCTAGAACAAAGAAGTAATTTCAGGCAGGAATCTAAATATTAGGCTGGAACAAAGAAGCAGGCTTCAGGCATGAAAATGACTTTGGGCTAGGACAGGGAAGTAGGCTCAGATATTTTGGTCATCCTGATAAGCCCTTAGAAACAGTGATCATGGGACTCTGTTTATTGCCTTGCGTGTTCTTTGACTATTTGTGTTTATTGTCTTGCTTTTTCCTTGACAATTTGCATCTATTGTATTGCTGGTTCCTCAACCTAGAACTGACCTTAATACCTGCATGTAATTAAAATAGTATAAAAGCAGATTAGGAAAAAGAGAAACAGATCATGAGAAGGCTTTTGAAAGTTATGCCTGCCCCCAGTTCCTGCCTTTGTTCTCTGAGCCCTAGTAGCACTAAGACTCTGCTGCCAGAACAGTACCACCATCATCAACCCTGCTCGCCTCTTGCACCATACTGGGTTAAAAATCTCTCTAATACCACGTGACAAAACAAACTTGTCTTCTGATGGGTTGTTTCTATCCAAGCAACACAAAAGTAACTACACAGATACTGAAGTAATCAACACACGCAGTGGAGAAGCTAACATACATATTGAAGTAACTAACACATGTACTAATGTAACTAACATACACATTGATGAGTCCCAGCTAACTCATGACCCTTACAATTCTGTTCAAAACTCATCCCCAATGACATAGTGACTTAATCACTTCTTAAATCTTGATCTATTTTTCCTAAGATAGTCAATATTCAAATCATGTCTTATATTTATTGGTTTTATTAAACTAGAATTTCATGTGTGCATGAATGTGTGTGTGTGTGCATGTGTGTGCGTGTGTGTGTATGCATAGAAGAACACTAATCAAAGAAAAAGAGAGTCTTTGACTTCCTTACAAGTAACAGACTGTAGAGAGGATGAATTCTTCAGCTCCGAGAATCTGTAGCATCATATTTAGAAGGTTTCTTGAGGAACCAACAAATAGCACTGATGCTCTGAGCCATGAAAGTATATCAGCCAAGAATTAGCATATAAGAAAGCAGTGAACATAGAGCTTCAGCTTCTATTTTATTTTATTTTATTTTATTTTATTTTATTTTATTTTATTTTATTTTATTTTATTTTATTACTTTTGCTTTTACAGTCCAGTCATTAACCCCCTCCTGGTCCACCCTTCCACAGTTCCTCATCCCACTTCTCCTCTCCCTTCTCCAAGAGGATATCCCCACCTCCCTCTAAATCCATCCCATCAAACCTCCCCACTCCTTGGGCCCTCAAGTCTCTTGAGAGTTAAGCACATCTTCTCCCACTGAGGCCAGACCAGGCAGTCATCTGCTGTAAATGTCAGGGGCTTCATATCAGGTGCCGTAGGTGCCTGGTTGGTGGCTCAGTGACTGAGAGATCTCAGGGATCTGGGTTAGTTTAGACTGCTGGTCTTCCTATGGAGTTGCCCTTGTAGAGGCCAAACAAGCAGCTGGGACAGACACAGATATTTACACCCAACCAATGGACTGAAGCAGGGACTCCTGTGGTCGGATTAGGGAAAGTCTAGAAGGAATTTCAACTTCTTTAGAATTTTAACACATGGGCAAGAAAATCTGATTCGCTATTTTCATTCTTTTAGATTTAAATTTTTTTGTACTTTAATTTGCAATTTTTCTGGTACACTGTGGAATAACTGCCTTCTGTGTTTCTCTGGATTTCTGAGCAACCCTTAGCCATTGATTAAAACAAATTTTTTATAAGATATATTTAGCACTCATTACAGAATCTAAAATGTTTTCTGAAGTAACTGAAAGAGTGCTTGCCAGGTGCCCCACTTTCTTAAATTCAAAGATACAGAGACCAAAATGACTTTACCCAAAGCTCAATGATTAAATGGAAGCTGTGTATTCATGAAACTTTCAAGTCCCTTTACTCAGACACTTGCTAACTAGGTCATAACTATCAGTATCTCCACATGTGCCATCTTGGCAATAAGTAGAGAAATATGAATCAAAAGAAAAACAAAATTTGATGGAATGTTTTGGCTAGGTTAATTCATCTGAAAAAAAATGTATATATTCTCCACAATTCCCCTTTTTTTAATAGTAACATTCAGTAAATACACATAGTATACATTTATCTATATATAAATTTTATAATTATGATTATAGTTCTATAATTATATAAATTTGTATTTATATAATTATAGAAATATAACATAGATGTGAGGAAGGCACGTGTGTGAACACAAATATGTATGTAATATGTATATTGTTAATTCAGAAGATTAGATAGATATGAATGTTTTCACAGTGAGAACACCTATAAAAACCTGTTAGTTAAGAAAGAAAAAGCCTTTTCCAATTCTAAGAACTGAGGCTTGAAATTGATTAGGATCATTCACATTTAAATATTCATTTTCAGTTTTCAGTATGATTGCTGTAATAATTGAATTTTTCTTTTGCACTGTAACCAAAAGCACATTTAGACTTACATCTTATAAACTTAATTAAATTGATAAGCAAGACACGGTATTCTCATTACCAGGAAAAAAACAATGTTCTGTTAGACTTTCAAGCAAAAAGAAAAAAAAATTTTTTCGTCTTTGTTTTTCGTTTTTAAATAACAATATGAGGAACAAAGAAATCATCTAACACATTTCACAGAGAGGTTTTGGTAAAAGCCTAGAGCTGTCAGGAGCTATTACCACGAATGGAGCCTGGCATTTCAAAGAAAGAAAAGGATTTAATTTGATTTCAAAAGATAAATTGAAATAGAAACCTTGGAGATGGGAACCTTATAATCCAACTGAAACAGAGGAAGGGCTTTCATAGCAATTATTCTCATTTTTAATGTGCTGCATTTTGAAGGGAAAACATTATCCCTACACTGGGCAAGTGAGGAAAGAGAAATCAGTATGCAGGTCTGAATGATGGTGGCAGAATTCACAAGGACCATCTCAAGAACCAGATGTGCTTTCTTTGATGTCCGTGAAAATGTAATTTGAAAGAGTCTACTTTAAAATTTTAAAGATCCTGGGTTCATAGCAGATATAGATACTTACATAACCAACCCCTGAAATTTTCTTCTCTGGTGATACCCATAGGAATTTTTTACCCTAAAAGGAGCTGACTCTTCTTGGGTGCCACAGACAGTTCCAGTACTAAGTCAGATCATTCTGTGGTCACAGTGATTACTTAACTGGAAGAGAGAGTGCTAACACTAAGTGAAACTCTTCCATCTCCCTTTTCCAGTCTGTTTTTACAGATAATCATTTTAAAAAGAAGGAAAGCAGAAAACATTCTTTTTCCAGAAAAAAATAATAGTAACAGTGAGGGAAAAAAAAACAACCTAAATGAGAGATGTGTAGGGAAGCAGAAAGAATTTCATCTGTGATTCTACTATCAGAGAAAACTGCCAGTATTGATGTTTTTCTAAAGCAGAGAGCCAATTAGTTTTTTGAATTCCCCAAACACTAATCTGAGACCTAACTAAAAAGAAGATAAAAGATACCTACTATCTAAACACAAGAAAGCAGCTAGAGTTGAAAACCACAGTAACTGGTTTTCAACTGTGTTAAAATAATGTGGTTATCTTCAGAATCAAATATTCAGACTAACAAACTTAATATTTCCTCTTCTGCTTTCTTAAAAGAAGTGCTAGCACAGCAAGTAAAGATCCAGTTACACTCATGATTGAGAAGGCAGAAGTGAAGAATCATAGGTTCAAGTCTGCTCACCACCAAAAGCAGAATCCACATACTGTCGTGGGAAACATAAGTAATTCACTTATGAGACACTCAAGGGACAGTTATATTAATCAAATGCTATGTCATGCTATATTAAATACCTATTAAATATTAAAGAATCTATTTCTTTTTTTTTTTTTTTTGGTTTTTCGAGACAGGGTTTCTCTGTGTAGCCCTGGCTGTCCTGGAACTCACTCTGTAGACCAGGCTAGCCTCGAACTCAGAAATCCGCCTGTCTCTGCCTCCCAAGTGCTGGGATTAAAGGCGTGCGCCACCACCGCCCAGCAAGAATCTATTTCTTTGATGGTTAGCTTAAAGATATCTAAATTCTAATTAAAGAATCTTATATACGGGCCAGCAAGATGGCTCAGTGGTATTTGCCACCAGGCCTGATGATGTGATGTTGATCTCTGGAACCTGTATAAGTGTAGAAAGGGAGGAGCTGTTCGGCAAAGCTGTCTTCTGTCCTCCAAACACATATGCCATGGTATGCACATATATACATACACTCACAAATAAATGAGTCTTAAACAAATAAAAAAGTATCTAATCTACCACTGTACTTTGTCAGAGCAAGTAGGTACAAAATTTTTAAATAGTAAAATGCAGAGAGTATATTAGCGTCCAGAAAAATCAGAGAGACCTTTATAAGACAGAGGAATCGTGTGAAAGGGAATCTGGAAACAGTACTTCTATCAGAAGATAATTATATAGCGATGTTCTTGGGTAAAAGAAGATGAATATGCCCCCAAGTAGAACAGCACAGAACAGAAAGATAAGGATACCAGAAAAAGTGTTTGCAAAACCTCAGGACGAATGAGTGTACCTTGCCAGAGAGTCAGGGCCCGTATACTAGTGAAAAATGGAGAAGACAACATTTTCATGTTCAGTACTTTGTATGCACTCCTCATCTACTCCTTAAAACTCACAATGTGAACACGAGTTTCAGAGATTGAGATATTTACTGCCTTATATATTCTTCATTGCTATGACTTTGACCAAGACAACTTAAAAAAAAATTGACGGGAGTTTACGGTTTCAGAGAGTGAGCCAATGACCATCATGACGGGGAACATGGCAGTCGGGGGCGGGCATTGTGCTACAGTAGCAGCTGAGAACTTAGAGCTGATCACAAGCATGAACCAGGGAAGGGGTGAGGGAGGTGGAGCTGGCATGGGCATTTTATAACCCACCCAGTGACACACTTCCTTCAGCAAGTGAGCCTATGGGGACCACTCTTATCCATATCACCACACGGAAATTCAACGTTCCGTACGGAACTCTTCTTCACTCTGTGGTAGGATGACAGACTCTGGTTGACAGTAACACCGCAGTTCTTCCACAACACCATCTCTAATTTTAGGGACCAGTGTGAGAACAACAGTGGGGATGGAAGAGTCGTGAGGTGTGCTTGTAAAATCTATTAAGCATCCATTCCTCCTGAACAAAGTAATTTTGACATCTGAGAGACACTACCGCACAATGAAAAATCTTGTCTTAAAAATGTTTTTAATGAGCACCTCTCCAATCAAACAAGAAAGATCCCTTCTTGAAAATAAAGAGACGCCGGGCGGTGGTGGCGCACGCCTTTAATCCCAGCACTTGGGAGGCAGAGGCAGGCTGATTTCTGAGTTCGAGAGTTCGAGGCTAGCCTGGTCTACAGAGTGAGTTCCAGGACAGCCAGGTTTCGAGAGAAACCCTGTCTCGAAAAACTGAAAGAAAAAAAGAAAGAAAGAAAAGAAAGAGACAAAATGGGAGAAAACAAATCACCCTGGTCCTCCCTTTTGTGACACTCGATCCAGTCTCCCTACTCCCGTCTGTCTGCTCATCCACTTTCACTCCGCTAACGGCCAATGTGAGAATTACACTAGGACAAAGAAAATAGGGTATGCGCAAATTTTATTTTTTACTGTAATTCTTTGGAGATCCTGCCCGACAAAATGTGGTAAACAAGACACATTCTAAGACAGCCATTTGCTATTAATAACAATTAAGAATTTGAAAGAAGTAATGTCAGACAAAAACGAGGAAAGTGAATCTCACCGAATGGGTCTGGCTTTGTTTATTGGCTGACAATACTTTCTTCGATTTAGTTAATAATAGCTGCTCTCCATAAATTCAATATTTGACAATACAAATGTAATATTAAAATATATTTAAAGTACAATATACAATAAGACATTTTAAAGATGCATTTTCTTTATAATTATTTATGTGGGGGGAAGGATATGCTGAAAGAGGGTATCAGATACCCTAGAGCTGGAGGTACAAGTGGCCCTCCCCAACGGAGATGTTGAGAACCAAACTTGGGCCGTCTGCAAGAACAGCATATACTCTTTACCAGTGAACTGTCATTCCAGAACACAATAACATTTTTGTGAAAGCTACAGTACTGACAAGGAGTTATTACAATTAGTAACATTCTATATATATTATGTGCAAGATATTGCTAATAACAACTAATTAGTCATTAAAGTCATATTTGGAATACCTCCCAAAAATGGGTAAATTAGTTGTCCTAATAATAACCAAATAACATAATTGTATAAGTTGGGAAAATGTTTTTTTCTTCGGATATTAGGTTTGCAAAAGGAAAAAAAATGTACTGAGGCAGAACCTAATAAAACATTTCACCAATGGCCAATATAAAAATAGTACCTAAGGATGGCTAATGATGAATCCTGAACCAACTTAAAAAAACAAAAACCGAACTAGATATTTCAGACAGAAAAAAGCTTCAACAGGCAAATTTTCACAGTTCTTAAAGTTGCTAGAAGAAAAAGACATGGAATTTGAAGGAACTTAAAGATAACTGCAAAATGCAGCTACAGTCTCAAGGTTTGGGGGGACTAAAAGAGAAAAGTTAGACATATAAACCCCAGAGGCGCAGAGGGGACTGTGTGAGCCAATGCATAGGGAACAGAGGGGTTTGCTCTGACCACACATGAAGCTAGAGGACTGGCAGCTCTCCTGGAGTGTAGGGTCATGTGCAGAGCACACAAAAACCAACACTCTGCTGCAAGCCTTTTGGTTTCCTTGTTAAAAGACAGCCAGCAAGGACCCTAGAATATGCACTTTGTTAAATTCTATGCCTTAACCCCACAGAAGACCACAAAGAGAAGTTGAGTAAGAAACTAATAAACAATCCTTTCTGGTAAAACAGAATGTGATTCCAATCTCTCTCTTTTGTTCAATTTTTACTTAATGTATAAGGGCATTTTGTCTACATGCATGTCTGTGTACCAAATGCATGCCTGGTGGACACAAAGGCCAGGAAAGGGTAGCAGATCCCATGGAACTAAGATACAGATGGTTGCAAGCTGTCTTGTTGGTGCTGAGAATTGAACACCGGTCCTCTGAAAGAACAATCATTGGTCTTAACTGCTGAGCAATCTCTCTGGCCCCTGTTCTAGTCAGTTTTTACATGACTGAGATTTCAGTCGTCAAACCTACAAAACCTAAAAGTAAGTGTTGAGCTGTCCCGCCTTCTGGAAGCCATATCATTAAAAGATTTGTGAACTGACCTGAGGAATACTTCATCCACTGTGAAATATACTGCCAATATCAAGTCTTTACTAATTATTCATCAGACTTGGTTATTTAATGATGCAGCTTCACTTACCTGGAAGATAATGACTTGATAGCCCAACCAAGAAAAGTACATTTTAATGTTTAAAGCTCTGTTTCCACTAGAATCTAATTTCCATATATTTAATACATTCTATTTATAATACCTCATGAAAAGGAGCTAAAGATTCCAAAGTATAAAACTGCATTGCAACGATCTATAAACGCTTGTCCTTGTACCCACAGGTAAGTAAGCTCATGTCACATCAAGAAAAATGTCTCTTTGCAATAGACAGAGGTCATTACAGAAAACCACAACCAATCAAAATTCAGAGTTGTGTAGCTCAGTCCCAATGAATACATCTACAAAATTCTCCTATACCTAAGACCCAGGGAACATTAAAGAAGAGGGGACAGAGAGATTGTAAGGGAATTTTCTCTGGGATTGTATCTCCTAGTGACATCAGAAGCTACGCCTATAAAGTCTCACCAACAGGACTAAGCATGTACTCAAGAAAGATGACACCAATGACTATGACTAATTAGACAGAGAAAAGCCCACAAGGCCTAAACCCTACACAGAGAACTAAAGGCAGCTAAGAAATGACAAGGATGAGAGAGATGCTCTTGCTCAAGGAAAGAGCACACCACTTGGTTGTATAATGCCTAGGTGTCATCCCTGAAAACATATTAATATATATATTATATATATATATATATATATATAATATATATTATATAATAGTATATGTAATCCACAAGTAACATTATATGGACTCAATAGGTTATATTTAGTAGTATATGTGTATATAGAAAAATATATAAATATAAAAATATATATGCTATAACTATATTTACTATATTAATGTTAGTGGGGCAAGAAGCCATAAATTTGAAAGAGAGTGTGGAGGAACATATGGGAGGATCCAGAGGGAGAAAAAGAAATAGAAAAATGTTGAAATTAAACTATAATCTCAAAATTAAACAAAAGAGAATTATATTGCACCAGAATAAAATTCTGTAGGAGAAATAGAGTGGGCCATAAATTCAGAAAGGAGAAAAGGGATGGTGGCAAAGTTTTGCCAGTGTTATTCTATGTAAATGACTTGAAAATATTTAAGATATTCTTTGGATGCATGTAACTGTTACTGAAATTGTTGGCACATACAGCATCTTTAAAATTACATCATTTGCACCTTCTTAAAGTCTTGATGGAAAGCACATATTTTGACCTTACACTGTATAAGAGACTCCATGGCTTACCTTTGTTTTTAAGGTGCTTCTTATGAGGAAGCTAGAGAAAAGATACAAAGGCCACCGAAGTATTTCATGATAATCTCTATGTTGAACTTTGTGTCATTTACCTCTCACTCACCCAGACGCCTTCTTCCTTCTTCTATCTGATTTCTTCTCTTCTAAATCTTTGATTAAAAAAAAAAATCTCTTTCAGTAAAAACTCCCTTGAATAAGTAAAATTACATGTATAGCCAAAAAGGTCATAATGAAACGTATTACTTTGTATGCTAACTAAAATTAATATATACTTAGTTTTAAATTCTGTTAAAAAATAATATCCCCTGTGAATTATGAAACTAGATAGAGGACCCTTCGAGAAGCCATCGTAAGAGGTGGGGATAATGAAACACTGTGACATGGAAGCAGAAAGGGTCTATAGAAAGAAGAGTGACAAGAGGGAATCTGGGGCAGAAAGCTGGCGGGAGTAGTTTCAGTCACCCATGATCATCTGAGGTCTGAAAATACTAAACAGAAAAAATCCAGAAATACTGTGAACTATTCTGAGTCAGCAAAATCTCACGCTGCCACATCGTCCTGAGATGTCAATCATTCCTTTGTGCAGAGTATCCCAGATGTATATGCTAGCTTCCTGTTAAGCGTGTGGGAGTCAGCTCAGTTATCCACTATGCTTTTAACATAATATTTCTACACATTTCTACATAATATTTCTATAATAATAGCTCTTATTTTATTTTCTAATGGCCCCAATGTGCAAGAACAGTGATGCTAGTAATTTAGATATGCCAAAAAAGAAAGCACAGAGTGATTCTTCTAAGGAAAATAAAATGTCCTGATCTAATAAGAAAAAAATAATATACTAAGTTACTAAACATTGCATTCAGAACAAATCTTTCATCCATGGAACTGCAAATGAATGAAAAGTGCAAAACTTCAAGTCCAAGAATAAAGCCCACAGTACAGTTTATGCATGTATGTGCCCAAATAATGACACATTACTAAAAAAGCCATTAAATATGCACATAGAAGAGATGAACTGAAAACACATTCTGGTTGAGAGCAAGGTGTTGTCACAGAAGGCACTGTGCCTCACTTAGGAACTGAAGCTTCTCTAAGTCCATGGGGACATAGGAGAAACCCTGTAGCCAGGATTTTATACTGTCTGTGGGCTCAAGGACCCCCGGATTATTAGAACATGTTTCCTACAGAGAAGTAAGGACAATGGTACTCTATTCTGCTTACTTCCTTACTTCACCCCCAGACAGTAGCCCTGCTTAGAATGATTTGTCATCTTATCAACTGAGAAATGCTGTCACAAAAATCACTTCCCTGGAGTCTTCTCTCACACAAAGCTCTCGGCCTCGCACTACTGAGTCATTTTAAGTCTGAATGTGGACCTGCCTCAAAACATGAAAGTAAAATGCTAAAATATAAGTATGGGAAGAATCTAAAGTTCTAGCTAGTTAGATCTTTTAAATAGCTCCTCCAGAAAACTGTGAGATAATAAAATTTCGTCTTTCGAGAACAGATTAGTGGCCACAGACCAATCTAGAAGAGAATTAATGGGTCTAAAAGCAGCTCGGCAGTTAATTACCTGCGTGTCTACTGAAGTCCACTCGGGAAAGCCTTCCCAATGAGAGCTGCCTAATGAATATGTGAAAAACCCTGATTTCCAGAATCTCTTCACTCAGGAGGCAACATACTCTATAAAGGGCTGATGTTCTTTGCAGGAAAAATATTTTTAAAATAGTAGTTCTTTAACTCTTATTGCTACCCAAATGATCGAAGTCAGTAGACACTTATATTTAAATATTCAGCTGCTACAACGTAATTATCAATAACAATTTAACTGTGGATTTCAAACTATTTGTTTGACAGGATAATACGTAGACTTACTCAAAACTATGTATAAGAGTACAAGCACGTATATCTTTCTTCCTTAGGTTTCGTTTTTAGGAAAAAAATGCAAGATTTTGTTTCTTCAAAAGCCAGGCAGACAGTGTTTTCTCTGCAGGTAAGAATACCTTGAAGTAAGAAGAATAACACTTTATGCCACATCTCACACCCAGAATGTCAGTCTTACAGATTGATCTTGTGAGAGATAGCTCAACAGGTAACTTCTCAGTCAGGTTTTTCTCCCCACCTCATCCAAACAGGAGATTAGGAACATGGAGAGTGTTCTTTGATGGTAAGACCAGAAAATGTTCACCTGGAAGCAAAAGGTGAAATGCTCTGAGGTCTACAGATCCTTGCATTATAATGACATTCCGTTGCCTGTGGCTTCTCCAATAATTAAAAGCACACCGACAGTCTTAAACAAAAGCTCTGAGAAAATGTCAGATGCCTCACTAAGAAGACAGCAAGTTAGAGTAGCAATGACTACCAAAAGTTAGCTCCCTGAGTGAACACTGGAATATTTGGAGGAAAGCATGCACATCAAAAGTTAGAAAACAAAGCCAGGTATGGTGGTACATACTTTTATTCTCAGCATTCGAGAGACAGAGGCAAGCAAGTCTTTCTGAGTTCGAGGCCAGCCTGGTCTATAGAACAAATTCCAGGACAGTCAGACCACACAGAGAAACCTTGTTTCAAAAAAATTAAAACAAACAAACAACAAAAATAGTAGAAAACAGAGCCATGTGAGCTAAGGTTTTCAAACTCTGTTCATTTAAGGTCAAATGAAAATATCGATAAAGCAATTTTTTATCAGGCATTTATCTTCGAGGATAAATACTTCAGTATTTGTTGAATAAAGAAGTTGACAGAACTTGGTTCAACTAGGACAAAGCAGCCATGCCTGAGTCAGACAGGTGTGCTTTGAGGACAGAGCATAGCACACACATTTGAAATACAGTCTCTTTTCATTTGTATCAGACCCTTGCTGCCATCAAATTATATTTTGATTACTTTCCCACTGAACTTCTGTCCATGGAGATACTAATTTTAGAAATTGTTAATTCCTTTCAGTGGCAGCAGGTTTGGCAAACAGTAATATCCAGAAGCTGTGTTCTAGTCTAATGAAAGGCTGAACACTGAAAACTGACAAAAAAAAATAAATGCATTTTCCTCCTGAAAAATTTGTAATAATGAAAAATCACTTGATTTTTCAAAATTCAAATGTCACCTCACCAGATATTTGGCAAGTGGTGTATCTTCCTTCACATTCCTTCCTCTAATTACCAGGCAGAGAGAGAAGAAAGAAGCCCAGATTGTTTTTGCTTGCATATCACTGGGATTGATGGAAAATGAGTTGTCTTAATATATACCCACTGCTGCAGTAACTGATTGCCCTGTCTTTCCATAAATATATTACCAAACCATGTTATACCTTGAGTTAAAACTCATTTTAATCAGTGCTACACAACATGATAGATGATTAGACTTGTTGGGTAACAATTAAAATTTTGAAGTTATTTTCCACAAGGATTGGTAGTGCACATGTGTAACCAGCACCTCAGGAGGCTAAGGCAGGAGGATCATGAACTCAAGGTCACTCTGTGCTATGCAGAAAGACTCCACCTCAAAACACAAGATAGATAGATAGATAGATAGATAGATAGATAGATAGATAGATAGATAGATAGATAGATA
>NW_021604577.1:9448213-9449513 GCF_004785775.1 Grammomys surdaster
ATAGATAGATAGATAGATAGATAGATAGATAGATAGATAGATAGATAAAATTTTTCTTCTTTAAAATTATGGGTAAAATGAAAAAGTTAGGTTAGGTTAAGGGTTTAATTGAATGCCTAAAGGCAATACAAAGTTTAAAATTTGTTTCATTAAATGTTTGCATCATTTGGCTAAAAATTTTAAATATCCTTATTTTCCATGCTCTATTTGTACCATATTATATTTTACTAATAAAAAATTAATAGCAGCTACTATTACTCTCTTGGTTTGGGAAGCTGGAGATAACATACTCTGTACCTTCACACTAAAGCCCTTATTGACCTTGCTGCTCAGGGGAAGGTAGTCTCTTCTTGACTGTACAGTTTACAGCTTAGTCTTCTTCCCTATGAATTATACTCATCCAAAATGTATTTCCTTATGTAGGACCATGAGGTTTGTGTCACACAACTTTACATGGATGACTGAATAAAGGAAGCTATAAGGACTTCATCTGAGAGCTCTCCAAAGACCTTCTGAAACTTGCAGCAAACTTCTGCCCACACACAGTTCTCTCATGAGTATTATGGGAAGAACATGCTCCAGAAATTTTCTTACACTCTAATCTCTGTCTCGGAGTTAGTTTCCTGGGAAACCTGACCAAAAATAGGTGGTGCCTCTAATGATCTGAAAAGACAGACTTCAAAATTAGAATCTCAAATCTGAATCACCCACCAGCAAGCTGGCCATGAAGATCCTGTGTCTGGTGGTAGGTGGGATGTGGATAGTTACAGAGCACACGAAGATGTCGCACTTGTTCAAAGCTTCACCAGTGTGGACTGTAATGAGATGCCAAGAGATGGAAGAAGAAGGCACTGTTAGGTGAGGCTTGAGTGCGTTTGAGAAACTTAAGGAGCACTAATTAGATGGATATGGTCTCTGATGATTCTTGCTAGTGCCATGGATGAAGCAGGAAAATAGAAATACAGAGACTAAGGATAAGTCTGTATCCATGTGACCAAGTATGAATTTAGAACACCTCATTGGAAGTACTTCATAAACACTTACTTCTTTGTAACCAGAGAATAGAGCATACTAGCTGCAGGACCAGAACAATTTTAAAGACAGTAGAATTCCAAAAGGACTCAAAGCTCCATTGCTGAAAATAATGCAGTACTGATGCTAAGTGGGCCTTCTAAAGTAGAAAAAATAAGTAAATACTGGCAGTGCTGTTGGATATAGTCAAAGCTAGCAATATGAAAACAAATTATAAACCTAGAGACGGATGTGGAGTATGCTAAAATCAAGAGAAATAGACTATCAG
>NW_021604577.1:9449523-9459470 GCF_004785775.1 Grammomys surdaster
AGAGACGGATGTGGAGTATGCTAAAATCAAGAGAAATAGACTATCAGGATACCCTCCCCTAATACAAAATTTGACACTGAGACCTTGATTAATGGTAATGAAACCATAACAAAGAAAGTCATGGGCGGTTCTAGAAGAGAAGAGTTAAAAAATATTGTAGTCTATGCTATCTGATAGAGAACCCCAAATATTGCTGTGATAATAGAAATAAAAGTCTTAGCGTGGTTCATCACCGACATTAAGTATGAATATTTGAGGAACTGACATTTAGTGATCATAAATTATAGAGGCTCATCAAACCACCTGGCTGACTATATTCCTATAGAATCCAGGGAAGGTACTCAATTCACTAAGGCAATTTGGAATGTGTTGGTAAGACAGGCACCAGCTTCCCTGAACATCTCTCTACAGACCAGAGCTGATGTTAGCAATCCTATAATACAACAGGGCTCCTGGATAACGATGAAGAAACAAGAGAAACTAAGGTAAGAGAGACTGAGTAAATGGTAGTTACTTAGAAGAAGCCATGTAGTAGTGTCCCAGGTCTGGTTCTGAATCGTTCCACCAGGTCCATAGACTTACCCAATACCATTGAATGAACATATTTGTACCTGGTAAGTGTCAAGACATCCATCATGACCTACAAGACAAGATCCAACACAGCGTCTGAGACAGCAAGTGAAAAACACTACATCCAAAAGGAACCAAAAAAGATTGATGTTACTTTTCAAAATAAAAATGATGTAAAAGTGTTGACCTCCGTTATATGTCCATTTTAACTCACAAGTCTAAGAAAAACAAAATATGTCCTGGAAGACTACAATTGACTCCTAAAAACCTTCGTTCACTTCAAAGACAGATGTTGTGCCAGATGTGGTTTATTTGCTGGAGCAAATTAGTATGCTGAGTACACAGTGGGCAGCAGTCATCGGTCTCTCTCAAAGAGAATGATTAGACACAGTTCTCATTCACTTGGAATAAATAATTGTATTTATATCCATTCCTCAAGACTGTTTAACTCTACTTTCCCCTATTATAATGTAGTCTGACATGTTCCAGACCTTGTGAGCATTTGACATAGAATCTAATAGACCCACTACATAATAGCATCATGCTCATTAGAGACAACGAACTAGAAATACCAAACCGTGAAGAAGAATAGAAAATTTACCAAGACTGAAGAGCATAGTCTATTAGTTTTAAGGATCCTTTACTAAAATCATGCTAGACCATCCCTTTTAAGACAAAAGGATAACTTCTGCATTTTATGCTTTCCTCGTGGTTGGTTTTACTGGATCTGAAGGCAGCATATTCACATAATATGGGAATCCTCCTTTGATCAGTTTATCTAAAGAGGGAAAAAAAACAGAAAACAAAAAACCTGAAACGACTGTGAGAATTTCATGAAATCTAAGTTATGGAAGTTCTGTAGAGCATACAAGCATAGAGTAAAATTTACAATGCCCCTGCTGCGTGTGCTATTCTACCTGGCTGGTATATGATATCATGTGTATCTATGGTAGGAAAAGATGATTCATAGAAAGGCTTATTATCTAGTCACAACATAAACCCATGGTATTCCAGATTAATACCAGACCCTGAAAAGGATGAAGGCTTGCCTATAGAATGTTCTATGTTCTCACAGTTCATTATCAGACCCGTTCATCAGGTTAGGCAGACCCAACAGTAAACCACCATACTATGGATTAAGTTAGACATAAATAAAGGGTACAAGTAAGTGTACATACACGTTGCCTAGATAGATCATCATGCCATCTACCATGATATGTCCCCCTTATAATTCTGTAGGTGAGGTCTCTTATAACAAGTTATGTAAAAAAAACTGACATTAGTTCATGAATGGGTTCATTCAATATTTGATACAAATATATATACATATATATATATATGATTTTATGTTTTTTCACTTCAGATATATTTATATTTTATTATATTATATATTCAATATATTAACATATTATATACATTCACTTTATATATATATATGTATGTAGACATATATGACTTTATATATACATATATATGAATATATAGAGACATATATACTGGCAGATGACTTGGCTAATAGTTGGAAGCTTAGAAACTGGGTTAATAGAAAAGAAAAAAATAGGAAAATAAGCATGAAATGTGAATATCATTGTATTAAGTGTTTATGTTCACAAATTACCATGAACCACAAAAGAGACACTAAATTGCTAAATGTTCTAAATGAAGTAGACAGTCTGCTCAGACTTCACCATCAGACATGCAGTGCATTTAACTGATGTATCTATGACTATAGAAATATAGATTAATTTAAGAGCATTCTACTTCTATGTGAGCTTCCATTTATTAAGGATAACATGCTGGCTACTACCAAATATACAAAATAGAACTGATAACACTCCAATATAGAACCATCCTTTGGGTAGATGCGTGAACCACTTGGAAGCCAACTGACTACACTAAATTAGGAAGTAATTCATCCATAATGTTATTGAAAGACTAATCAAGTGGATTTTGATTTAGGGTTCTTTGACCTTACTTCTACTTCATCTTGTCCTGGAAACTACCTAGGATCTAGGAGAACTCTAATACTAAGTAGGAGAACCCATAAAATTTATGGCAAAAGAAGAGTCACAGTGAACCTATCACATACGGTACAACCCAGAAACTTCAGAGTTAAAAATACAGCTGGAAAGCATTTCTAAGATTATTTTAGGGTGAACTTAAAGATTTCCTACAAGACAGTTACATAATCTGGAATGAAATATATAATAGATCAATGACCATTATGGGGCCATTTCTCATCTTCAACTCTTAGAGTCTAAGTCAGGAAAGCATAGCATAGAATCCAATATCATTCTATGCATCACTATTTTGAAAGAGTCTGCTTCTTCTGCCTACAACTTTAGGGTGGTTCTACCAGTGATCTAGAAGTTCCATGAAGTTTCAACTTGGGATTTCTTGTACCAAAATATCAATAGACAAAGAAAGGAGTCACAACTGCAGGAGTAATTTATCCTGGGTATTAATGCTAGCACTGTAGAATCAAGAAAATTCCAAGTGATGTTCAGGTACTTTACTGGATGCTTGTTGGCACTCCTTGCTTAACATGAAACATGCTGAGAGAAGCTCTCCCAAAGGATGCATTGGCTTACTCTACACCCTAATCAAGAAGATTAATGAAGGACATAAATGATTGGGAACACATAGCTCAGTGGCAGAGTGCTTGCCTAGCATTCATGAGACCCTTTGTTCAACCTTCAGCATTAGCAAAAAAAATGGGAATGTTTGAGTTTCTGTTGCTTTGTTTTTAAACAATCTTGAGGCCAGATAGAAAAGTTTAACCACGGTACATCGAGAGAGAGAGAGAGAGAGAGAGAGAGAGAGAGAGAGAGAGAGAGAGAGAGAGAGAGAGAGAGATTTCCTTTTGTTTATTTCCAGGTTAAACTTCCCATCCAACTAAACATCTACAGGCTCAGCTCTCAAAAGAAGTACATGGACAACCCAGATTACATGGATCTGAGCAATGCAGAGCATGAGGCAGTGGAACAACACTGAGGCACTCCCTTCACGATCAGTCCATCCTCAGCTTCACTGAGTATTCCCAGTTGTCTGGGAATTTTTGTCTACTCATAGGAATTTCCTCATTCAAGATTACCTGCCTCTCCAAGGGTGACCTACATCTAATGACAGGCTGATTCTGGCCACCTCACCTTATCAGTGTTCTTCTTTTGTCTCTATCTTGGTCTCTTCATTTTCTTACGGTTCATGATACTAAAAGCATCCCATGACAGATTCTGCATGAAAATCTTTACAAGGGTTTGGGGGGGCATAAACATAAAAGTGTTATAACTGCAATATTGCACAGTTTGTGTGTTTTATTCTCTCCTCAGCATTGGTTACTTAATAAAGCAACATTCTCATGACAATTTCAGAGGATAGGAGCTATTGTTATTTCTACTTCATAAATAATAAAAGCAGGTTCAAAGGGATTGAATTAATTCCCCAAGCACACAGGGAAAGTTCCTAATTAGGTATTTATATTCCATCTCATTTCAGAAAATGATATGAATCTGTGGCCTAAAATTCATGAAAGAATAGTTAGGGCTAAAAATTGTGTCTCTTTCCAATGTTAGCATTCAAACTTGTATTCCAGTGTGTAGAAATGCACCCCTGCTCGTGCTGGTAACCCCAATAAAAACTCACTGGCTCAGCAAGTTGTACTTCTGGGTAACAATGACTTTGATCTGTTGTGGGGTCCCCTTTTGGAATTAACAGACATACATATGTGTGTTATGTCTCTGTTGTGGATAGTCCCAGTCTTGTATTTTGATGCTAGTTCCACTTTCCTGGGAGGGGCTGCAGAGCAGGAGTGAGTCTGTACACAGGTGACTTCTTGTGAACCTTCTGTCCAATTAAATTTCTAAAATAAAGGCTAGAGCCAGCGATTAGGCAGTAGAAGGGGAGATGAAGGAAAAGGCTTAGGGGAGGAGAGAGGGAAGAGGAAGTTGACAGAAGAGGAAGTCAAAGGAGGAAGTCGACAGAGGAGCAGGAGGAGAAGAAGCTCGTGGCCTGGAAGAAACGCAAGTTATAAGGGATCTCATAGCTGGGGAATAGAGTAGTGTAATGGTAAATCTGCTCAATCTAGGCGTGCAGTTTATATTCATAATTATTGAGTTGTATTTTCCTTGACTGGTCTTATTTGGGCCGGAGATTTACCACAACATGTCTCCCCAGAAAAAGTTCGTCATCCAAATAAAGAATAGAGACTTGAGAAGAATCCTGTCACTCTTTTATAACAGCATCTAAAAATATTTGTAAAATTTTGGAATATTTGTCACTACTCAGATTTATGATTTCCAGCTAGCTATAAAGCTCAGGTAAATTCTCTCATTTGCGGCTATACTGTCATAAGCAAATCACATCTCAAAACACCAAAATAACGGTCGCACAGCAAAGAGAAGTAGGACTGTGGGAGAGAATGTTGACGAGTTAGGCTGTATGGTATCAGCAACCTCAAGAACAGCCAGCAACCTCAAAGCTGGCAGCATCCCTCCAAACAAAACACAGGCCTGAGAAAGATGTGGCTAGGACACGGAGCCTCCAGCCAGGAGGTGGCACTACAGAGCTTGTCTCTTAGCATCCTCTCTCCTCATTTGATTAGAAAGCATCTTTTACCCCACATTGGCCATACCCAAACACATGCTGTAAAACACAGACACTGGGTAATGTCTCTGTGTGACGTCAGATCTAACACATTTAACCCACACAGAATATACATTTACTGTCTCTAAAACAACTGTCATTTAAACATCTATGTATTTTTAAAAAATATATAACTTAAGTAAATCACTTTTTTTATAAATATTTGTTGTTTCCATCTTTAGCTCACTGGTCAGAAGATGTCTTGAATCTCTGTTGGAAGTTGTGGCAAACTTGATTTTTTTTTCCAGGGCAATAACAGATCTCTCAGTAGATGAGTTAGGAAGTCAACCAAGCATTTGGTTGTAACAGATCCTAAAAGTAAGTTAGGCATATCCAGCATATCCTCATAAAAATTACTTATAACTCCTGTTCCGTCAAGTTTCTAGGTATTAAAAGAATTGTGCGTTACAGATGAAGTAGGGAACAGATGTGCATGTTCGCCAGAGGTTTGATGAGCCAGGATAATGGTTCTGTATTGAAGTGCAACTAAATGTTACAGATGCTAAATTAGCTGCTTCACATACTTCTAACTTGCTATGCTGAACAAGTGGGCAAAGAGACAGAAGCATGACCATATTCAAAAGAAATTTGGTTTTTATTTCTACTACAAAGTGTCAGTCTTCTCCCTTTTTGTTACTTGGTTTTGAAATAAGCAGAAGCTAACAGGAGGTTATTACCAAAGAGTAAAATTACTAAAATTTTAAATATTGTACCTTTGGCATTCCAAAATAAGTCCATTCTTTTTCTTTATTCACTTTACATCCCGTTCACTGTCCCTCCTCCAAGTCACACCCTCCAACAACCCTTCCCCTCTTCCCTCTCCCCACTCCCCTTCTCCTCTGGAGGGTGGAGGCTCCTCTTGGGTATCCCCCAACTCTGGCACATCAAGTCTCTATGCGGTTAGGTACATCCTCTCCGACTGAGACCAGACAAGATCACATACCACAACTAGAAGAACACATCCCACAGACAGGCAACAGCTTTTGGGATAACACACACACACACACACACACACACACACACACACACACACACACACCAGTTGTTCCGGACTGACTTGAAGACTAAGTTGCACATCTGCTACATGTTCGGGAGTTGGGGGCTGGATTGAGCCTGTGTATATGCTCTTTGGTTGATAGTTCAGTCTCTGAGAGCCCCAAGGGTCCAGGTTGGTTGTCTCTGTTGGTCTTCCTATGGAGTTCCTATCTCCTTTGGGGGCCCATAATCCTTCCCCACAACTCTTCCATAAGAGTTCCCAAGCTCTATTCACTGTTTGGCTGTGGATCTCAGCATCTCTCTTAGTCAGCTGGGTAGAGTCTCTCAGAGGACAGTCATGCAAAACTCCTGTCTGCAAGCATAACAGAATACAAGCATAATAGTATCAGGGATTGGTGTTTAACCATGGAATGGTTCTCAAGTTGGGCTGGTTATTGTTTGGCCATTCCCTCAATCTCTGCTCCATCCCTCATCCCAGCATTTTTTTGTAGACAGTATAAATTTTGGGTCCAAAGTTCTGTGGGTGGGTTCGAGTCCCTACCATTCCACTGGGGTTCCTGCCTGGCAACAGGAGGTGGCCTCTTCAAGTTCCACATCCCCAGTGCTAAGTCACAGCTAAGGTCACCCCCGTTGCCTCTTGGGAACCTCCCCTATTCAGTCTCTGTCACATTCATTCTTAACAAAACTCATCAACAAGCAATGAAAATGTTTAGTTAGAGTTTCCGGTGAAGGGAATGGAAGCTTCCTTAATAATTTGTTCTTCTAAACAGCAGGATTCACAATCTATTTGAAAGCATCTCCTTAAATGCAAACATTTCTCAAAGTCCCTGATCTCTAGAACATACTACATGTATTTTTGCAATAAAGATTACAATCTATTTAAAAGCATCTCCTTAAGTTCAAACATTTCCCAAAGTGCCCGATCCCTAGAACATGCTAAATGTATTTTTGCTTTATGTTCATAGAGAGCAAGGCAGAGCTTTAACTACTGGTATCTTTCTAGTTGAAATCACCAAAAGGATTTTAGACAGTCACTTTTATAGTACTCTGCCATGTTCAAGGGCTGCTGAGCCTTATTCATTAAAACTATAATAATTCAAATTTTATTGCAACCCCAAAGCCCTAAGTTTACCAAATCTGTTACATTAGAATATTTAATTTTCTATGTTAATTTATTTAACTGTAAACAAGTCTTACAATCCACTAATGAGATTACAACAGTCAATAATGAGAATACTATACTTCCAGTTTGATATGTATTGTCCCAAATAATACCCTTTCTTGGTATTTGAGACAGACATTTAACATTTGGGAAAAGACAGTAAGATTCCTTTTTCTATTAGTGAAAATTCTCAATTGGTTACAGACAGGTAAGATGGAGCATTTCACATCCATGCAAGCTTAAGGACAAAAAAATACATTGTCTTGCTTCACCCCTGACCTCCAGGACACAGGCACAGGAAGTAGCTCCACCAATGGTGCATACAGACATCTCCAAGGAAGACTGTGAAGTCTTCAGGAAAATGCAGGAATCAGACCTTCTCCTGCTGACAATAATAAGTGCCAAGCAGAAGTGAGGCCCAGCCACAGAGACTCATCAGAAGTGATCTCGTTGGAGGTCCCGGCTGTACCTGAAAGCATTCAAACAGATTGTTCACTGAGTGACCAGGCGGTGGCTTCCGGTACCCATGGTCTCTTATTGTCTTTAGAGCCAGACTGTACACATTTCTAATGCTTCTGTGAGCTTTTTCTAATAAATTCATTTTCAACCTAAAGCTGTCTAGTCAGTTTCTCTTGCCAACAGGCAGAAACTGTACTTGGCATAGCTCATCCATTTTCAGTTGTCTTACATAGAATTTTCATTTCTGTTTGTTAAAATAGTATTTTGAATTTTTATTTGCCTGAGGTTCTACCTCATTAGCCCTGGAACAATACTTGATCTTTTTTTTTCCTTCCTATTTTATTGTTCTTTACTTTTTAACAATTCGCTTCTGGATTTTCTCAAGTATTCAGATATTTTTTTCTTTGAAATATTACTTTGTTTACTTTTTATTTTATTCTGTAGTTGGATGGGTGTGTGTGAGTGTCACACATATGGAGGTCAGAGGACAACTTTTATGAGTCCTCTCCTTCTATGTCTCTAGGGTATTTTCTTGATTAACGATTGATGTGGGAACACACAGTCCACTGTGGGCAGTGCCACTCCTGGACAGGTAGGTCCTGGGATATATATATGTGTGTGTGTGTGTGTGTGTGTGTGTGTGTGTGTGTGTGTGTGTGTGTATGGTGTGTATGTGTGTGCAAGACAGTAGGCATCTGTCCTCCTTGAGTTCCTGCCCTGACTTCTCCCAGTCCCAGTGAGGAATTATGATCAGGATACGTAAACCAAATAAACTTATTCCTCTCCAAGATGCTTCTCATGATGCTTAACTAAGCAATAGAAAGCAAACCAACACAACCATTTCTGGGAGTTGGTTTTCTCCTTGCACGGAGGGCTCAATCTCAGATCATCTGCTGAAGTGGTAAGTACTTTGACCTACAGAGCCACCTTGCCAGTCCACTGGCCTCGCTTAATTTGCATAACTTTCAATCAAAAGAGCATCTCCTACATTATGCTGCACAGAAGTTTCCATAAGCGCTAAACATTAACAAAATAACAACAAAGTTGAACATGTTCTCTCTGGCCTCTCACAGGATCTTTAATACATCCAAATGATTTATGACTACGAGGAATAGCCGTTGTCTTAGATTATTTGTTCATAGGAAATTTTTTCCTGGAGAATTTTCCATTATGGTTCCTTAAGGCAAAGTTCTTAAAAATGCTGCACTGTGGGGACTAGAGGCAGCTTGTCAGCAGTAAAGTGCTTGCTGTAGAGGAACTGAGCTAAAATCCTGGGCAGCCACGGTTAAAAAGCCAGGTGTGGTACAACACCCCTGTAATTCTAGTGCTGGAGAGGCTGAGACAGGAAGATCCTGAGTCTCATTAGCTAACTAGACTAGCTAAGGGAGTGAGCCCCACATTCTTCTTTAAGACCCTTTCTTAAAAGTAAGAAAGAATGAGAAGCGCACACACCATTAGCCTCTGACTTCCATGTGCATGTGAGTAGACACAAATATGTAGACATGCAAACACACATGAAAATGAAGTGCTAAAAACTACCTAAAGAACCGTTTGAAGTTATATACTCCCATACACAAACTGTAGTAACTAGTTTTTAACAAACTAGCAGTTAGTTTAAAACATACTAGAGAATCAAAGGACAGAATTTGAAGGTCATTTTTGTAACCGCAACAAGAAAAATCTTAACTGCATTTCAAAAGAGATGATTTTTTTCATGCTTTACCAATCTCAAAAAGCTCTGTGTTTTGGCTTTTCTCAAAGAAATGAATTCACCAGATGTTTGAGGGTTCCTGTATATACATTTGCATCTTTAGAGATAAATTTATCGACTACATTTACTTCCTTCCACAAGGGGGATGTAAAATTTTATGCTGAAAATTATACATATTTGCTCTACAGCATTTTAGTGCTAAATTAATTCCTTAACTTAGTGATTTAAGTTGTCACACTTTTCTTTTCTTTTTTTTTAATTTTTTTATTGGATATTTTTTTACATTTCATATGCTGTCCCCTTACCCCATCCCCCACCCACCCGGGAACCCCCATCCCCTTACCCCTCCTCCTTCTTCTCTGTGGATGTAACCCCCACCTAACCCCCACTCCCACTTTCCCACCCTCA
>NW_021604577.1:9459870-9482370 GCF_004785775.1 Grammomys surdaster
GGAAAGAACCCAGATGTCCTTCAACTGAGGAATGGATTCAAAAAATGTGGTATATTTACACAATGGAGTATTACTCAGCTATTAAAAACAATGAATTCGAGAGGTTCCTAGGTAAATGGATGGAACTAGAAATTATCATCCTGAGTGAGGTAAGCCAATCACAAAAGAACACACATGGTATTCACTCACTGATTATTGGATATTAGCCCAGAACCTTGAAATGCCCAAGATGCAACTCACAGGCCACATGAAGCTCATAAAGAAGGAAGACCAAGTGGGGGTGATTCGGTCCTTCTTAGAAGGAGCAACAAAATACTCAAGGGAGCAAACATGAAGACAAAGTGAGGGACAGAAACTGAAGGAGGGGCCATCTGAAGACCACTCCACCTGAGTATCCATCCCATGTGCAGTCACCAAAGGTAGATGCTGATGTGGAAGTCAGGAAGTGCATGCTGATAAGAGCCTGATATGGATGTCTCCTCAGAGGCCTTCAAGAGTCTGACATATTCAGAGGCAGATGCTCACAACTAGCCATTGAACTGATAATGGGGTTCTCAATGGAGGAGTTAGAGTGAAGACTGAAGGAGCTGAAAGGGTTTGTGGCACCATGAGGAGAGCAACAATACCAACCAACCAGAGCTCCCAGGGTCTAAACCACCAGCCTGGGAGCACTTAGGGAGGGATCCAGGGCTTCAGCTGAATATGTAAGAGTGAAGGGCCCTGCTGGGCATAGGTGGAAGATGAGATCCTTGTCACACTTTTCTAATAGATAACCCAAAATATTTTTTAAGTATTAGATCATTCTGATACAGAACAGATGTGAACTTTAGGCAAAAAGCAGTAATGCCAAAACTGTTTATAAATGGAAGAAAACTACACCCTTTTCCACAAGACTGCATGGCTTGCCTGCTTGTTAGACATTGTTCCACAGAGGAATCTTAAGACTCCAAAGCCCTCAGCCCAGTGGTAGCCTCTTTGTGGTATATTTTTCAGAGCTGGAAAATGAGGAGAAATGCTTACATGTAGTTCAGAGCAAAACATGTTAAAAACAAAACATTCACAATGTAGAAATATCAGACATTTATGCATCAGGCGTTTTTATCAACATGTTTTCCTGACAGCTCAAATTTAGTATTTTCCAGCTAAAAATCAGATATATAGAAACCCCAAGTTTATTTATAAATGAAAATGTCAGCTTACTAATAAGAGAAGATATTAAAATGTCAAAATAATTCTTCTAACATCTGAATTCTGCCTTCCCTAAGGTTGGAAGTAGCACTTCTGGATGCTTGTTTGAGGAGCCCCAGGCACAGCACAGAATGGACCACCTCTTCTGAGAATTGTGCATATGAAAAGACTCGGCAAACTGTCTTACTCTGAACTCAAGTGACAAATACAATTGTGAGCCTTTCTCATAGTCTTCAGGCTTCTATTTTGAGAGGTCATAGAGAAGAAACACTAAGCCAGATGTATGGCTCACTGTCATAATCTCAGCACGTATGAGACTGAGACAGGAGGATTGTTGATAATTCAAAGCTAGCCTGGATTACAGTAAGACCTTGACTCAAAATCAGAAGGAAAAGTCGCAGCGTAGAAAAATTTAATAGAGTACAAGAGAGCTATGTGTTGAAGTCAACTAATAGCAGGGATAGAAGGAAACAAAAGTATCAAAGAAAAGAAGTAAAAGCAAAATGGAACAAAGAACATAAATAATTTGTGTAAGGAAAACTGCAGAAGTCTTAAGACATAGAACTGAATTGCTAGGGCTCTCAAATGACAAGAAGACAGGGTGTGGAGTCAGGGCATTCGTCCTAGTTACGCTTCACTTTCTCCTCTCACATTTGTTAATTCTCTACAGAGAGCCCAGGCAAATATAATCCACATTTCCCTTAGATGGCAAATATGATTTCTAGCAGTCTAGTCAAACACAATCAAAACACCTAGGAGAAAAAGCATCAGTTTGTCATAAAGAGATTTTACTTTTACCTACAAAGCTTCACAGCAAAAAGAATTCAGGACAAACTTCTGGCCACCAAGAGAACATAATCTTCTTAAGTTTAAATGCACAAGTGGTAAATGTTTATTCTGATTTCTTAAACAGCTTTTCTGTTTATTTATAGCAGCAAAGTGCATTTTATAAAGCTCACTATATATATAGTAAGCAAACAGATCCACTGAAGTCTAACAAGCACAAGAAAATTGCATACTGACTGCTACAGGTAGCCTCAATAAAGGACTTAATTCAAAGTGCCCGTTTTCAACATCGTGTGTGTGTGTGTGTGTGTGTGTGTGTGTGTGTGTGTGTTCCATGTACACAAGCATGTAGATATGAATGAAGACTTAAGAGGCACACCATTTCTTTATTCACACTTATACTATCACAGGAATTTTACCTCGATCTGCTATTTTAATTCTCAAATTATGCTGTATCTCTTTATAGGCTTCTAAAGCCCCTTGAAAGCTTCTCAATGGTCAGTGTTGACTTAAGCTGACATTGAAATGGCTGTCATTGTGTACTTCATCATCTTCTAGCTACACAGCGTTACCACAGTGAAGTAGAGTGTGGGTAGTTTGAGTCAGAGTACCCTCACAAGTTCAGATGTTTGAACACTTGGTCCCCAGTTGGTGGCACAGTTTGGGTAGGTTGAGCAAATGTGGAGAAACTATGTCACTGAGGAAACCTGTATGTTTTCAAAAGCCTCTAGCTATTCCCAGTGCTTCTCTACTCCCTGTTTGCAGCTTTAAGATGTGAGCTCTCAGCTTGCTGCTTCAGTCACTGTGCCTGCCTGCTGTCATGCTTCCCTGCTGTGAGACTGATAGACTCTTATCCTTCCTTATCCTTCCGGAACTGTAAGCCTAAATAAACCCTGTCTTCTATAAGTTACTTTGGTCACGGTGTTTTATCACATCAACAAAAAAGTAACTAAGACATGGAGTTAAGCTATGCATTACAGTAGCAAAGGAAGATCTACTAGTTTGTTTACAGACCCTGAAATGAAATTTAGTCTACTGAACATTTCCTTAAAATTCATCAAATTCAAATGCTATTTGGAATTGTAGGCAAGTTTCTTTCCAACAGAGTATATCAGCCAATAAGTGAAAACCACATCTGTGAAAACAACACTACGTATAATGTTAAAATCCTCCAACTAGCCCATGGTGGAAGTGCTCTCGGCTGAGGAGGGTCAGTTAGTTCCATTCCTTTCCTGAGTTCTGAACACATTTAATCTTAAGACAATTGTGTGACCCACATTGTCCTTGCCATAGATAAAAGCTGAGGTGAAAGATACAGCTTCATATGAGAGCCAAGTTGGCTTAGAAACTCCTGTTCCTCCATTTAGAACTCCAGAGAGACAACCCACAGAAAGCCTGAATCCATAGCAAAACTCATTCATGCTTTTCAATCTCCTCTTGCCCAGAGTAGAAAAGTAGAAAAAAAATCTTTCCAAACATGTGGGACTGAGTAAGAGTATCCTGGTTCATGGCTGGGCATGGGCCTGGAACCCCGAGACTCCAAGGGAGAAACGGCAGGCATTCAGCCACGTCCCCAGAACCCAGAGTCCTGACATGCAGTCTCGTCTCCATAGACCTACATTGTTCAGTCACGTAGGCCATTACAGCCCCTCCCAAAGTGCACAGGTAGAGGGTGTGACAACAGGCCTCAGGCCCTAGAGATTTACACACTAATGAAGGCCAGAGGGTGGAAGAAATTAAGCATTCTTCCCCAGACCCTCTCTCTTTCTCCCTCCCTATTTAACTCAGGTCTGCCCTGAGTTTCCAGGGGTCCATCCAGATCCATCCACCATCCGCCATGACAATAAACCCTTTTGGAACTATGGACATTCTCATGTCTTTGGGGCCTACCGTTGCCAAAGCCCCCAGCTTTTGGAACTCCAGACCTTTCCCCTGTATGTGGGACCTGCATGGAAAGTCTCCAGGACACCACCACTGTGGCTTTTTTTTCCCACACGAACACCTTCTCATGTAGGACTACCTATAGGTTATATAGTTCTTAACGACTGATAAGTGTGCATTGGTGCTGTTACCTGCTAGACAAGGAAGCTCAGCCACCATTGAGGAAGGGGACAGAAAAACAGGCATGCTCAGGGGTAGAAGGGCTGGATTTCCTCCTAGAGAAACCAGAAGAGTGAAGAAAAACCTCGTATCACAGTTCATCTGGATATAAGCAGAGTGGAGTCATCCTTTAAAGGCAGACCCCGGAGTCCCTAGCACCATGTTGGAATTAGTGGGTACATTTACAAGATAAGGATTAGATAAATGTCTCTGAAAAATATAGTGTTGAAAGTTTTGTGGATGGGTTGATAGCCCCCTCCCTCCACTGGAAGTCCCACCAGGCTACAGGAAGTTGCCACTTTTTCTTGCTGGTAGAAATCTCCTCTAGGGCCACCCTCATAGGCTCCTGGAGACTCACCCTTCACAGGTCTCCAGCTACTCCCAGAGATGCCCCCTACAGATTTCCATTCTCACTCCCACCCTCTCCCTCCTGCCTTCTCGCCTCACGTCTGATCTTCATACCCATTCCTCTTTTTACTCCCCCTCCAATCCAGTTCTCTCTCTCTCTCTCTCTCTCTCTCTCTCTCTCTCTCTCTCTCTCTCTCTCTCTCTCTCTCTCTCCACTTACCTCTAATGACTACTTTGTTTCCCCTTCTGTGTGAGATTTACACATCCTTCCATGAGCCCTCCTTACTACCCAGTTTCTTTGGGTCTGTGGATTGTAGCATCGTTATCCTGCACTTTACGACTAATATCTACTTATTAGTGAGTACATACCATGCATGTCCTTTGGGGTCTGGGTTACCTCACTCAGGATGATATTTTCTAGTTCCCTCCATTTGCCTGCTAAATTTCATGACGTCTTTGTTTTTAATAGCCGAATAGTATTCTACAGTGTAAATGAACTATGTTTTCTTTATCTATTCTTCAGTTGAGGGACTCACAAAGACTGAACCACCAACTAGAAAGCATGCAGGGGCTGAACCTAAACCTGCTATACATTTGTAGCAGATGTACAACTTGGTCTTCATGTGGGTCCCCTAACAATTGGAGCAGAGCTGTCTTGAACTCTGTTACCTGCCTGTGGATCCCCTTCCCTACCTACACTACCTAGACCACAGTGGAGAATGTGCTTAGTCCTACTGAGACTAAATATCCCAGGGTGGGGAGGTACCTAAAGGGGAGAAGGGAAAGGACTAATGGGAAGAGGGACTTTTAAGGGCATAACTGGGAGGAGGAAGAAAGGCTGCAAGTGGGACGTTAAGTAAATTTAAAAATTACTTTTTGAAAACGAGGTCTCATTCTGCCACTGGCCCCTGAGAAACACGCAATGAACAATCCTACCCCAACATATTTTTTCCTTCTTATTAGACAAAATGGAACAGCTTATAGAATTGCTGGTTACTCAGAGGGATGACCTGGGAAAGTCAGCCCATTGCAGTTTTAGTCCCTACTTTAAAAAAAAAAAAAAGGAAATTATCTGTCTTATAAGACACTAAGTTTGGGTGCATACCACCACCACCACCACCTACCATTAGATGAAGGCTCATTGGTCAGTCTACTCTAAGTGAGCTCATAGGGTTGTGATTTCTGAAGTCCAAACATCATACCACAAGTCCCTCATTAAGAAGTATGTAAAAGAGAGTTACCGAATCTTCCCCTCACAGTTTCTAGCTATCCAGAAATAGCAGTGAGCTTATTTGAGAATTTCAAACATACTTCAAAGAATAGAATTTAATAAGGAGCACAGAAAGAAAGAAAAAAATCCCTCTTAACAATAGAAAACCGATTTGATATTTTTTATAATGAGTTGTCCTACGCATAAGAAGACACTTAACAGCCTGAAATTAGTAGATTCAGCTTGGCTCTAATTGAATCACCTTACAATTTACTGGGAGAAAATGAGTTGATAAGAGAGGAATGGAAAGCAGACTAAAGATAGCAAGATCTTGACCCTTTCGGTAAAGAGTAGTCATTCGAGAATGGTTAAAATCGATATCTATTCACTTAAATACATTTCTAACATGTGGTGTAATAGAGACATGTTCCAAAAACAATGTCTATACAGCGCTAGAAGAGAAACGCTTATTAATTAATGTTGAAAGCTCATTGACTAACGAAGAGTTCTCATTATTGCTTCCTGGTAGAAATACATTTTAATAGTATAATATCCCCTTCAATTAATTAATTCTCCAATCATTCATCACAGTGTAGCAGCTGCCAAAGCAGGCTCACAGTTTAGTGAAAGGAAGGGTTCTTTATCTACTTTCACACAGCAGAGAGCCGCTTAGACTCTGTTACATAATCATGTGATACAATTCACATATCCGTTTAATTACATCTATTCATTATGAAACCAGAAAACTACAGAGCAAGGTGGCCCAGAAGTTCTGCTTCTTCAGAATCAAATTCAACTGTTACTAGTACTGTATCACTGTATCTTGTTTGTGTAAGAGCTGTTATTTTCCCTCTCTTGTTCTTCACACTTGCATTGCCATCCTTTCCCTGACAGTATGACTTTTTTTCTTGTTTCTTGTCCATTTTTATATCAGGCATGGATTCCAGAAGGTGCCACTTAGGTGATGGGGTGAATTAATAAACGCTCCTCCTTGTGACTCTACAGAGTACTGCTCTGCCGAAAGTGCTCCAGGAACAGAACACAAGTAACTGTGTGTGCCTGGGGTCCATATTGATTTGTCAATTAAGACATCCACATTGTATTTAAACCTCAGTAAAGTATCCAGAATCACTGGTTTTATATAACATTGTGGACATATTTAGACTTATAATGAAACTTGAAATTGGTGGATCTTTTTTAAAAGCTTGGTAAGGTTTTAGGTGAATTACTATTTAAACATATAAAAAAAGTTTTTTGTTTTTCTGCTAACCACTGATTTGTGATCTATATCACTGTCTGTTTCAAAAGCTCTTGAAACAACTTAAACAAAAAGTTGTCTGATAATGATATAAAGCAGCAAACATCAAACTTATTTGCTCTTTAAGAAGTTCTGCCTTTCTGCATGTGTCAAGAGCTACTTAAACACCAAGTAGAGTATTTAAGAAACCAAAGTAAGTTTTTCAGCCCAGTACACTATTCCACACCTGTAACCCCAGAATTCAAGAGGCTGAGGGAGGAGGATTGCTGTGAATTTGAGGTCAGCTTTGGATACATAATGAGTTGGAAGGCAACTACGGTTATACAGTAAGACGTTGTCTTTAGGGCAAGTATGTGTGTAGCGGGATGCTTCTTTGTAGTTTTAAAAATCTTCATTTTCCTATGAAACCCATTGAAAAGCATAGTTTTCCTTGAATAATTCTCTCTGCAGATCTCAGGGTTTCCGCCAAGCTCCTGCTTCTCATTGGCACGTTCCGAGGCTTTGCATGCTAGCTGCTGATTCAGAAGCATTAAAGTCATTCTTCTTCAATGAACATGAAAACCCATACTTTAAACACAGCCATTGTTCATACACCCATGAGCAGCATGAGCCAGCGTCTTCTTACATGTTCTGTGCCTAATGAGATTTCTGGAAATGCTGTGGGTGTGGCCGAAGTCCTGAATCATGAGTGAAGTATATCTCCTTTCAGTCTTGACATCTGCATTCATTCTGTTTAGAAACTGGGTAGGTGTGAAGTCTAAAGCCTTATGAGTATAATTTATAAGCCTCATTTCAAGACTGGCCATTAGGATTAAAGAAGCTGCTCAAAGCTCTCTTGTATAATAAGTACTGTATAGTCAGTCATCTGTGTCCTGAGATTTAACTCAATTAAAAAATTTCATAAGGCTTCTAACCTTAAATGTGTCAATCAAAACCAAGGATACATAAAGTTAGCTGCCTATGCAATTTTTATAGTTGCATTTGGGGGTAAGAGGTTCAAACTTTGACAAACTAATTGAACAAGCTAATTGAATTCAGTGAATTCCAAATATGAACTGTTTATTATCCTCAGTAACCATCATTTTAAATCCACCCTCATCCATTCACCACCTGAGCCACAGTCTATAATGGATTGGTAAAATTTGGATATGTTAAGTTTTCCAGTCCTACCCCAAGCCGAAATTTTCGATCTCATATCCAACGAACCCTCTTAACTCAGGCAAACTGATGTTTCTCTTTCCTGACTCCATGATTTTATTTTTGCATTTCCTTTGGTGGGGATTAGAGAAGAGATATGTATATAAAACATTGTTGTGTATCTATATAGTTCATCTTTCCTCAGACAAACGCAATCTGCACCAGTGCATTGAAAGGTTTCGTTCTAGAGAACAGCACAAGGGAGTTCTACTGAGCACCTGCCTGGGAACAGACTTCTCAAATAGAACACTCAGGCTCAGGGTTTGTTGCAAGTGCAAATGGCATGGGGCTAAACAAGCATATCAGCCTCTCCCCTACTGGTCACCCAATGTTAAATCCCACCTCTTGGTTCCTGAAAAGCCAGGGTTATCTAAAGAAACAGAACTGATAGACTCTGTGTGTGTGTGTGTGTGTGTGTGTGTGTGTGTGTGTGTGTGTGTGTGACATGTGCTCAAGCCCACACATGTATGTATATTAGGATTTACTAAATTGGCTTGCACAGTATGGTCCTAATAGTTCAACAATGGCTTCCTCACACTAGAGAGGCTGAGAATCTGGTAACTGGGTGAATCCACAGTTCCAATGTGCTGCTGGAAGCCTGGAGGGTCCATGGAAGCTGATGGTCTTCTGGAAGCATCTGCCTTGGATGCCTGAAGAGGATGGTCCTGGTATCACCTAAGGTGATCCAGCAATAGGATAGATGAATTCACCAGTGAGAATGAAAGCAAGCAGGCAAAAAGCAAAATGCCCTCCTTCCATGTTCTTTTATCTGGGATGCCTCTAGAAAGTGCCACTCACAGTTAGGTTGGGTCTTCCAGCTCCAAATAATCTAACTCAAAAATTCCCTTCTAGGAATGCCTAGCGTCTTGGGTTTTCGTTTATTTCCAGATGTGCTCAAATGACAAGTTTATCCATCACACTTAGCTTTTGAAACTTTGGGTTACAACCTCTATAAAACCATGTGACAATGTGGGAGGTCACAAAAGATGACATCCATGAAATATTTCTGAATTTACAAGGACCAAAACATAATTCAAAATCCATCCATAAAGAACCCAGGGTGTTTCTGGAAGCATTTGCCCATGTTGGATTTCAATATCTCCCTGCAGCAGCAGTTCTGAACATTCATGCCACGCCCCCACAACACACCAATGAACGCTGCTTGACACATCTGAAGTCAGTTTTGAAATTTTTGCATATTACAAATTGTGGGGATTTTTTTAACCCCCGTACACAAAAAAAAAAAAAAAATTCTCCTGTAGAAATGTAGTGCTTTCATTACAGAAAGCAAGGACTTAATATTTTCCACTGCTGTTCCTCGGCAGGTAGGTATCAAGTTAGCATCTCTGTGTTGTCTTGTGTCAGAGTGTTTACTTTTAAAATGTTATTTTGCTTTATTGCTGATTCAAGTTTTATAATTAAGCAGTTGTTCTCTAAATTTTTGCTTAGGATTAGAATAGGATTTCTAACAATTATAAAAAAGGTTCTAATTATACTCTCATTTTTTACTATAAATTTTTTATATGAAGCAGATTCTCAGCACTGATTATTATAAAATCAAAATACTGATCAATTCTGAAAAACATTGATAGGTTCTCTGCATGCTACAGGATCAAATATCAAGCTACTATTTCATTCTTTATGTAAAAAGCAGCACATCAGTCTTATTAGTAGCATAAGTTTTCTTTCATCTTTAATAAATGGCAAAAGGATAAGCAAGCTTAATTTTTTTTCTAAATTATTTCCTTTTACAATTTATCAGTAAAGGTTCATTCTGTATACAGACAAGGTTATGTAAAATTTTCTCAAATAATAATGGGTGGCTAGTGGAGAAGTTTTAGAAGCCCTTCCTGCCCTGACCTGCCTTGCTCACCCTACCCAGCCCTCTCCTACCCTGCCCATACCCTGCCCTGCCCTGCCCTGCCCTGCCCTGCCCTGCCCTGCCCTGCCCTGCCATATCCCTCTCTATCCTCAGCAATGGGTGCCAAGTTCCTGACCTGCTCACTCCTCCGCTTTGAACTACACATGTGAAGTGGAGACTTACGGGTTCTTCGGAAAGTTGGGTGGATGGTGCTTTGCTGGAGCAAACACACGAAGGAACATTTTGATGAAGTAGTCACAGAAGAAAAAGGAGGCACATAAAAGAACAGATAATGAAGGATTCTTTACTAACAACATGCGTGTATTGGTCCACCTTACACTGTGCAGTTAAGCTGCGTTTGTTGGGACTCTGTAGAGAGAAATGCACCAAAAAACTTCTGGTGGTGTGCCTCGACATTTTTTGCTGCTTTCAAGGACTCAGGTTCAGGCTGATTGGCCGAGAGATGTCAGCTAAAGCAGATTCACATGGAGTTTTGCTAAGTCAGACATGTGTTCAGGCAAGACCGGTGGAGGACACAAGAGGTTTGGAGGGTATAAAAAAGACTTGGTGGACAGTGACAGAGGCTAAGTTAGGCTTGCTTATAGAGCAAGCTGTGCAACGCCTGTTGGTCTCACATACTGGCTTCGCTGAGAGAGGCACAGCGGAGAACATCTCCTGGCATTCCTGTTGGCCCTGGTCCCTCCTGCTGACTTGTGTAAAGGCTGAGGCCTCACTGTTCCTGCTAGGTAGTGCCACTGCTGTTGATTCAGTAGAGTCTGCATAGCAAACTCTACCGAACTGGATTGCTGAAGTGTTTGGGAGTGGACCAAGCTGGCAATGCTAACCTGTGAACTCAACTGCCGATTTCCAGACAACACAGATGGGATTTGTTCCCCCCCCCAAAAAAAAAAACCCTTTCTAAACAGGTCTATTTCCTCCTCCCACCCCATATTCTTTCTTTTCCACTACCTCTGGTGAATGGTGGGCTAGAAGGGAGGTTTAAGCATTTAAAAACCATCATTAAAAATAGGCTTTGAAAAAAATTAAAGCTAAACACGTGTGCCCATGGGACAGATCAACCCAGCTTTGTGGGAATAAAAGTCTAAGTCAGGCTTACAATATTAATGCCAATCTTTTCTAGGCACTTACTCTTCCTGTGAGGTATTCTGTTCAAACCTATTTTTCTTGACATGTGCTTGGATGGCTCTCAGAAGGGACAAGGCACAACAACTTCTCTGAAGTCAACAATTCAGACCCATAATTGATATCTTTGCATCTTTCCTTGAACCCCTGACCTTTGGCTTACAACTGTAGGTAATATTGGGAGTGGCTGGCAAGTTCAACTGTCTCTTTTCATTTTATCAATTATGTTTTAGGAGTGGTTTTGTACTTTATATTTTTTACCATCCCATTATACAAATAAGATAACTGAAGAGATCACAAGGCTGGTTGATGGTTCTCTAGAATGTGGCATTTCTAATACTTTCCTATTTTGAAGTTTAGCAAAAATTCCAAAACAAGAAAAGCTTCATTCAGCAGCATTCTGAATATAAATTGTTTGGGAAATGAGAATTGTTTTTAGCCTGAAGAATCCCAGAATTAATATTTCCCCTGAAAGATTTATAGCATAATTCCATCCTTGCCCTGGAAAAGACATTTCTAGAGGCAGTTGACAGGAGTCACTTCAGTAAAGGGTTGTACCTTCATCTTTACAACTTTGTTCAAGACTTGTGAAAACAAATAGGAATAACTATGACTGTACAACCATCTTCCTCCATGTAGGAACTGAGGTAAAATAAAGAATAAAAGCTCTTCCTTGAGAAATTTTGGTAAATGACACCCTGTGATGGTTTATATATGCTTGGCCCAGGGAGTGGCACTATTAGGAGGTGTGGCCTTGCTGGAATAGGTGTATCACTGTGGATGTGGGCTTAAAACCCTCACCCTAGCTGCCTAGAAGTCAGTCTTCCACTAGCAGCCTTCCAGTGAAGATGTTGGACTCTTAACTACACCTTCATCATGCCTGCCTGGATGCTGCCATGCTCTAGCCTTGAGGATAATGGACTGGACTTCTGAACCCTGTAAGCCATACCCAATTAAATGTTGTCCTTATAAGAGTTGCCTTGATCATGGTGTCTGTTCACAGCAGTAAAACCCTGACTAAGACACACCCTTTACCCCTCTTATTTATGTGTTTAATGCAATTACCTTAAGCCCTTACTCCGTCTCTTACGTTGAGGTGTACTGGGTCTGGAATGGGGTTGTTTGGCTCTGTCACTTCTACAGCCCCACCCTCTACCCCTTCTATACCACTCTGCTCCTTATCTCATTGTTGATTTTTCGTTGTTAATAGATTCCTGTTTCAGGGCGTTTCTCGGTGGAACTAGTCAGCAGCTGTGTGGATGCTGAGAGTAGTTTCTCCCTGACTATGTTTGGTACGAAAAGTTCCTGATCTCTTTTGCTCTTGGCTCATGTGCACAGACTCCTGGACTTTTGGTTGGAGTCCCATATCAGTCTTTCCAGGTTGCATTCTTTCATGTTTCTTTCATTACAGTTGTGTTAATGTGGAAAGTCTCCCTTTACCATGGGCTTGCTTTGACACTATGGGAGAATTGGTCTGATTTCCTTTTTACTCAATCTGAGACAGTAGCTTTCAGAAACTTTTCTCATTTTCATGCTGCCTGAGGTGTTGGGACTGGAAGAAGAGGTGTCTTGATCAGGAGAGAACACAGTCCTCTTTGGAGGTCGGAGCACTGTCTCTCTGGTATCCAGGACCACCGTTTTCCATTTCCCAGGCTTTGGCTTCTTACCAAGCTTGGCTCATCTGTGGCCAGTGGGAGGTATGAAGCAATCTCCACCTCTTCACTGATAACGTGATTCTGTGTAGTTTTCACTCTGCATTTTTTCTTAACTTCCCACAGTAAGATTCATGAGTCTAATATTTTGGATAGGCTTCTACAGTATAATACCTCCTTCCTGAAGCCCTAATTCTGGGCTATCTTCTCTCATCATAGTCACAGAATTCTGATATCTATTAGGATATGTCCTCAGATCAGATCCTTGACCCAACTCTACAGAGAAAGGAAGTTCAAAAGTACTCAAGAATATCTTAAAGATTCATACTGTGACGGGATGGTTTGTGGGTTAGCTAGTTTAGTTAAGAAAACAGGAGTTTAAGGGAATTTATAACTTGTCATAGCTAAGGAGGAGCAGAATTTCCAGAATTTGAGGTGATGAACCTCAAAGCCTTGCTCACTTTATTGGGGTGCCATCTGTGACATCTGATGTCCTATAGTATAATCTCCTTCCCTGATCACTTACAATTGTCAGTGAACCAACCATCTCAGAAGCACTTCCCAGGCAATGCCAGACTGTTCCCACATGCTGACAGTATTCTGTATTGATATCCAATAGCCGGTTCTTCTACTATGCAATAGTCAACCTTCTTCCTATAATATTTTCTTTTTCCCTGTTGTTTTTTTTTTTCAAGACAGGGTTTCTCCATGTAGCCTTGGCTGTCATGGAACTCACTTGGTAGACCAGACTGGCCTCAACTCAGAGATCTGCCTACCAGCCTCTGTTTCCTGAGTGCTGAGATTAAAGGTGCGCACCACCACTGCCAACCTATGATTTCTAATTTCTAATTAGATTTCTAAACACTCTGTGCTCTCCTTGGACCCCAGGTGTGTTTCTATGTCCTCTTACTAATCCCTATGGTCTATTCTTTAACTGGCTCTCCTGCCAGCATATGAGCCTGGATTCTTGCTGTGCTTTCATAGTTTCTTGGCCAATGCCCAGACACCAATACCACAGCCCTGATCCCCAAACAAATACTTTTAATGACCTCAATACGATGACCACTTTGGTTCTTGAGATTCAGCTGCCAAGGATTCCCCTTCCTCTATTGTTCATCAGCTCCATCTTCTCTGTCACCCTAGGATGTAACTATATCCTTCCCTTCAAAATTCTCACATCATTTTCCCAGAAATCTTCCCAAACCATGTGGGAAGTTCACTTTCCAGGTTTCTGACCTTCAGTACCTGTTATCTGCTCCAGTGAAGTGTCCTTTGGTGAGGGCATCCCAGAGCATAACACAAAACCAAAAGTATATGCAAAAAGATGAAAATTAGTTTACATTTTTATATGCTTGTTGTATAGAGCCATGTTCCCTCTCACTTGGTTGGGGCAGTCACAACACACAGACGGTCAGTATGACTGGACTGACACTGTCTGCTGCAACTGTGACTCTCCCCATTTCCTACTCTTCTGTAGTTTTCTGAATATACAACTGGGTATTGGTATTTATATTACCCTCCTATATGAAGCAGTAGCATGCACAATGCCTGCTATAGATAGTACTCCAATTTCTGCAAGCTATTTAAAAGCTAGAGGAGCAGTTTCCCTAATTTCAGCATCCTATAAAAAAACAGTTAATGAATAATGAATCCATTCATTATTGTTGCATAAATCAGAGGTAAAATGATCTGAGTAAGAGCTAGGAAGGGGAACTTGGATTCTAGGCTAAATATAAGACTACAAATTAAAATGATACCTCAAAATGCTAAATGAAAATACTAGCATGCTCAAATTCCATGACTTCGAAATTAACTTGATTCAAAACTTCTGGGATTTAAAAAGCACTGAGAGAGGTCTAAGGTTTGATCATTTACAATTTCAAAGGAAGGACTTACACTTGATAAGATGTTAGCTTATCAATGATGCTTCTGAGGAGTTAAAGTTTTCTTGTCTTACCTACTCATGGCCTGACAATGTCTAGGTTTCATCTGGCTATCCAAAAAGTAAGGTCCTCATTGGACTCAGCTGCACAGCATATACTCCAGTTGACTTCAGGTGATTTAAAACAATTAAACAGTATGGCTGTGGCACCTTTAAATACCCTCTCTACTTCACCCAACTGTTCACTATGTAAAGGATTCAATGAGTATCTCTTAACAATTTTTAAAAAAATAATTCAATGGTTGCTTGCAAGACACTTTGGAAATCTAATTTAAATACAAGCAATACCAGCTGCAATTCTGTATTAATTCCTATCGATGCAATAACATTTAGAATGAGGAAAGTAATATTATTCATTAGCCTGACAGATAACCAAATGTAATATAAACCAAATTACTAAGAAAATCCAGTTTGAAATGTAAAAACCTGTAAGATAGTTTTAAAACCTAATAGACCACAGTGAATTTATACAAAACGCTGTTCACTCTGAATTCAACTCTTAAGCTGTATGAGAGCTTTTCTGCTGTTGTGCACTGATGTGGCAAGCCTCAGACAGAAGGAAAATCCCCTGTGAAGTGGACTCAAAAGTAGACGTTCTCTAAATGTTGTTCCTCATTCATATAACAGAATTTTGATCGAAACATTCCCACTAGGTCTCTTCAAATTTATTCACATAAGTAGCAATGCTTCTAGGGTTCCTACAGTCAATGCAAGAAACACAACTCTCACTTCAAAAGGGATGAGACAGAATTTGTTCTGGAGCTTCAAATATGAGTGATCAGACCCTGGGAAGACAAATTCAAGTTATCCCAAATTCTGTGTTCCAGCAACATAACAAATTCATGAGTCCTGTAAAAAACAGAAGAAAGTCATAAACCAAATCGCTTTCTAAACACATTGGAGAAAATATTGGGTTGGTGAATTATAGCACAATAAGAAAACCGCTGCTCTGTGCCTTGGATGCTGCCCTCTAGCATTTTGGTTGTTAGAAGTTGGGGCTCTGGTTGTAGATTGCAATATTAGTCACAAAGATGTGAGGCTGCATACAGAGATGGACAATAAATTGCTATTAAGAATACTAAAGGTGAAGCACCTAAAGAAATGTTCAGCATCCTTAGTCATCAGGGAAATGCAAATCAAAACAACCCTGAGATTTCGCCTCACACCAGTCAGAATGGCTAAAATCAAAAACTCAGGTGATAGTAGATGCTGGCGAGAATGTGGAGAAAGAGGAACATTCCTCCTCCACTGTTGGTGGGATTGCAAGGTGGTGCAACCACTCTGGAAATCAGTGTGGCGGTTCCTCAGAAAATTGGACATAGCATTACCTGAGGACCCAGCTATACCACTCCTGGGCATATGCCCAGAAGATGCTCCAACATATAACAAAGACATATGGTCCACTATGTTCATAGTAGCCTTGTTTATAATAGCCAGAAGCTGGAAAGAACCCAGATGTCCTTCAACAGAGGAATGGATATAGAAAATGTGGTACATTTATACAATGGAGTATTGCTCAGCTATTAAAAACAATGAATTCAAGAAATTCTTAGGTAAGTGGATGGAACTAGAAAATATCATCCCGAGTAAGGTAACCCAATTACAAAAGAACACACATGGTGTTCACTCACTGATAATTGGATATTAGCCCAGAAGCTCACAATACCCAAGATTCAATTCACATACCACATGAAGCTCATGAAGAAGGAAGACCAAGTCGGGACACTTCAGTCCTTCTTAGAAAGAGTAACAAAATACTCAAGAGAGCAAATACAGAGACAAAGTGTGGGATAGAAACTGAAGGAGGGGCCGTCTGGAGACCATTCCACCTGAGTATCCATCCCATGTGCAGTCACCAAAGGTAGACACTGATGTGGATGTCAGGAAGTGCATGCTGACAGGAGCCTGATATAGCTGTCTCCTTAGAGGTCTGCCAGAGTCTGACATATTCAGAGGCGGATGCTCACAGCTAACCATTGAACTGATCAAGGGGTTCCCAATGGAGGAGTTAGAGAAAAGGAGCTGAAGGAGCTGAAAGTATTTGTGGCCCCATGAGGAGAGCAACAATATCAACTAGCCAGAGCTCCCAGGATCTAAACCACCAGCCTGGGAGCACATAGGGAGGGACCCATGGATCTAGCTGTGTATGTAGGGAAGGATGGCCTTGTCAGGCATAGGTGGAAGAGGAGATCCTTGGTCTCATGAAGGCTGGATGCCAAATGTGGGGGAATTCGAGGGTGGGAAGGTAGGGGTAGGGGAGGGGGGCACATCCTCATAGAAGCTGGAGAAGGGGGATGGCATAGGGATTTCCTGGGTGGGGGGGGATGGGGTAAAGGGATAACATCTGAAATGTAAATAAAATATCCAATAAAAAAAGAATACTAAAGATGGCCTGTGACAACTTGACTCTGGATCTCAACATTCCAACCTGTCATCATCATTAAGTTCTAGTCATTGATATCCTTGTGGAAGGCTCATGGGAAAGCTCAGCTTCTTTCTGGGAACTGTCATTCCCACTGAATCCAGAGACATCATGAGAACAATAAGTATCACTGCTCACAAGCAACTGAACATAATTTCTAACCAAGTTACAAATATATACACAAGCAAAACTCACACTACACAGCAGAGTTCTGAAAATCAGGTCCAAAGTCCACTAAGGAATTAGTAAACATGTGCACCAGTGTGTCCCAAACGGTATCCATCACAGACACCCTAGATACCTCCCTTCCATTGCACATCACTGTGATGCCCCAAAACAGATGTATCATTAGCATCCCTTTATAACATTGGCTCGTGAGCACTGCCTGTTAATATCCAACCATGTCAGTGTCCATCAGTCAGCAGCTTCGGGCTCAGGGAGTCAATGACAAGAAACAGGAACCCACTTCTTCAATAAAATTTATCATCATAAAATTTCAACACAGCAGTTCAAGTGTTCTCACAGAGGAGCCTGTATACGTTTGGCCTTGGACCTGGCAATTTACAAGGCAAGTATCAAGTTTCCTAATTGTATTTTCTCTCTTCCTGCTGTTACAGCTCCTATTCCAGCTTTTTTCTCTTGTCTTCGATGCTTTATTCTCATTATTAGCATTTTGACCATCAGGTAAAGAAGAAAACTTACATGACGGCACCTAAATAAATGAATTGTCTAAAATATAAAGCAGAGCTGGGTAGATGACTATGAGAATGAAGTGTTTGCCGCACAGGGAATGAGAACTGGGTTCAGATTCCCAGACCCGCATAAAAAGCTGAGGCTGGCAGTTCATGTCTATAATTTCCAGCTAGTTAGTAAAGTGTTTGCTATGCAACCATGGGGAACTAAGTTCAAAACCCAACATGAGGACAAAAGGAGCCTAGCATGATGACACATGCCTACCACAGAAATAGAGACAGGAACATCTCAGGGGCTTACTAGTCGGACAGCATGGCCAAATTCTTGAGTTCCAGGTTCAGTGAGAGATCCTGTCTCAAAAAAATAAGGTTGAAAGCAGTAGAGAAACACAATGACATTGACCCCTGACCTCCACCCATACACCCACATGCACTCAAACATACACAGACAAGTGCATCTGCAAACACAAATGAACATGCATGCATATATCAATATGTGTGTGTGTGTGTGTGTCAAACATTTCTACAAAAGATAATTTAAAACCACTACTTAACATAAAATTATAATTGGGTTAATATTTTGAATATTCTAAATATTTTAAATATTCCTTTAAAAACCTGAGTAATAAGAATTAAATATAAATATTACATTATGTGAAAGGAATTTTTAAAGTATAAATTTGCTACATAGAAAGCAATTTAAGCAGAGAAATTACAATGTTTTGTCACAAAAGAATTGAGTGTCACACTGCAACATCCTCATTCCTTTAGAAATGTGCAACATAACAACATAAATATCCCATTTAACTAAATTATGAGCATGATGTATAATTATTGAAAACTCAAAGTCAGATTGCTGGAATTTTCCACAAGAATTGCTACAAAAGAAATAAATTGGTGTGCTGGAAAAAAGACGAATTGCAAAGAAGTGCATGCTGCCGAACCTGATGACCTGATGTTCCCAAGGGACTCACATATGGAATGAGAAAATTGACTCCCACAACTTGTCCTCTGACTGCCACGGTATTCCATGGTGCATGTGAGAGCACACATATGAGCATTTACATGCACACAAACACACACATGCACACATGCAAATAAATAAACAATAAGCAAACAAAGAAATAAACAAGCAAACAGTTTTGAGTGTTGTTTTTTGTTTTTACAGAAAAGTAAAGTTGGGGTAAAAACAACCAGTCTAGTATTTGTTTTAATGTGAAAAACCAAAGGTCTTAATGTTAACACAGAAAATAACTAGGAGAAATTATTATTCAACAGAGTTCTTTCCTATTTTTTATACTCACACCCACTTAAAATGCAAACCAACTCACCATATCCTGACCTATTCTCTCCAATTTCTTAATGTCAAACACTTAGAGAATTGTTGGCTGTCAAGAGTCCAGAGTCTGTGGAGACAGAGAAACTGGACATTTGGCATTTTAACACTCTGAAACGAGTGATTTAGTTATTTAATTATTGTAAGAAAAAAAAAATCTACATGGCGATCTGAGCATTCACGCTATCTTCAGAAATGTCCTCAAATGATAAAATAAGAACTCAGGAGGAGGGTAAGATATTGTGAGCTTGTATAAGTGCAAATTAACTTAGATTTTGATGATAATAAATCCTACTTTATCAAAAATATATTTAATTACCATGATTAAATAAAATTGCAGTTAGTTGAAGAATGCTTTTTGTAGATTTCTGATGAAGTTATGGAAAGTTTGTGTTCCTCCATAATTTACATAATGATAAATCTGAACACTAATTGGAAAAGTGGCTGTTAATGTTTTCCCTCCAATATAATTTTCTCTGATCATGTTTTGAGTCTAAAAATATCTTTAACTTGGCTTGCAGAGATGGCTCAGTGGTTAAGAGTACTTACAGTGGACCATGCTCAGTTCCCAGCACTGATATCAGACAGTTCAGAATTGCCTGTAACTCCAATGTGGAGGGAACCGATGCCCTCTTCTGGCTGATGTTGACACCTGCATGTATGTGGTGCACACAGGCCATTCTGATTTGTTTTTCTGTTACTGAGGCAAAACACTGACCAAAAGCAACTTGAGAAGAAGAAGTTTTATTTGACTTACAGGTTACAGTTCATCATCAAGGAAAGCTAAAGCAGGAAATTAGAAACAGGACCTAAACGAGAAACTGTAATAGAATGCTACTTTCTGGTTCAATTCCATGCTCACTTCCAGCAAAGTTTCTTATACAACCCAAGACTACCTGCCCTTGGGCAGTATTGCCAAGAGTCACCTAGACTCTATTCCAAAGTGGTGGATTACAAGCAGGCACCAAGATATCCACAAGGTATCTCTCTTAATGTCCATTGTTATAAACAGACACCATGACTAAGGCAAATATTACAAAGGACAACTTTTAATTGGGGCTAGCTTACACTTTCAGAGCTTCAATCCATTATCACCATGGCGGGAAGCATGACAGCATCCAGGCAGACAAGGTACCGAAAGAGCCAAGCATTCTATATCTTAATCCAAAGGTAGCTAGAACGAGACTGTCTTCTGCCAGCATCCAGGAGGAGGGTCTCTTTCTCCTTGGGCAGAACTTAAGCATGGGACCTCAAAGGCCACCTGCACAGTGATGAAATTCCAATAAGGCCACACCTAGTCCAACAGGGCCATACCCCCTAATAGTGCCACTTCCATAGGCCGAGCATATTGAAACCACCACATTCCACTCCATAGGCTTGTTCAAATACATGAGTCTATGAAGGCCATACCTAGCCACAGCACAACACAAACTACATTTAGTCAAACTTCAAAAGTTCCCATAGTCTATGGCATCTCAACAACGTTAAGAATCGAAAGTTCAAGATCTTTTCTGAAAATCATGCTGACTCCTAACTGTAATCCTCTATAAATTCAAAATCAAAAGGCAGATCACATGTTTCCAACATCAGAGGATATACACTACCATTCCAAATCATAGTAGTGAGGAAATATCAGAACAAAGCAAGACCAAAAACCAGCTGAGGAAACCCCAAACTCTGCATCTCCATCCTGATGTCCACCTCCATTCAGCTTTGTTGACTGAAACACAGTTCTTTCTCTTGGGCTGGTTCCACTCCCTTGATAACAGCTTTCCTCAGCAGGTATCCCATGGCTCTGGCATCTCTAACATATTGGGGTCTCCAAGGCAACTTCATCTCTACACCTTCTTGTTCCAATGCCTGGGATCCATGAATAATCTTCTGGGCTCTTCCAAAGGGCTGGCCTCACTTCTCCAGCTCTGCCCTCTGTGGCACTCTAGGCTCTGGTTGACTTCACGCCATTGCTTCTGCTGTTCTTGGTGATCATCCTATGCTACCAGCATATCCAATATGCGAGGGTCTTCTGCTGCAACTAGGCTTCACCAATAGCCTCTCATAAGCTCTCTTTGTGGTGTCAAGTCTCAATTTGTTGCGTGACCCCTTCAGTAGTACGTTGTCAACTGCAACAGAGGCTACACCTTCACAAATGGCTTTTCCTGGACTCTTATAGTGCCAAACCTCAGCTGCTGTCCATGATCCCTTCATGCCTTCAAAACCAGTAGCATCTAGATGACTCTTAGATACTACAAAGTCTGGCTACCAGCACGGGGCACAACCTTGGTGACCTCTGGAACACAGCTTCTTTATGCTCTCAGAAAATACTTTCCAGAAGATTTTACCTAAGTGATGCCGATCTCTTGTTAATCACCACTAATTTCTTAGCTCCAGCTAACCAGCAGCAAATGTCTCAGTAAGACTCTAAAACCAGAGCCACGTGGCCAAAGCTGCCAAGTTCTACTGCTTATTAGGACTAGAACATGGCCTCCTTGTTCTATTACATAGGCAGCAGCTTTATGTTTTCCAGTTCCTTCACTGTCTTAGCTTAGACAAGCTGGAACTTACTCTGTAGATTGACCTTGAATTAGGATGTCAGCATGCCTCTGTCTCCTGAGTGCTGGGTTTAAAGGTGTGTACTGCCAGGTCTAGACCTAAGCTTTTCTTTACATAGAATTTTCTCTGTACTGGGCTGGCCTTGAACTCAGAGGTCTGCTCACTTTCTGTTTCCTGGGATTAAAGATGTGTATCACCATGCCAGGACCTAAGCTTTTCTTTAATTTCTTTTCACATGATCTTTATAACCATGGCCACTGTAACTCAAGATCTGGATCACAGGTGTGTCCTCTATTTCTGGATTGTAGTTCTTTCCTGATATAATCAAGTTAACAACCAAGAATAACCATTACAATCCATCCCTTGTCAATTTGGAACACAATCATATTTCCTTATGTCCAAATGAAAACAATAGCCAAGTCATAATAGCACCTATCACGATATAACTATACCTTGTTCAACTACAAAAGCATAAACAATAAGCTTAATTGGATGAGAAGTCACCAATCCCTTAATCTTTTAATCGCCTTGAACACAGCATTTAGCTGTGTTAACTTCCTGGTGTCCCTTTATTACTTGAACCACATATTTTGTGTTTTTCCTTTTTAAGCTTGCTATACTTGATCAAAACACTCTTCAGAAGAGTAAACCACAGGGCAGAGTATGCTAGGCTTTTTTGAGACATTCTTCCTCAGTGCAACCAATCTGAATCTTTTCACCTTAACCTCTGGAAGACTCTTGGGATAAGGGCAAAAACCAGCCACATTCTTCAGCAAAATCTCACAAGAATTAACTCTAGGTAACATACTAAAAAT
>NW_021604577.1:9491664-9536508 GCF_004785775.1 Grammomys surdaster
TTTCTTTTTTTTTAATTTTTTTTCTCAAATCATAATTAATTCACACAGGGGTATAAACACAGAAAGGCAGGATGACACTGGAGTGTGGGTGTTCAGGGGGAATACAGATATCTTCAGAACCGGATATCAGCTGGATGAAGGTTCAGGAGACAAGTCACTATGACTCTGCCTATAACTCTCTTGTCCTTATTTAAGTTGGTATTATCTGCCCAGGCTACCTATTTACAAGGTCTATGACTACTCAGGCTTGTAAATTTCCACAAAAGCTGCCTGTTTACATTAGCTTATAGCCATCTGTTTTAATGTTTTTCCACTGAGACCCAAGACTTGGTGTTTGTATACATGTATGACAGGCCTATTGCTGATTTTAGGCCTATGGCTGTTTTTAAGCCTACAGTGTGTAAGCAGGGCTGCCTCTGACATCTCCTCCCTTCTCTAAGTATAGAAGGGCTGTGGCAATTCTAAACTTGCAAAGGTGGGGATAGATGCCTGACCTCCAGTATTTGAAGGGGACCTTGTAATGGCTCCAGTCCCCCTGTCGTTGTCCAGTGAGGCATGAGGGCCATACCCATCCTGATGTCTTTTTCCTGGAGAGGGGATACTTTTGACATCAACCCCTATGCAGTCAGGCTTGTCCCTCAGGGAACCCAGATAGATATTTTTATCTTTTATTGATATTCCCTTGCAGTGCTTAGCCTCGAAGCCTAAGCAAGAATTCAGATCGCCTGTCAGAGGGGGTTCTGGGTGGCCCCTCTCTGCTTGGTCTAGGGGCAGAAGTCCACCCTTTTAGGTTGGGTGGAGATGGGTTTTGGGAACACCCTGTATAAAGAAACAACCTCATCTTGAGTCTCGTGGTCCTCCATAGCTAACTTATGATAATGTATCTGAGTAGGTTTTGCTACCAAATTATTTATCTGTTGTATCACAGAGTTAGTCCACCTATTTGAGAGCCAGGGACCAGCAGAAAAAAGCAACAAGAACCCAAATAATGGTCCCAAGATGGAAGGAAATAGGGTTGACAACCTTGGAGAGGCTGCAAATCAATTCTTGTACCAGCATTCATCTGTCTCTTTCTCTCTCTGATTTTTCTTAGGCTTCACTCCCTATTTCATGCTCTCTTTAACCCTCCTTGTCTGGTCTATGTAAAGGCAACTTTCTTCTTTGAGGGTTGTACACAGTCAAGAGCTGTATACAGTCTTTTCTATTGTACTAGAGTAAATCGAGTCCAATAAGGATCTTTGCGATTTTAGGAGGTCTCTTCAGACGGCAAAACGAGGGATTTCTTCAGATTAGTGATGTCAATCTCTAGCTGTTTGATGTTCTTGTCAGTGGCCCTTCAAAGGTCTGAGTAGTATAAGTTTGGAGGCCAGCATCTGGATTAGAACTTCTAACCACAGACATCACGGGTGATTCATTTTTACCTGGAAAGGAAAAGGGAGGGGATTCTCAGGAAGATTTCTCTTCCCTGGATGTAAATTGTTATTCATCGTATTTATGGTTGGGCCTGGCCTTGTGGGGGAATCTATTTTTTTCATGAATCTTTTTGGTAGCAGATTAGCTGTGCCTTCTGGGGTATCGGACAGGCATATCAGTCCTTGGCCCCATAAGGGAACTGGGTCCGGACCATTCCCTTTAAGGGTAAGAGGGTCCTTCCCCATATCTGTGGCAAAGTGTTGTTGGTCTTGGTGGTGCCAGAGGCAGTCAGCAGCAGATTTGCCATGAGCTTTCAGCGTTAGAGAGATAAAAGTGAACAAGGCATGATGGAGAGTATTTCAGGGGGTTTCAGAGTTCTTGTAAAATCAGGGCAGAAGCGCCAACAGTCGCTCCTTCCACACTCAGAGAGTCATGAAGACCTTATTTAAGGATATATAAATCTATATTAATAATCTTTTGTCAAAGGACTGTTATAGCACCGCCTACAACTAATAAGACTATATAATATATCGATTAGTAATAGCTTCTTCTACTTTTTGTGAGGTTACCTCTCTTTTGTCAATTAATTGTTGAGGAAAATTAGGGTTTACCTCTCTCTTGAGAATATTGAACAGAGACTTAAATTCTTTTATGGAGAGCTTAAAATAGGGTCTTAGCCAATTAACAACTCCTAGAAACTTTTGAAATTAATTTAAAATAAGTAAACTCTCTCCCTCTCTTTTTTTTTTTAGACCCTTTATCTGTGTGGTTTTTTTTATTGGAGATTATACAAATTTACCTTTCAATGTTATCTCCTCTCCCATTCTCCCCCCAAACCCCTTATCCCATACCCCATCTTCCTAATTTTTGTGAGGGTGTGCTCCAAACATCCTCCCAGTCCCATCTCCCTGCTCTCGAATTCCCACACAGTAGGGGATCCAAACTTTTGGGGATCATGGCCCTCCACTTTCACTGAAGTCTAACAAGGTCACCCTCAATTCCCTATACAGGTCCATGAGTCTCTCCCTTTGTGCTCTCTGGCTGGCGGTTTAGACTTTGGGAGCTCTGGTTGAAGCTTTTGATACTCCTTCTAGAAAGGACCAAAGCATCCACACTTTGGTCTTCCTTCTTCTATGTGAGTTTTATGTGGTCTATACGTAGTTTCTTAGAAATTGTGAGCTTTTGGGCTAATATCCACTTATCAGTGAGTGCATACCATGTATGTTCTTTTGAGATTGGATCACTTCACTCAAGATGATATTTTCCAGCTCCATCCATTTGCCTAGGAATCTCGTGAACTCATTGTTTTTAATAGCTGAGTAGAACTCCATTGTATAAATGTATCATATTTTCTGCATCCATTCTTCTGTTGAAGGGCATCTGGGTTCTTTCCAACTTCTGGCTATTATAAATAAGGCTGCTATGAACATGGTGGAGCATGTGACCCTGTTGTATGTTGAAACGTCTTTTGGGTATATGCCCAGGAGTGGTATAGCTGGATCCTCAGGTAACACTATGTTCAATTTTCTGAGATAGCACCAGACTGCCTTCCATAGTGGTTGTACCAGTTTACAATCCCACCAACAGTGGAGACATGTTCCTCTTTCTCCACATCCTCGCCAACATGTGCTGTCACCTATGTTTTGGATCTTAGCCATTCTGACTGGTGTGAGGTAGAATCTCAGTGTTTTTTTCATTTGCATTTCCCTGATGACTAGGGATGCTGAACACTTCTTTAGGTGTTTCTCAACAATTCGAGCTTCCTCAGTTGAAAATTCTTTGTTTAGCTCTGTGCTCCATTTTTTAATACAGTTCTTTGATTGTCTAGAGTCTAATTTCTTCAGCTCTTTGTATACCTTGGATATTAGCCCTTTATCAGATGTAGGGTTGGTGAAGATCTTTTTCCAATCTGTTGGTTGCCACTCTGTCCTATTGACTGTGTCCTTTGCTTTACAGAAGCTTTGCAGCTTTATGAGGTCCCATTTGTCAGTTCTTGGTTTTAGAGCACAGGCCATTGGTGTTCTGTTCAGGAACTTTTTTCCTGTGCCTATGTGTTCCAGGCTTTTCCCCAGTTTCTCTTCTATTAGTTTCAGTGTGGCTGGTTTTAGGTGGAGGTCCTTTATCCACTTGGAATTGAGCTTTGCACAAGGAGATAAGTATGGATCAATTTGCATTTTTCTACATGCTGACCACCAGTTGGACCAGCACCATTTGTTGAAAATGCTATCTTTTTTCCACTCGATGGTTTTAGCGCCTTTGTCAAAGATCAAGTGACCATAGGTATGGGGGTTCATTTCTGGGTCTTCTATTCTATTCCATTGATCCCCCTGCCTGTCTCTGTTCCAATACCATGCAGTTTTTATCCCTATTGCCTTGTAGTACAGCTTAAAGTCAGGGGTGGTGATTCCTCCAGAAGTTCTTGTATTGCTGAGAGTAGTTTTTGCAATCCTGGGTTTTTTGTTATTCCAAATGAATTTTAAGATTGCTCTTTCTATCTCTGTGAAGAATTGAGTGGGAATTTTGATGGGGATTGCATTGAATCTGTAGATGGCTTTTGGGAAAATAGCCATTTTTACTATATTAATCCTTCCAATCCATGAGCATGGGAGATCTTTCCATCTTCTGAGATCTGCTTCGACTTCTTTCTTCAGGAGCATGAAGTTCTTGTCATACAGGTCTTTTACTTGCTTGGTTAGGTTCACACCAAGGTATTTTATATTATCTGTGACTATTGTGAAGGGTGTCATTTCCATAATTTCTTTCTCAGCCAGTTTATCTTTTGAGTAGAGGAAGGCTACTGATTTGCTTGAGTTAATTTTATATCCAGCCACTTTGCTAAAGTTGTTTATCAGGTTTAGGAGTTCTCTGGTGGAAGTTTTGGGGTCACTTAAGAATACTACCATGTCATCTGCAAATAGTGAGATTTTGACTTCTTCCTTTCCAATTTGTATCCCTTTGACCTCCTTGTGTTGCCTAATTGCTCTGGCTAGGACTTCCAATACTATAATAAATAAGTAGGGGGAGAGTGGGCAGCCTTGCCTAGTCCCTTATTTTAGTGGGATTGCTTCACGTTTCTCTCCATGTAGTTTGATGCTGGCTACTGGTTTGCTGTATATTGCTTTTACTATGTTTAGGTATGGACCTTGAATTCTTGATCTTTCCAAGACTTTTATCATGAAGGGGTGTTGAATTTTGGCAAATGCTTTCTCAGCATCTAGTGAGATGATCATGTGGTTTTTTACTTTGAGTTTGTTTATATAATGGATTACATTGATGGATTTCCGAATATTGAACCAACCCTGCATTCCTGGGATGAAGCCAACTTGATCGTGATGGATAATTGTTTTGATGTGTTCTTGGATTCGGTTCGCTAGAATTTTATTGAGTAATTTTGCATCAATGTTCATAAGGGAGATTGGCCTGAAGTTCTCTTCCTTTGTTGGGTCTTTGTGTGGTTTAGGTATGAGCGTAATTGTGGCTTTGTAGAACGAATTGGGTAGTGTACCTTCTGTTTCTATTTTGTGGAATAGTTTGAAAAGAATTGGAATTAGCTCTTCCTTGAAGGTCTGATAGAATTCTGCACTAAAACCATCTGGTCCCAAACTTTTCTTTGTAGGGAGACTTTTTTTTTTTTAATATTTATTTATTTATTTTATTTATGAGTACACTGTAGCTGTCTTCAGACACACCAGAAGAGGGCATCCAATCTCATTACGGATGGTTGTGAGCCACCATGTGGTTGCTGGGATTTGAACTCAGGACCTCTGGAAGAGCAGTCAGTGCTCTTAACCGCTGAGCCATCTCTCCAGCCCTGTAGGGAGACTTTTAATGACTGCTTCTATTTCTTTTGGGGTTATGGGACTGTTTAGATGGTTTGTCTGATCCTGATTTAATATTGGTAACTGGTATTTGTCTAGAAAATTGTCCATTTCATCCAAATTTTCCAATTTTGTTGAGTGTAGGCTTTTGTAGTAGGATCTGATGATTTTTTTTAATTTCCTCAGTTTCTGTTGTTATGTCATCCTTTTCAGTTCTGATTTTATTAATTTGCATACTGGCCCTCTGCCCTCTGATTAGTCTAGCTAAGGGTTTATCTATCTTGTTGGTTTTCTCAAAGAACCAGCTTCTGGTTTTATTGATTCTTTGGATAGTTCTTTTTGTTTCTGTTTGGTTGATTTCAGCCCTGAGTTTGATTATTTCCTGCCGTCTACTCCTCTTGGGTGTATTAGCTTCTTTTTGTTCTAGGTCTTTCAGGTGCATTGTCAAGCTGCTAGTGTATGCTCCCTCCAGTTTCTTTTTGTAGGCACTTAGAGCTATGAATTTTCCTCTTAGCACTGCTTTCACTGTATCCCATAGATTTTGGTAAGATGTGTCATCATTTTCATTAAATTTTAAAAAGTTTTTAATTTCTTTCTTTATTTCTTCCCTTACTTGATTATCAAGGAGTAGGGCGTTGTTCAGTTTCCATGTGAATGTGGGCTTTCCATTCTCTTTGTCATTTTTGAAGACCAGCCTTAGACCATGGTGATCTGATAGGATGCAGTGAATTATTGCAATTTTTTTATATCTGTTGAGGCCTGTCTTGTGCCCAATTATATGGTCTATTTTGGAGAAGGTACCATGAGGTGCTGAGAAAAAGTTATATTCTTTTGCTTTAGGGTGAAATGTCTTATAGATATCTGTTAAGTCCATTTGGTTCATAACTTCTGTTAGTTTCACTGTATCTCTGCTTAGTTTCTGTTTCCATGATCTATCCATTGCTGAGAGTGGGGTGTTGAAGTCTCCCACTATTATTGTGTGAGGTGCAATGTGTGTTTTGAGCTTTATTAAGGTTTCTTTTATGAAAGTCGAAGCTCTTGTATTTGGCACATAGATATTCAGAATTGAGAGTTCATGTTGGTTGACTTTTCCTTTGACAAGTATGAAATGCCCTTCCTTATCCTTTTTGATAGTTTTAAGTTGAAAGTCGATTTTATTCGATATTAGAATGGCTACTCCCGCTTGTTTCTTAGGGCCATTTGCTTGAAAATTTGTTTTCCAACCTTTTACTCTAAGGTAGTGTCTCTCTTTGTCACTGAGGTGGGTTTCCTGTAAGCAGCAAAAAAGCTGGGTCCTGTTTGCGTATCCAGTCCGTTAGCCTATGCCTTTTTATTGGGGAATTGAGTCCATTGATATTAAGAGATATTAAGGAGAGAGTGTTGTTGCTTCCTGTCATTTTTGCTAATAGTGGAGACATCGTTTGTGTGGTTATCTTCTTTTGGGTTTGATGGAAAAGGATTATTTTCTTGCTCTTTCTAGGGTATGATTGCCCTCCTTGTATTGGAGCTTTCCTGCTCCAATTATCCTTTGTAGAGCTGGATTTGTTGGAAGATACAGTGTAAATTCAGTTTTGTCATGGAATATCTTAGTTTCTCCGTCTATGGTAATTGAGAGTTTTGCTGGATAAAGTAGCTTGGGCTGGCATTTATGTTCTCTTAGGGTCTGTATGATATTTGTCCAGGATCTTCTGGCTTTTATAGTATCTGGTGAGAAGTCAGGTGTAATTCTGATAGGTTTGCCTTTATATGTTACTTGGCCTTTTTCCCTTACTGCTTTTAAAATTCTTTCTTTGTTTTGAGCCTTTTGTGTCTTGATTATTATGTGATGGGTGGTATTTCTTTTTTGATCTAGTCTTTTTGGCGTTCTGTAGGCTTCTTGTGTGATTATGGCCATCTCATTCCTTAGGTTAGGGAAGTTTTCCTCAGTAATTTTGTTGAAGATATTTACTGGCCCTTTAAGTTGGGAATCTTCACTCTCATCTATACCTATTATCTTCAGGTTTGGTCTTCTCATTGCATCCTGAATTTCCTGGATGTTTTGTGTTAAGAACTTTTTGCATTTTGTGTTTTCTTTGACAGTTGTGTCATTATTTTCTAAGGTATCTTCTGCACCTGAGATTCTTTCTTCTATCTCTTGTATTCTGTTGGTGATGCTTGTGTCTGTGACTCCTGATTTCTTTCTTAGGTTTTCTGTCTCCAGGGTAATCTCCCTTTGTGATTTTTTTACTGTTTCTACTTCCATTTTTATGTCCTGGATGGTTTTGTTCAATTCCTTCATCTGTTTGTTTGTGTTTTCTTATAATTCTTTAAGAGATTTTTGTGTTTCTTTAAGGACTTCATCCTGTTTACCTGTGTTCTCCTCAAGTTTTTTGATAGTGTTATTTATTTCCTTCTTATAGTCCTCTAGCATCATCATTAGAAGTGATTTTAGATCTGGTTCTTGCTTTCCTGGTGATATGGGGAGTTCAGGACTTTCTAATGTGGGAGAACTAGGTTCTGATGATGGCAAGTACCTTGGGTTGCTGGTGCTTGTGTTCTTGCGCTTGCCTTTTGCCATCTGGACCACCTTTGTGCAATCTGTGCTGTCTCTGACTGGGGCCTGTCTTTCCTATTATCTAGGTTGTGTCAGAACTGTTTGGGATGGGTTTTGCTGCTAGGGTTAGAGCTGAGGCCCAAGATCTGCTCTGTGCTCAGGCTCCGGTTCAGTAGTGGATTCCTGGGTCCCAGTGGGTCCCGGTTGCTCCCTGTTTGGGTGCAAGTATTGCCACCTCCTAGCCTAAGATACTGCTTGAGTTGGAGCCACCGAGAGCCCCGCTTCCTCTAGGTTCTGTGAGATTGGGTGCACAGCTGACTCCCGGGATCTGCTCGGGCCCAGACCGGAAGGAACCCGCACCCCCGGCCAGGAGTTAATTCCTGGGTCCCAGTGGGTCCCGGTTGCTCTCTGTTTGGGGGCAAGCATTGCCACCTCCTAGCCTAAGATACTGCTTGGCAGAGAGGTCCTGAGAGCACCCACTTCCTCTGGATTCTGTGAGATTGGGTGCCGAGCTGCCTCCCTGGATCTACATGTGCTCGGGCCCAGACCGGATGGAGTCCCTGCTCCGGGCCAGGAGCAAAATCCTGGGTCCCAGTGGGTCCCAGTTGCTCCCTGTTTGGGGCAAGTGCTGCTTTTTCCTTACCTGGGATGCTGCTGAGTTAAAGCTCCTGGGAGTCCCTCTTTCTCTCGGTTTTCTGGGGTTGGGTACGGAGCTGCTGCCTGTGACCTGCCCTATGCTCGGGCCCAGACCGGAAGTCCTCTTGTCTCAATTTTTTAATTACATTTTATAAAATACTCAAACTCCAGCTGAGATAAAATATACATGCTTCAACCTTTTCTGCCCTCTAAATAACACTACAAAAATCTAGACAGTTATAAAGGCACCTATTGAATGACTTAAAGTCATTGGTAGCAGGTGTGACCAGAACTCTGAGTTTTACCAAGTTGGAGGCAAGCATGGCACTTTCCCTGGGGTATACCTTTACTAGAACTCAACATAGCCTGAATGTATGGGCTTTGTGATGCAGTAAGTCAGAGCCCACCAGCTCTGATTTAAAGATCCAAGAGTAATTCTTCTGACAGTCAGGGGAGTGTGGAAATCCTCTGAGTTCATCGCCTTGCTTTCTCTGTGAACTCTCTAATGGTGCTTTTCGAAAAGCTGAAAGGAATAATTACTGGAATAGATTGGACCTCTGGCAGGAAGTCAACCACAGCTATGGGAATCCGCAAAAGCCAGGACTTTTCAATCTAAAGAGTGGCTGCAGTTCTAAAAGAGCCAGGTACCTAGACTGCTCTTCTCTCTTGGTCTTTCCTCAGCTTACAGCGCTCTTGTTACACAGACGGAACCACAGACATGAGCCACAGAACACACCAAACAGGGTAACTAGAATAAGCAATCTATCCAGAGGACAAAACAGGCATCATGAAACTTCAGAAATACTGCAGGGAGGAAGCTAAAAAATGAAATTTCATCCAGATTTCTCACCTCTTTATCTTAGGTCTAGCCTGGTGAGTCTCCCTGACCTCCCAATGCATGCCTTCTCCTTGTCAAAACAGAACTAGTCAAAGTACCACCTCCAGTACCTTGGCCTACTCAGGCCACCCCACAAGCACTACAATCAATTTCCATTGTTTCCATCAGAACACACTCACCTGCCACCACAACCCCATGTCCCTACTGAGACACATCCAGTTTTCCTCCAAGCCAGATCTGCCCCTACAGTCTATCCTTGGACCAGGAAGCACATACACCAACCCAGCTACGTCTCTACGCCTGACTTCATTTCTACCCAAGCTATTTGGACTGTCATTTACTTAATAACAAACATTCACTTATAAGTGAATGCATACCATATTTGCCTTCCTGAGTATGGGTTATCTCACTCGGGATTACTTTTCTTCTAGTTTCATCTATCTGCCTGCACATGTCTTGAAATCCTTTTTTTGATAGATAAGAAATATACCGTTATGTAAAAGTACATTTTGTTTATCTATTCATCTGTTGAGAGACATCTAGGGTTTTTATTCCAGATTCTGCCTATTATGAACAAAACCACAGTGAACACGGTTGAGCAAATGCTTTTCCATATGAAGGTGATAACTCTGTTTTGAAGGTCTGTGAGAAATTGTGTTGGAATTCAGATGGAGATTGCATTGAATCTGTAGATTGCTTTTGGTAGGATGGAGATTTTTACTGTGTTAATCCTACAGATCCACAAGCATGGGAGATCTTTCCATCTTCTGATATCGTCTTTCATTTCCTTCTTCAAAGACTTGAGGTTTTTATCATACAAATATTTCACTTGCTTGGTTAGAGTTACCCCAAAATATATTATTTGTGGCTATTGTGAAAATTGTTATTTCCCTGATTTCTTTCTCAATCTAAGTGGCATTTGTGTATAAGAGAGCTGCTGATTTTTTTTCTTTTTTTTTTTTTTTAAGGTAACTTGTCTCCTGCTACTTTGCTGAAAGTGTTTATCAGCTATAGAAGTTCTCTGGCAAAATTTTAGGGTTATTTATGCATATTGTTACAATAGCTACAAATAACAATGCTTTGACTTCTTTTCCAATTTGTATCCCTTTGATTCGCTTCAGTTGTCTTATTGCTCTAGCTGAAACTTCAAATATTACACTGAATAGATGTGGAAAGAATATATAACCATTTCTTTTCCCTGATTTTAGGAGAATAGCTTTGAGTTTCTCTCCATTTAATTTGATTTGGGGTATAGATTTGCTGTAAATGCCTTTATTATGTTTAAGTATGACCTTTGTATCCCTAGTCTCTCTAGGACTTTTATTATGAAGAGGTATTGGATTTTTGTCAAAGGCTTTTTCTGTACCTAATGAGATGATCGTGTGCTTCTTTGGTTTTTTTTTTCTTTTTGTTTATAAGATGGCTTACATTTACTAATTTCTATATGTTGAACCATCTCTGCATCTCTAGGATGAAGCATACTTGATCATGGTAGACAATCTTTTTGATGTGTCCTTGGATTCAGTTTGCAAGTATTTGATTATTTTGCATCATTGTTCATGAGGGAAACTGATCTGAAATTATCTTTCTTTGTTGAACCTGTGGCCTCATAAAATAGATTTGGCAATGTTCTTTTCTCCTCCTTCACAGAAACGGGATGAAATAGTTTCTACAATTTCAGTCTTCCAGAAAAGCCAAAAGTGTTACAGCCCTTAGTAAGGAGGTTTGGGCAGCCTGCGGGGTGGGGGGGTGGGGGGGCAGAGGGCGGGTCCCAGGTCTCATTTGCTACCAGGACAACACCAGTGTGCCAGCGGCAGGGGTGACAGTGGCAGGCAACTCAGCAGTGGTGGAGGGCAGTGGGGGTAGCATGAGGTTGATCAGCCAGGTAAGTCCAAGGTCCAGCGATGAAAGCTTTGGGAGAAAGAATCCTTCCCAAGTTGTACAACTCAGTAACAAACACTCTCAGATGATCTTTGGTGAAATAATTTGTACACTTTGTTCCACATGGACAGGGACTTCATAAACACTGAGGAGTAGGGTGGGATTTAGGGGTAGATACTTCCTATAAGCTTACTTTGAGGTGTTAGTGATATTCTGTCTGCATGGGGCAGGACTCCAGGTCTTTTCCCTACATGACTGATTGTCCCGGTCCTCTCAGTGGGGAGTTATGGGTATGTGTTCCAGAGCAGGTAGAGGTAGGCAGGGAGTGACTCTACTCCTATCTTTCTCAATTCTGAGATGGAAAGGGTGAGAGCTCAGTCAGCTTTACTAGTTCTTCTGTCTGATGGCACAGTCCACTTGGCCCACATTTCTTTTGTTTCTATTTTTTGGAATAATTTGTTGAGTGTTGGTATTAGTTCTTCCTTGAAAGTCTGGTAGAATTCTGTGCTAAAACCATCTGGCCTTGAGCTTTTTATGGTTGGGAGATTTTTTTTTAATGTCTGCTTCTAATTAGTCAACTTAATTTTTTTATCTGATTTTGATTTAACTTTGGTCTGTGGTACCTATTGAGAAAACTGGCCATTTCTTTTAAAGGAACCTATTTTGTGGAGTGCACATCTCAAAGTGTGGCCTAATGATTCTTTGAATTCCCTTGGTGTCTGTTGTCCCCCTTTTCATTTCTGATTTTGTTAATTTGGATACTGTCTCTATGTCTTTTTCTTATTTTGAATAAGGGTTTGTCTATTTTATTGATTTTCTTAAGGAACCAACTCTGTTTTATTGATCACTTTGTTTCTGTTTTATTGATTTCACCTCTCAGTTTGATTATTTCTTGCAGTCTATTCCTCTTGGGTGTGCTCACTACTTTTTGTTCTAGAGCTTTCTGGTGTACTGTTAAGTTGCTAGTATGAAATACCTCACTTTTTTTTAATGTAAGCACTTAGTCCTATGAACTTTTCTCCTGACACTGTTTTCATTGTGTCCCATAAGTTTGAGTATGCTGTGTATTCATTTTCATTGAATTCTAGAAAGTCTTTAATTTCTTCCTTTATTTCTGTCTGGACCCATTTTTCATTTGTTGTTCAGAGTTGCTCAGTTTCCATGAGTTTGTAAGCTTTCTGTTATTTCTGCTGTTATTGATATCCAGCTGTAATTCATAGTGGTCGGATAGGATTCTGGGAGTTATTGTCATTTTCTTGTGTCTTAGTTAGGATTTTGCTGCTGTGAACAGATACCATGACCAAGGCAATTCTTAAAAGGACAACATCTAATTGGGGCTGGCTTACAGGTTCAGAGGTTCAGTCCATTATCATCAAGGTGGGAGCACGGCAGCTCCAGGCAGGCATGGTGCAGGAGGAGCTGAAAGCTATACATCTTTATTTGAAGGATACTAGAAGACTTACTTCCAGGGCTCTAGGATGAAGGTCTTAAAGCTCACACCCACAATGACACACTTCCTCCAACAAGGCCACACCTCCTAATAGTCCCACTCCCTGGGCTAAGCATATTCAAACCATCTGTGTCCAAGTATGTGGTCATTTTGGGAGTGTTTCATGAGATTCTGAGAAGAAAGCATATTGTTTTGTGTTTGAGTAAAATGTTCTGTAAATATCTGGTCCATTTGATTTATATCATCTGTTAGGTCCAGTGTTTTTCTATTTATTTTTTGTCTAGATGATATGTCCATTGGTGAGATTGAAGTCTTCCGCTACCTGCATGTGAGAGTCAATGTGTGATTTAAGACGTAGTAGTGTTTCTTTTACAAACTTGGATGCCCTTATGTTGGGGCAGAAATGTTAAGAATTGAAATGTCATCATGGTGGATTTTTCCTTTGATTAGTATGTAGTGTCTTTCCTCATCTTTTGATTAGTTTTTGTCTAAAGTCTATTTTTTTAGATATTAAAATGGCTTCTTATACATTTCATTAAAATCACTTGATATAATAATGCTCTCTTCATAAGCTAACGATGACTCTAGAACCCAGCATGAGAAACTTCTTCTTTGAGGTGTTGGTCAAGAAAGTCCAATAGACTCTTCAAACTACATGAGCTATTAATATTGTTCTCTGTTGACTCCCAGAACTTGAAAGTCAGACCCTACTGCTGAAGAGAACACACTGCAGATAAAGGACTTAGAGGAACTGAGCTGGAACCAACCTGAAAGACTCCTCTCTGAGGACTAGCTCTCATATTAGAAACTTCTCTGCAAGATGTCAAGGGAGGAAAGCAATCACTAGTTGTAGCCAGATGTAAAGCCTATGGACCACAGCAATATCCAGCACAGCAAGATAACTCTAAGAATGAAATAGTGGCACTGATATCATGGAGGTAACTCACAGCCATTTAATTGGGCTTAAGGACTGCTCGATAGGAGAGAATTCATTCCCCCTTAAATAAACCTAGGCAATTACCTTAGCTGGTGAGGTCATAGACCCTACTACTGCCACTTTCCTAAACCAATGTTACTTCTATCTGCATTCTAAATACTTGTCTTTATACCCGTCATCAAAGATGCTTTTATTTTTTTCAGCAAACAGATCACTACAGAAATCTCATCTGGTGACAATGTAGGGAATACTTAACTGTAGTGTGACCAAACGTGACTGATACATCTACAACACAATCCTTACACCTAAGGCTCAGAGAACACCACAGAAGAGCAGGCAGAAAGATTAGAAGAGCCAGATGACCAGGATGTCTCCTGTGAAGCAGTGTCTCCTATATGTAACACAGAGCTTCACCTACGCAATCTCAGCAATACGGTCACCAAAACAAGACTAGCACAATGACAACACTTAACACTGACTTAAATGGGAAAAATCTTCACACCTAGGAGTGAAGATCTATAATCAATGGCAGCTAAGAGAGAGATTAGGTCTTCATCATGAATAAGTCTCCTGATATGTTATCCAATCGGAAGTAGCCAGCCTGAAACACACATACATACACATTAAGTAGACTCCACAGGTGATATTTATGCATACATATGGTACGTTTGTATGTACCAAGGGTAAAGAAGAGCTCAGGAGTTTAAGACGGAGTGGAAAGGACACAGGAGGAAATGGAGTAGGGTAAGGAAAGGGTACTAATAATAGAGATATGGTGTTCATATATGCTATTCTCAAGAAAACTTCTAAAGTAAGAGAAGGAAAAAAATGACAACAAATGCTGGAGAGGGTGTGAGGAAAGAGGCCCCCATCCACTGTTAGTGAGGGATGCAAACTGGTACGTTGTAGAAAGCGGTATGGAGAGTTCTCAGAGAAATAAACTACTGTTTCCAATGGTTTTTTTTATAATAAATTTGTTGCAAACTAAAAGTAGACCCCGTTATTCCACTTCTCAGTAAATATCCAAAGTGCTCTGTATCTCACCAGAGAAAGATTTTCTCATCCAGCCTTGTTCATGGGCCACTTATAATGACAAGTAAAGGAAACCAGGCTAGATTTCGATCAATAGATAAATCAATAAAGAAAATAGCATGCATTACGCAAAGACAGTAAATAAAATAAAATTATGAATTTTTTTTAAAAAAATGGATGGAACTTCAAAACATGATATTAAGTGAAAACCCAGTATCATAAAAAACAAACATCATTAACTTCTGAGTTTTTATACATATACATTTACATGACAGTAACAGAGAAAAGATGCCAGAAACTTAGAAAGGCACCAAGGAGAGGGAGGAAATCTACTTTTGACAGAAAATCACCTAATAATTAAGTCTCAGTAGATGTTACTATCCCCTATTTAAAACCAAGGTATGGTCGGACACACCTTTAATAGCAGCACTCTGGAGGCAGAGAAGAGTGGGGCTCTGTGAGTTTGAGGCCAGTCTTGTTTATATAACAGAGCTCCATACCAGTCAAGGCTACACAGAAAAACAGCTGCCTAAAAGAAAGAGACAAAAACAAATATATACATTACAAACAAAACTGAAAAAGTCAAAATTAACTGAATTACCACCTGACCATTTATGAAAAATTTGAAATTCCTGGTTACATTCTGTTAGGAGTTGTTATCTAAGTTCTCTTCTAGATGCATTCCCTCTTCTGATTAGCAATGCTATAGGAAATGAAGTAGAATTCTGATTGTGCATATTTCCACACATATAACTGTTTCCATTGAGTTTCTCTTTGACCTTTATACCTCTCATCTTTCATTAATTCTCATATGCAAATTTAAGCCTTCTAATATAAATAATGCATGATAAAATATTATTGGGGCTACTACTGGAATATGAATAAGGTCTGCATACTTAATGACAGACTTGTAATAAAAGTAGTGATCTTCATATTCACACACACACACCATGTATAAAGGGTACTCTTAAGAGCTGGAGTTGCAGTTTGGTCCTAATACATACAAGCCCAGGATTCAAACTCTACTATGACAAAAATTACATGTTTGAGATAATAAGGGACAACAGAACATGAACTAGTTGTTACATGATCTAGAAGAATAAATGTTAGATATGTTGGGCATTTGGATGTTTTTGCCAGTATGTTATTTTAAAGCCTCATATGTATTAGAGACGCATACTCAAGTATTTCTGTGTGAAGTTTTGTAGTGCCTTGGATTTGCAGTGATAGCCTCCAGATCAGTTTAGCCTTATACTCTAAAATATACTAAACCCCACATTTCAATGTAGACTGAAAAGATAGGGTAGACACCACCATGTCTGAGATTTTAGAACATACTCTATGATTTATTTTTTCCACTGAATACCATGTTACTCCGTATGGTCAACAGAATTCAAATATGTTGAATTTCTAAGATTAATTTCACTTCCCCCACAAAGAAAACGTGTATATCATCATCTCTAACACATAAGTCCCTTTTACAACACAAGTTATCATAATCAAACTCTACACACACACACATGCACACACACACACACACACACACACACACACACACACACACGGCACCAGCACCATAGCCTCTCCCTCCTAACTTTATTTACCAAAAATTTAGAACGTCTCAAGACAGCTTCAGACCTGCACCTCCAGATATGCCTCCTGACATTTCTGAGACTCTAAAATAAGAATGCACAATATTGGCTAAATGAATAGTGGGTGTCTGTATCAGAGAATTTGAGAACAGTTTTATTCCTTGTGTTTGCATCATGAGATTGGTAGCATCACTGCAGACACTATGAAGAACAGTCTCACTGAAGACTTGCTCATTTCCTGTCTGCTTTGTCTCTGTCCTGTGCAACTGTTCACTTTCTATGCACATCTCATATGAGGTGGCAAGTGAGACATCAACAGAAGCACAGGGTCCTTACATCTCTGAAGATGCTGCCTCTTGACTCAGTAATTTTCAGGTTGTCACACACCTGTGGCAGTGATGGGTTTATATAATTTTCTTTAAGTCTCATGGACTAAAGCCTAAAATGATAATATAATGAAAGCTTACTTTTGTTCACCAAAATCAGTTACAAAAACATTAAGACCCTGAACTTCTCACAGAAAAGCAATTTGCCATAATATTAACTACCTCCAGTTCAAAAAATCATTACTGTTTAATTACTGATCCTCTACTGAGCATTGATCAAACTTGAGCTGCACTTTCAGGAACTAAAAATCAATGGGATGTTGATTGTATATTATAATATAAATCATATTTCAAAATATGTCTTCCCTCGGTGATTTCAGAAAAACATCACAGAGTATGCTTCTAGTATACAGTGATCCTATGAGAAAAATACCCAAATATTTTTTCCTTTCTTCAGCAATTTTGAAATACTTATTTTTTAAAGCTTCATGGTTTTGACAAAGCTTCTATTTCCTGAATAAAATAAAATCTAATAAAACCCACTTCTTTGTAAATACTTCTCAGAACACTGATTTAGATGTGTTATGTTCATGCAAGTATCAGTTTCTTCAGCCCACCCAAATAGGCCTATGAATGGAGGAGTATTCAGTCAAGCAAGCTTATATGGTCATTTAGTGTAGGCACAGTTCTAGAAGCAAAAATTGGTAATTGTTTTATGTAAATCCTCTCCAATACCAGATTTCATTCACTGTCTTCCTGATATCTTTACAGGTGGAGACAGCTTCTATCTATGAATGAAACTGATTCATGTTCATCCTCTTGGCTTTGCTCTTTCTTTCCAGCTCTTCCTTTTCCAATATACTAATGATGTATGAGTCCTGTGGGGGGGGGGAGTGTTTTTCATGAATCTTAAAGAGTAAACATTTTTAAAGAGCTGAGCTGTGTCGTAATCACAAGTCTTATTGCAGAATCACCAAGAACGGTCTACTCTTTCCTTCTTTTATATAGCCTTCTTCACTTTTTCTCTAGGTAAGTTTCAAATCTCTGTCTTCTCTTACTTGTACTCTGGTAAACAAACAGCCACGCCCTTTGTGTGCCATGCCACCAAAAAACGAGCATGGAGTAGCCCCAAAAGTCACTCGTCTCTGGTTGTTGTTTGCTTTTCCTGTCATTGCAGGTTCTGGCCAGTTACTTTCATATTATTTCTATATCCCTTCTCTGTGTCTCCTATCTCCTTTTTTCCCATGCTTATTTCCTCCTTTAGTCATTTATAATACTAGGATATCTCACTGTCCTTTCCTCTTTAGGATTTATCTTGCCCAGTACACAGTGATTCAAGATGGCAACACACAGGAAACCAGAGGAATGGTCCTGGGATGCTCTCATGACTGTTAGCCCCTCATAATGCCAGATCTGCTCACCAAATCGTGTTGATTCTGCCCCCTAAATAATTCCAAAATAGCCTCTCCATCTCAGTTGTATTAAGTTCACCTCTCTTTCTATGCAGTTGCACTTTCTTTGTTCATATCTTTGCTACCCTTCTACTGTGTAACAAGAACAGCCTAGGGAATTCATAAATGACTCCTCGCTTTGCCTCCTCAGTAATAAATCCAAGTCTCTGTCATGTTTGAAATCTTCCAGCAATTCCTGATTTTCTAGGCTCTTTAGTTCAGTACACCATACAGTAAATTCATCCCACCTTCTGTTCACATTGCTTTGAGATCTTCCACTGGTCCCTCCTTATCCATAGGCAAACCCTTTCCCTCTGCCCTCTGGAAACACTTTCATATCTCTGTCTCTTTGTCCCCTCCCCCTCTCTGTGGGTGTGGGTGTATGTGTCATAGTGTATTACTGTATTGTTATATAACTTATCCTAGTGTATGGAACTTATGCATGAAGTACTGATCAATAAGCTAAGTTCCCTGAAGATGAGGACTCTTGGAATTCTTGTATACACAGGAATAGACGCCTGATGGATGCTGCTGCCCACCACGAAAGAAAATGACATCTCAACATCCATTACCTGTTAAAATAGTGGAACTCTCGATGTGAGTCTGTGGCATTTGGACTTCAACTGCTAAGACAGATTTGAAAAAAAAAAAGTCTACCTGAAAAAAAAATCCTCCTGGGAAACAACACAGATCATGCTACTGCTAAGTCTGACATGAAAATATCTAGTCCTCCTGAAGGATGCCCTGACAGGTGTCTGTTTATAGTGGACCAAAAGTGTCTCTGAGGAGAAACTAATTAAAGAAGATTGACTTTAAGTGCCAGAAGAAGGTAATGATTGTTACAGATTATTTTGTCCACAACAAAGTCCTTAGACTTGTCCTAGAAACAGAGTGCTGCCAAAGAAACTTAAGGGGGTGTTCACCCAAATCACTGTCAGCCACAGAAGCACAGCCACAGTTATTACCCCTTAAGTAGAAACATACAACAAGCATAAGAAAATATGACTTCCCACTTCTGATCTAAGTAGTACTTTGGTCCTGGTTGAGCAGAGGAAACCACTGTAAAAACAAAAACCCACACACTGTAGTCTACACCTCAAGACTCCAAAGTCTGCTCAAACCCAGACACAAGCAGCAGTAGCACCCAAGAGAAAAGGACACTGAAAGAGCAGGAGACTCTGTGAGGAAATCAAGAGTTCCATCAAGACCACGGTATGTGTGCTCACGGTATGAGCAGCATTGAAAAAGCCCTGTTTGGGGAGTAACTAGTGATGTAAAAAGAGAAGACATCATCCAGGTACAAGCACTATGAATAGTACAATGAGCTGCGGAAATAACCAAAATTACACAACCCAAACAATTTTGCTTTGTTTTTAGTGTATGGGCTGTGGGCATGTATCTATGGTGTATGTGCATCTGTGTGTGCAGGTTCACCATGAGCGTACCTGCAGAGACCAGAGAGTGTTGGGTGTCTCCCTCAATTGCACCCCACCTTAGGTTTTAAAACAGGATCTCTCACTTACCGTCAAGCTCACTATTGTAGCTAGACTGGCTGGCTAGCACTCTGGGATCCTCCTTTTTTCTACTCCTTGTACTGGAATTACAGATGTATGCAAACAGGCAACATTTTACATGGGCACTGGGGACTTGAACTGGGGTCCTCTTGTTTTCATAACGAGTACTGCTATCTCTTGAGACTTCTCCCCAGTACTGATTTAAACTTTTGTTCATTAACCAACATCTTGCTTTGTCACAGTGATCTTATCACACACTTCTATTCATAAACCACTTTCAAGAAAACAGTTTTTTCCTTAAAGAAAATCTTTGCAGGTACATTGAAAGCAAAGCAAAGTACTTTCCTCTATTTGTTATATAAAGATTTAAAGTAATTGAAGTGGAGTGATCATCCCCTTTTAATTGGATCCTTAACTGTTTGTATTTGACAACGGTCTTATGTCCATTGTATAAAGTGATTTGTAATCATCTGAACATTGTATATTATAGTTAGCAAATGTAAAATCATTAGCATCTGTGGTGGTTTGAATAAGGATGGCCCCCATAAGCTCATATACTTGAATTATTGGTCGTTAGGGAGTTGCCTTATTACACAAGGCTTAGGAGGTATGGCCTTGTTGGAGAAAGTTTAGCACTGAGGGTGGGCTTTGGGGTTTCAAATGTTCAAGCCACATCTAATGTCTCTTTCCTGCTGCCTGCGGCTCTGTATGTAAAACTCTCAGCTACCTCTCTAGCACCATGTCTGACTGCATGCGGCCGTGCTTCCTGCTATGATGACAATGGACTAAACCTCTGAACCGTAAGCCAGTGATAATTAAACGTTTTCTAAGAGTTGCCGTGATCATGTTGTCTCTTCACAGCAAAGAAACCCTAAGACGGCATCTAAAACACCTCTTCTATAAGCAGTAATATTTTTATTGATAAATTATACTCTGTCAATGGGTATATCAACCACTCTCCAGACAAGCCCCATACCCAGGAATATTTGACCTATATAAAATGGACTCTCTGGCTTTTGTGTATGTGTGATTTTGGTTTGGTTTGGTGTAGTTTGGATTGGTTTGATTTGGTTTGGAAGGTTTCTGGTCCCATTGGTTTTTTGCTTGTTTTGATTTTGTTTGTTTTTGAGAGAAAGCCTGAAGTTATGGAGGTAGGGAGGTAAGGTAGATCTAAGAGGAATTGAGTGAGGGGAAAATAGTATATTAAAAAATACATTGTATAAAAAATTGTTTTTCAAATAACAAAAAGATACTGCCTACATAGATGCTGAAGTACTTAGAATATTCATAGTTAAGATTTTCTACATGGAGAACATTCTCAACTCATTTTGCTGATTGTATCTTAATGTTAAATACTCCTCCCTGGTTCTACCATCTTTTTACATGCCTTGCAGGATCACTTTCTTCAAAAATGCTTTATTAATAAAAATATTTTACTGAAATAGAGAGGTAGCTCAGCGGTTGAGAGTCCTTGTTCCGCCAACACAAGAACCTGAGTTTGAATCCTCAGAATAGTGTTAAAACCAGGCATGGCTACGTGTGCCTATAACCCCAGCATTGTCAGGAGCAGCCCTGCTTATACACTGAAGGCCTAAAATCAGCAATAGGCCTGACATACATGCCTGCTAGCACCAAGTCTTGGGTCTCTGTGGAAAAACACTGAAACAGATAGCTGGGAGTTAGTGTAAAAAGGCAGCTTTGGTGGAAGGCTGCCAAGCCTGGCTACTCATAGGCCTTATAGATGGGTAACCTTGGTGGATAGTACCAACTTAGATAAAGACAAGTGAATCATACGCAGAGTCATAGTGGTCTGTCCCCTGAACCTTCACCCAGCTGACACTCTGTTCTAGAAGATATCTGTATTCCCCCTGAACACCCACACTCCTGCGTCATCCTCTCCACCACATCCTGCCTTTTTGTGTATATAACCTGTGTGTGCAAAAGTAAAACTTACAATCTGATCAGATTATAGGCAGGTCGTGACTTCCTTGAGTCTTTATCTGGTTCCCCCCCCCCCGCTGTCTTTTAGATGACCTCCCCAGACCCCTGTTTAATGTCCTGCTGGACAGGACACAACATAAGCAACAGAGACAGGAGGATCCAAAGAGCATAGTGCCCAAAAAGCTTAGCTGAAATACAGTTTACCGTTCAGTGAGAGACCTTTTCTCAAGGCAATAAAGCAAGAGAAGTAGAAGATAGTCTGTATCCTACTCATGTTCCCAAGTGCACACCCACATATATGCATACATCACACACTTACACACACACACAAACACATACACACACACAAACAAGGACTTTCCCTATTTATGACATCAATGAAGAATTTCACTTCTTGTGGATGCTGCTATATTGTAGTCTCTGTTAGTGCATTCTAATAAAGAACATAAATTTATCAAATTAAATTGTTTACCCTAGGACTAGCAGATGGCTCAGAATTAAAAGCACATATTGCTTTTCTAGAGGACCTGAGTTCAAGTGCTGGTACCCACATGAGTGTGCTCATAACCACTTGTAATTTCAGCCCCCAGGAATCTGACACCTTCTTCTGGCCTTTGCCAGCACCTGCATGCAGGCAACACACAGTCTCATTGAAATATTCTTCCCATATGTCAAGAGTTTTCTAACTGCAATTATAAAATTACAGAATTACATCACATACAACATATGATCTTTCGTTTAGTTTTTCCAGTTTCTGTTATGTAAGATAAAGCATAGAGCCCCTTGCTTAAGAAAAGGGTATACAGACCAGGCAAGAACCAACTGATACGTAAATCAGTGAACAGTATGTGAGGCCACAAACTTAGGTAGACAAATAAAGGGTTGTCCACCAAACCCACTTACAGGGAGATTTTAAATGTCAGTGTTGATAATAATATTTTGCTGGTGTTTTAAAATAGTTCAGGCATCACTAAGTGGATTCAGTGTATTTAACCCAAAGCATTAATTGACTGAAAAAAGAGGAGAGGAGAGTCTGAAGGGGAGGGGCTTGGGCTGGGCTTGTTCAAAACACATTATATGTATAAAATCATCAAACAATCTGAAAAAAAATTTTAAAAATAAGACAACCAAAACAAATTCTAAGCACGCAAGGCCACCATGATAAAAGTCTAAGCTGTGATTACAGTGTCCATTCACCACAATGGCCAACACACTCAGAAGAAAACTTTTAGAAAACTGATGGCCTTAAGCCTAGCTAGCGAGTGAGTACAGTGTGAACAGACTTGGGAGTTCTAGAATAATTGTTTCCTAATTTTGTCTGTGGGTTGTAAGACCAGACACAGCTTGAACTAACCAAAATGCATTGCTGAAATATTTTCTACATCCCTCTGAAAGGTGAGCACTAAAGTCAATGTACTTGAAAAGCAAATCCACCAAAGAAAGCAGCTCTCAGAAAAAACATTTTTAATTCAGCATTTGCAGACTAGTTATATAATAGGAAGAGGGTTAAAATTCCTTAATACTTGGACCTACACAAAGCTTCCTCCTCCTAAGGGAAGAATATAAACAGAAAGCCTTTCCCTTTTGTGCAGAGAATAAAAGAATTAATCTAGTCTGAAGGAAGCAAATATTGTCCTAGAATTAAAATACATATCATATCCTTTGGGTCTTGTTAGTGCCTCTGGTCTTAACTCTCGTGGTTCTTTTGCCTTTGATGATCCTCCAAAAATGGAGGGTATATGCAAAGATCTCAACGGACAGAGCTCCCCACAGATCCCTACCCACCTGGCAACAGACAGCCATTTTCGTAGGAATAGTCATGCTCTTCCCCACAATTTAGCAAGACTCATCTTGAAAGGTGACTGTGTAGAACAAGCAGGAGACACTTGTATGATATCCACCTCCCTGTTCTGCTTCTCCTGGAGACACTGGGCCACAGCCAGCCATCTTGAGTAGCGTCTACATTATCTGCCACAACTAGGCTATCAGCAGTGCGGTTGTAAACAATGTGCTCAATCCTACTGAATATAAATCCTAATGGACAAAACAAATCGCTTGGTGAATCCCATTAAGGAAATAGAGCTTCATCTCGCTCTAAAACAAACCATGAAAGGGGGTTGGTGGCATATGTTGATCTGATATTCAGAAGTAAATGATCCTACATAGCAATAGCAAAAATAAAGCCTAGTTCAAATAACCTCAGTGTGTGTGCTTTTCTAGATGAAAAGAGGGGAAAGGTCATTTTTGTTGGAAGTCTAGAATAAGTAGTGGAGAAAAAAATGTCCATGAGCTCTTCACGTGTGCTTTCATCCTCGCCTTACTGGAAGTCAGCTGTGCGAACTCCAGTCCACATGCTACTTAACTGGAAGCAGCTTCCCACTTGAAGGGTATTTTCCTATCACTGATTACATCTCAACACATCTCCTTTCATTATTTCACCCTACTATATCCACCAATGAAAATAATATAAGTCCAACTATAGTACTCAAAGGAAAAGCCTGGGAAAACACACACACACACACACACACATATCCAGTGTTGATTTATGACCTGAAATGCTAAAACATCAAATGCAATTCACTGAGAGAGATTCCTTGCACAGATGGGAGAATCTGATCCAAATTTTGGTGTTAATTTGAGATACTAAGTCATTCTACCTTTTACCAGAAAAATGCAGTGTATTTGTGTGGTTACCATTTATCTGTGTGGATTGCTTGTAAGCCTGCTCTCAGGATCTGCATTTGTCAGACCTGCCTATAGTCAACTGGCATTGCTGAAAAACAGTTGCTGTGAACAAGCCATTCTAGGAAAGCTTTCATTTAACCAAAGAACAATCATAACAAATGGCTTCAGATAGAGCTCATGTCTTGTTGATCCTTAGATGATAACCCCTTCTATTTGCTCACTTATTCATTTTAAGTAAGATTTAGTTCAAGTCAACAAACATATTTCCTTTGAACTTAGGATATTTATAATAGAGTCCCATGGAAAAAGATAAATACAGATAGTAACCGTAACATAAAGTAGAAAGCAGAAATTTTGAATTCAACAGTTTTAGTGTTGATAATCTGTCTTTGATTAAATCATACTATATGTAACTGATTCCCCTCAAAACAGCCAATTGTGTCTCATGTTTTCCTTGCTCTTGTTCAATTTCAGAGATTAGTCTAGGCAAGATCAAAGTCAAAATGGCTCAGTGAAAGAATTCTCTGATGCTCTAGAGCTATAGTTTGAATTTAGCATGCTCACTGTAAGCAGCATTCAGCTGGTCAGCACCATAATTTTTAACAAATTTAGCAACTCGAGGAAGCTATCATTACACTGCTTCTCTTATTTCACTTTTGACTTTGATCTTCAGAAAATAAATCACTGCTTATGAACTCAGACTAATAATAAACTAAAAACTTTGATATTAAAAGTTCAAATGACTAGAATATGGGTGTTACTCAGTAATAGAATATGTTCATAGCATATGGGCATAGTCTTCACCACTACTAGTGTTTAAAAGGATTTCTTTTACTATTATTTAATAATCATACATAAACAAAGAATATAATTGCATTTCTGTATGAAGAAAAACTCATAAAATCTTATTGCAAAGGATACCTCACACTTCAGCTTCGGCATATAGAGAAATATGGAACTGATCTGGGACTTCTTCCCCACTGGCTAGATTTTAGACTGTGCTCTACAGGTTGCTGGAAGAGAAGAAAAAACATCAATATTCTTACCAAGCAGTGGAATCTGCATGCTATAATACTGGCCTGCCAGTCAAGATGACTCTACTTCTGCAACAGTAAAAATGAATGCTATAGGAGTAACCAGCCATTTCTGAACTGGATTTGAACTCTGGGAGAAAATCCATAAATAGTACTGTAAGACAAGTCAAATGTTGGGATGTAACTGACACTAGAAGAAACCTTCTACCCTTGTTTTATTAAATGAACAGGCGGTCAAATTGTCTTTGAAACATTCATGTTTATACACATGGATTAGTGATGCTCCAAACCTTGGTCAGAGAAACTTTTTCTTATAATGGGATTCAGTCAGTTCAGAGACTCTGGATACCTGGTCAAAGTGTTGAGAATAAGTGAGTGTTGTGTGCTCCGCCCTAAAGAGAAAGTATATACCACTCCCACACACCCTCAATACTTAATGGAATACCACAGAAGAGGGAACCAGAACACTGTTAGAACCGGTGGATGGAGACTAGTTCTATGGAATGCTATCTCTAGGACATGACATCACTGTTTCACTCATGAACCCACAGTAGCTATGATCACCCTCACAAGACCTGCAAAGACTGAGCCAATCAACAATCTATCATGGATGACAGAGGAGCATGAGGCCCCATACTCACCTGAGGAGCTACTGAAAGTGAATGGCTTCTGAGGGATAAAGGGTTTTCTTCAGAGGTGTGCCATTGATAAGTGGCCCATGATCCAGAACCAGGAGAGAGTAACTTCTGTGATGTTAAATCAACACCTTTGTGCTAATTTGTCACAGCAGCTGTAAGAAGCTAGTGTAGAAACGTATGCTATGAAATGTCCTAAAGTGCACAAGGACCAATCGTGTACATTTTATAGAGAGCTGCTATCATTTAAATGTTGGCAAGTGAAAAAATTAGATTATTTATACTATGGAATCTTGTAATGGTTTACATATAAACATCTAAAACCATACTCACAATTACTCCAGGTCATTTTTTTCCTCAAAAAAATAAAATAAAATGCTATAGAAAGTGTTGAGTATTTCTGTACATAACCCATCTCAATTCCATTCTTTCTTGTTCCTCCCACACCAAATGTTATCTTCAAACATCTGGATATTAATTTCACATACTGTTTTATTAAAGAGTATACAACATTTTGTGTGACTGTATCACTCTATGTACTCATATCTGAAACGAGTTTTCTCCCAACATTACTTCTGAGGATTACCCACTCTGGCTTTAGTTCACTTATTTCAGTCCTCTGTGATATTTTTTGGTAAAACACAACAAAACAAAAATCTATAGTGCACTATTATCATTCTGTTATTGAATAATGCTTCTCTCCCCACCAATAACTTGCTATTCATAATAAGGATACAATAAATATTAGGGTGAATGTCTTCTGATACACAGATATGCAGATCTCCTAGAATACAGGCACAGAAGTGAAATGTGTGTATTAGACCACAATGCCTTTAACATTGCTAGATGATGTCATGCTGTTCTTCAAGGCAACTAATATTGCTTTGAAATTCCCCTCAGAATTAAATACATAGTTTAATACCATTGCATAAAGATGCTGCATTGGCCTCAGTGAGTTGAGCGTCCTCAGAAATTTCTCTGTAATTAAGTTACTATGACCCCTGAGTTATCTTTCTGGTTTTAGTTACAGCATTTTTAAATTATATATAGCAGTATCTGCATTAGTATAGCTAAAAAGCTCTGATTTAAAGATAAAAAATTTATTTGGTATTATAAGAAGCAACCTTCATGAGGCTCTGAAAATGTAAAAAATATTTCCCTTGAATTTATTGACAACGGACCTAAAACTGATTACTAATATCAAAGTTGAGCTATGTTCCAGAGGGAGGTTGTTCTTCACTTTCAATAGTGATGAATTAAAAGAATAAGACCTGGGGTGTCCTCAGAAGCAGAGTACATTTATAGTATGTGCAAAGCCAAAGATTCAGTCCCCAGCACAGTGAAAATAATGTAAGTACTTTGTCAGAATCGTGTCTGAAGTAATACTTATGTAAATCTAATAATCAATAATCACTGTAACTTCTATATTACAGGTGAATAATTTGTCATACGTAAAGGTAAATAGTTTACTAAAAAATCACACAGAACAGAAATCCAGAATTGCAGTCCATAAACATTTCAAAACACCACCAGTTCTCTTTGCTTCCTGGAAGAAGCCAATACTTTTCTCTCTATCAATCTTTGATAACAGTTTAGAAATATTTACTGAGGAAGTAAAATAAATTATAACTTTAAAACTAAATTAAATAATTGATATTAAATTTTAAATAAGATGAATAATGTAAATAAAGAGAAACTTTAAAAATAAGAAACCTAGCAAGCAAGAGGAGTCATCTCATTCTGTCAATTTTCTCAGTGGCTGGACACGTACAAGATTTCTCTTAGCTCAGGAAACAAATGAAGTTGTTCATCATTTTCTCAAGGTCAGAACAGAAACACACAAGAAGCTGTGATCACTTCATACTCCACTATCCACAAACAAAACTCTAGAAGATTTATTAAGAATAACTTCAAAGATATTCATAGCTTCTAAGATTGGTCAGAAGCCCAAGAAGCTGCCAAGCCTCTACACTGAAATTGAATTTTTGGAAATAGAAACAAACTCCATTTGTAAAGGGTTCTGTGCATCTCAGACTGGATGCCCACATACAGGTCAAGCAGATGGGTACCCCATCTCTGGGTTGTCTCACTACTTTGAGTTTTTTCCTAGATATTCTTATGTGTCTGCATGCCTCATTTCTACTAGCTGAGTTATTGCAGACGGCTGATGAATTATTAGTGCACATAGATGAATTTTATAAACTCAGAGTGAGTGACATGTTTGCCACTGTTGCTGGGCATCTCTACTATTGGTCTCATTTGTTTTTTAAGTTTTTAAAGACAGGGTTTCTCTGTGCACCCCTGGCTGTCCTGGGACTCTCTTTGTAGAACAGGGTAACCTCAAAGTTCTCAAATTTTTAATTAAAACTCATTGTTGTAACAATTTACCAGAAACTGAGCAGTCCTAAACAACATAAATCTATACTCGTTAAGCATAGCTAAATAAAAAACAACTTAAATCTATAAATATATAATCTTGCTGCCATGGAAATGAGAAAGAAGTCTAAGTTGATCCTGACAAGCCAAAATTCAACATGTCAACCAGGGCTGTTGACGGAGGCAAGATAAAGATACTGTGTGTGGTGATTATTCTTGGTTATTAGTTGATTATATCTAGATTAACTAAAACCCAAATATCTATGCACACCTGTGAAGGACTCTTTTTCTTAATTAAATCACTTGAAGTGGGAATTCCATTTCTAATCAGGACCCCTGAAGTGGGAAGATACACCTTTAATCCAGATCTTTTAAGTGGGAATATCCACTTTTGATCTGGGTCACACCTTCTGGTGGCAGCCTATGTAAAAGGCACGGAAGAAGCTTTGCATCTTTGCTCTCACTCTTTCTAGCAAGTCTATTCCTTCACTAGCAGTAGAATCTACGTCTACATGGCTTCGGTATATATAGAAGAGCAGCTGAGACATCCAACTTTGAAGACTAAATGACTAGTGGACCCATGGACATTCATTTGGTAGACAGTCACTATTAGAAGCCATTCTAATAAGTCATGTGTATATGTATGTGTATATGCATGCATATATACATATATATATGTGTATGTATATGCATACATATATACATAGACATATATGTGTGCATGTATATATGTGTGCATGTATATATGTGTGCATGCATATGTATATGTGTGTATATATTTATACATACACACACACATACACACACACACACACACACACACACACACACATATATATATATATATATATATATCGTTCCTCTAGAGCAATAATTCTCAACCTTCCTAATGGTTCAACCCTTTAAAAATTATTTTTGTTTTTACTTCTAACTGTAATTTTTGCAACTGTTATGAATTGTGATGTAAATATCTCAACTCATGTATTTTTCAATGGTCTTAGGCCACCCCTGTGAAAGGGTCATTCAACCCTCAAAGGGGCTATGACCGACGGGCTGAGAATCACTGCTCTAGAGACTCCTGAGTAATATAGATTTTAGTAACAGAAGTGGTTCTAGAGCAACAGAAGTATATGGATACATTTTTTTTAATTACCTGGAATAGACTTTCCAATTTGCTAACTCCTATTGTTACTAAATTTTCTCCAGTAACTGAAGCCTTTCCTGGGAGCTTAGAAAGTACTAAAAGCCCATGGTGTAAACTATTTTAAAAATTTAAGAAGTCAACTACATGTGATTACCCTAATTCACCAACTGTGAGAGGCAACAGATTTGGTGATTCTGTATATAAAACTTTTGACAATTTGTAGGAAAATGATGATGGGCAGTTCCTTCTACATCTCTGGATAAATTGTCAAAAGAAAAGAGTAAGTTCCAGGATAAAATAGATCAACTTCTAGCTTCTCAGACTATGGTGAAGGGCGACAATTAATTCAGGGATAAAACTGACCAGCTCCAGGAGAGCAGAAAGAGCTAAAGGTCTCTAAGTGTGCCCTTGAAGGGAATCTCCTCTCCAGCAGCCACAGGGCTCAAGTTGCAGGAAATCAAACTGAAGCCTTCATTATGAGGTTGGCTGAATTACTGAAAAAAAAAATCAAGTCCCAGCTTTTGCAGTGTGTCAACAGTGAAAGTAAGGGCATTGATTGGAAAAGGATGGAATCCTATTACTTGGGATGAGGATATGGGGGAGGACCCTATTGGAGCTGAGAACTTTGAACCCTCAGATTCTCAAGGATTTATCACACCTGTTGAATCAGAAAAATGTAACAGTGGGTCCACAGCCATGGAATCCAATGGTTTTACCATGTCCCCCACCACACCGAAACAGCTGGCCTGACAGAAAGATGGACTGGCCTTTAGAAGGCATAGTTACAATGCTAATGAAGCAGCAACCAAGGTTCTTCAGAAGGTGATATATGCTTTGAATCACGATCCAATATATGGTATGGCGTCTTAGTTAGGATTACTAACTGCTGGGATGAAACACTGTTACCAGAGCAACTTGAGGAGAAAAGGCTTTGTTTGGCTTATCCTTCCACATTACTTTGTTATGGAAGGATGTCAGAATAGGAACTTGAGTCGGGCAGGGATCTAGAAACAGAAGCTGATACAAAGGCCATAGAGGAGTGCTGCTTATTAGCTTGTTGCTTATGGCTTTCTCAGCCTGCTTTCTTGTAGAACTCAGGACCACAATTCCAGGGATGACACCGCCCACAATAGGCTTGATCCTCCCCCATCAATTACTAATTAAGAAAATGTCTACCACCAGATCTCATGGAGGCACTTACACAATTGAGGTTCCCTCCTTTCAGGAAATTCTAGCTTGTGTCAAGTTGATATAAAACTACTTCCTGTTCCTATGACCTTAAGTTCTGCTGGCCTAGAAGTTTTGAGTCCAGAGTGGAGAGTGCTCCCACCAGGAGCCATAACAAACCTTCTATTGAATTAAAGTCTTGGACTTCCCCCTGGCCACTTTGGACTTCTGAAGGCCATAAATCAACAGGCTAAGAAAGAATAACAGTGTTAAGAGGGGTGATTGATCCAAATTATTATGGGGAAATTAGATTGCTTCTCCACAAAGAAGAAAGATTATGTCTAGAGTGCAGGGATCCTTTAGGGTGTCTCTTGGTGTTCCCATGTCCTGTGATAAAGTTAATTGGAAACTACAATATAACCCAGGCAGGATGACAAAGGGCACAGATCCTCGAGCAATGAAGGTATGGGTCACTCGTCCAGGAAAAGATCCAAGCCCTGATGAGGTGCTTGCAGAGTGGAGGAAACACAGTATGGGTAGTAGACAAAGTTAATTATAAATGCCAGCTAAGACCATGTGACCAGGGACAGAAACAAAGATTATAATTGACATGTGTGTTTCTGTCATATCTAAGAATATGTTTGTATAGATATTTGTGTTTCTTTTCTCAATTTCTTTATCCTATAATATATTTCTGTTTCTATAACCTTAAGTTCTGCTTACCTAGAAGTTTTGGCTCTAGAGTGAAGAGTGATCCTACCAGGAGCCACAACAAACCTTCCATTGAATTTAGAGTCTCAGACTTCCCCCTGGTCACTAAGGACTTCTGATGACCTTAATTTATCATATCTGTTTTCATAAGTTAACTTTGAGATACTCAAAGGTATCCATCAAGGGACATTGCCACCAATTCTAAATTTATGATGTATTTATGGTTATTCTATGATGTTAGGAGTGATTATGACCTGGCTAAATATATGATGCATTTGTGATTATACTTAGGATGGTTATATCAATGTTAGGAGTCATTATAACCTGGTTATTGTTTTCATTTGGAAATTAAGCATGACATTAGGTGTTGGGGTGACCTTCCTTTACATTGTATAAATGTGTGTCCCTGTATTTTCAATTGTTGATTACTATAGAGGCAGAGAGCTACATGCTGGCAAGATTTTGGTATTATTTCTATGGGCTGTACTGGTTTTTTTATTTGTAAATGTGTCCCCTTGCACACCTGCCCAAGAAATGAAAGTCAGATAGCCCTTAATGCCTAAAGGCAACCTAAGAGATGGATGGGGAATTATTTTGCTGTTGATTGGTTCTAACTGAAATATGCCTTTGTTGTACCAGGAAGCACTCATGAACCCCAAAAAACCAACAAGGAGCCAATTCTGACACAATTGCTCTAGGGCCTTTTTTTTTTTTCAAGCTCGAGTTTGGGCCACATCACCATCTATGACACAGCAGAACAGGAAGGGGCAGCCATGAGTCTAGTGTCAGGCAAGCATTTATAGAGGCAAGAAAGGGGTATCTAGCCTGGCACATATCTGATTGGGGGCCATTATGGCCTTTAACATAATTGGCTGGTGCTGGGAACTAAATCCTAAATTGTAGCCAGCAGACTACCCCAGCACAAAGCCAACAACTTTAAACTGTGTAGAATCCTCCACATCTTAATTAAACCTTGGAAGGGTTAACAAAAGTCCCACAATAATAAAGGAATGTGATTGTGTGTCAGTGACATAGGGTGGACTTGTGTCAACTTTACTACATCTAGAATTAGCTAAACCCAAATGGCTGGCCACACCTGTGAGGGAGGTTTTTCTTAATTAAATCACAGGAAGTGGAAAGATTCGACTCTAATCAGGATCTTTGAGGTGAGATGATATACATTTAATCCAGATCTATGAAAGCCCCCTTTATTCTGGGCCACTCCTTCTGATGGAATCCAGTAGAAAGAACATGGAAGAAGGAAGCTTTCTTTCTTTGCCTGCTTTCTCTCACTCTTGCTAATAAATCCATTCGTTCACTGGCAGTAGAGCCTACATCTTCATGACTTCAGTGTATACTGAAGACCAGTTTAGACAGCCAGCCTCGAGGACTGAACAACTACTGAACTCATGGGGCTTCATTTGATAGACTGTAACTGTTGGAACTCATTCTAACAAATCTCCTTTATACAGAGAGAGAATCTGGACTACCACATTGTCTTTTCCAACTTGTAGAAACCCTAGATTCAGTTCTTAATCTCCTGTTCCATGCCATCTTCAAAACATCTACGGCTACTGAAGTCATTCAAACTCAAATCAGCCCATGTCTCTTGTCCCTCTTACACATTTAATGTCTCCGTGATTACATAGGTCTCATGGGTAATGGTTTCACAACAATATTAATTGTCTTTTGTCATATATACTGTATCATCATATTCACAGTTCCTGGAGATTAGGCCATGGGCAAACATAAGAAGCCATTGCACCATACAGACCCTATTTTAACTTCATTGAATAAATGTACTAAATGTAGGCATATCACCCCAAATAAAATCAAATGTTAGATGAATAATTTTGTTCATTGAGCACTACTTTAAAAAAAAATAAGTTTTTCCTCATGAATGTTCTTCCATAGCCACAAAATATAAGGAGCTATAAAAATGTGTAAGGAACATATAATTCTACTGCTTTCTGATTTCATCAGGCAAGATATCAATCCTCTTGAAAAATTAGTCCAGCTAAGTTGGTCCTTCTAACATTTTGCTTTCTGTTTTACCATGTTTAAAAATGTTTTACCGCGTTTACAAATTTGTTTTGAAGCCAACTGTTAGATGAATAATTTTTTTGTTCTGTAGTTTTTTCCTTTGTTCTGAGAATGCAGGTACATTTAAACAAAAAAAAAATCACACACATAGATTTTATAAAATATTTTTACTTTCCCTTACTACTAACAATATTTTAAATCTCTTTAAAGGGCTAAATAAATGCATTTATATTTAATACTGTAGAGTTTCTTTCTCATTACTCCAAGTGATAAAGGCTGTAATTTCAAATCTTACCAAGTTAATATAATTTTCATCAACTGAAGTACACAGTTCAATCTCAAAACCTTGAAAATAAATGAAACGATGAAGAAATAAACAGGCAGATCAATCCATTTGATCCTGGAAATTCATCAGAATGTCTAATTCTCTCCTTTGACATTAGCCTTTATTGACTTGGTCATCTGAACAAATGAGTTCCTATTCTCACACCTTCAATTTCATGCTTCACTATTTCTAGAACTAAATTTCTTTAATATTAAGCATATCCTTAGTATTTGCACCAGTGAGGAGAAAATCCATTTTATAACAATCTTAACCTTAAAACTATTCTTTTATAAAATCTTTGGAAAGACCTTTTAAAAAAATCTATTTCTATGGACCTGTTCAAACATGTTTGTAATAATACTATATTTATCAAGAGCTCAAAACTGGGGTAAATTTTTTTCTCTAGTAAAAATGTTTACCCTTTGTTTACATAGGAAATATTCTTTCTAGTTTAGGAGATTTATTGCTGCAAATACATCTATAAATTTAGGTCAATAATGTGAGTTTGAATAAACATGAATACAAAAATATTTCAACCAAATTCTTCTTTCACTATATTCCTAGTATGACAAAGGATTTCAAAATATAAAGTTTTATAGGTTTTATGATATTACAACTCATTTTACAATATCTTGAAAAATTAATATGATTTCTAAGGCTTTTATCTCAATACTCCAAGATTAATGACTGTTTACAAAGACTGCCTTGTAAAACTAAAACATGTTCCATTAGATTAACAGCTATTGTGTTAATAGTACCATTATCCTTTCTTTTAATATGAAGGATAATAAAATATAGATTTAGGAATATTATAGTATAGCTGAGAAGAAAGTTAGCCACTCTGTCTTGGAAGAAGTCATAAAGACTTCAACTGCATCAGACAATAAAACTCTCAACATATTTTATAGTGTACTTCTCTAGGAGTGCCTACTGGGAAGTCACTTCTCATAAAGAATTATCTTTCATGGAATATTCATAAGGTATAAGTCTCACAGCATTTTCTCTGAATGTAGGTATATTCCATGACTGCAGTTGAGGGCTCTTTACAAAATATATGCAATATTTCCTAATTCAAACAATGTATATATTGTTTTTAATTCTCTTGCCTTTCCCTAACTATTCACTTATGAACCCAAGACCAGAATCCTTTTTTCCATATGAAGTCTGCCAGTTGAATTTTAAAAGACACATATCCTTCTGCGATATTCTAACTTGGACCAATAAATGACTTTAATGTTCATTATGATTTATGTGCCCTAATCACCATAGCAACTGTCAATGGAGTGATGAGAGGGAATCTGAAGAAGAGCAGGCCTTAGTAGAGAGCCACTTTGTATTTAGCTACTTATACCATAACTGCAGGAAGACAGCAACGTACTGCTTCGAGTTTGTGTTCCTTCCTACAGAAGTCAATACTAAAGTATAAAGTACTGCCTTGTTCCTAACAGGGACAGGATGAGAAATATTTAGGTTAGTGAATGTTGGCAAAAATATTACACTTAAAAGTTAAGAATGATTGATTGTCTTCATCTTCTAGTTTGCTCAATATAATTAAATATAAATATGCATTCATTTGCCCATAATGAATTTATTTCAACGAATATTTGAGTGGAAATTATTCTTGAGAGACTGTGTCAGTGCCTTGGAGGATACAAGGCAAAGGAAACAACCATGGTGTTACGTACACGAAATGAAACCATTACTGAATTCTGGAGACATGACAGAATCTGTGTTATGATGATAGATGAATGGACATAGAGGAAACACATAGCCAAACACTTAAGGCAGAAACTGGGAAATGATAAAAGGCAAAGAAAAAAAAAAGATACATTTAAGAAGTTGGATACAGGAATCTGCAATGTCATTTTAAAAAGTACTAAGAAATAAATGAATAAAATAATGGTATTTACCTAATATTAAAAATGAGAGTTAAAAAGCCATTCAACACAGGAGAAAAGGTGTATGTCAATCGTGTTTTGCATAGGAGCAGGGAGAGAATCCTGTGTAGGCGCCTTGGGGAATAAAAGGCAAAGAAAACAAGCATGTTCTTAGGTACAGGAAGTTAAACCATTATTGCACTGTGGAGACAATAACAGAGGGATAGGAACTTACTTTATACAGAATAAGTAGCCTAGCCCTGTTCGGCAGATGCCTTTCTACTACATCCTTTGAAATGGCTAAGGAGGAAGACTTTCTAGGACAAGGCAACACAGAGCAAATACACCTTCTGCTGTAGACTAAGAAGTGCCATGTAGACATGGTACCTAGCTCCCAGGAAGTAGATTTTCAGAGCCAAGCCTATGTCACATCTTAGCTAAACTGATAAAAAAAAAAAAAAAAAAAAAAAAAAAAAAAAAAAAAAACTATAAGAGTTCCCAGTTTCCAGTATGACAGTCAGCAAGAACAGACTTGTGGACAGACAACCAAAGGCAACAGGTACGCATCAGGTGACTATTTTATTTCATTTATGGAAAGCCTAGCTCCATCTAATGCATGCACATGTAGCGGATAAGTGGATAACAATGTGTGCTTTATTGAAATCTGAGAGAAAACGCCTACACAAAAGACACAGCCAACCCAACTTGAAGAAAACAGGTAAAGACCTCACAGGAGAGCCTTGTTTTCTTCTTTTCCAGCTCCCCTTACTGGTCAGAGTCTTTTCTTATTCTCTTCCAAGCTAAAAATATCCTCCTCAATAGTTCCTTTCTTCTGAGCTGCAAGGCAGATGTCTCAAACCCTCCACCTGCAGGTAGCAATGTGAAAGGATCCAGACAGACCTCAGCCACACTCTATGTGTGAAAGAAAACCACAATCTCTTTTCTGATACCACTTTTAAGCTAAGGGCTTGCCAAGCATAACTCAGAAACCAGCCTCTGATTGTACCTTTCTTTTTCCTTTGTTCTGTGCCCTAAACTACTGCATCTCTCTCGACCTTGGTTTAGGTATTTAAGGTAAAAAAAAAAAAAATTCCTACCAATGTTTATTTTTTTAGTCCCTAAAGTCCAGCCATTACCATCCCATCATAGTAAAAGACTACTCTCTGTCTTTCTGAATCTGGCCATGTGTTTTTTCTGTACACCACATAGTGAGTATCAGTGAGCTCCTGTTACAGCGTTCTTCTCAACCTGTGCTCTTAGAAAGTATGCCCCAACTAGTTAAGTCAAGAACAACCCATCCCCTACTTAGTCTGTGTGCTTTTTTAATAAGCTGGGCATGCGACTTGGGAGCCACCCTATCTGACAGTCCCATCTGAAGCTCGGAACTTTCACTGATTATAGAAAATGGATGCTTTTTACTGTAGATATGGCATGGAAAGTATAAATCCTTCCTTACTACTGATACCTCTTATGTTAGTGGGATGAGAAACATTCTGAAGAAGCTGCTAAGAATAAAATGAATGGAAAGTGGGCCAGGGTAGAGCAATCTCTAAGTGGATAACGTCTGAGGCAACTCTACTATTAGAGTTTTAAATGTTTTAAAATCATTTGCGATGAGTTTTGGCTTTTTATTCCCCCATGGGCTTTGTCTCCTCAAGTATCCATGATAGAAACCTTGTCCTCAGCCTCTGATTCTTTCAGTTTGCTCATGTATATGACCCTATCCTGCCTGATCGTCAATTCACATCATGGTGTTGAGTATATTTTCTGCTTTCCTGACCTCCATCACTGAATGTCTTCAGACAAGATTTTATGCCCGAATGGAACAATTTACATACCGGATTTACACTCTCTTGACTGCCTACCAGGGATACCCAAGCTTTTGACATTACAAAGTCACTTAGTCATCTTCAAGGATGACTCTAGATTAGCAGTTCTCAGCCTGTGAGTTGTGACCCATTCAGTGTTTAATGGCCCTTTCACAGGGGTTGCTTAAGATCATCTGTGTATATAAGATATTTTCATTATGGTTCATAATTGTAGGAAAATTACAGTTACAAAGTAACAATGAAATAATTTTATGATTGGGGTCATTGCAACATGAGGAACTGTATTAAGGGGTTGCAGCATTAGGAAAGCTGAGAACCATTGCCCTAGAGAATCTCACAATCAGGTTTTTTAAATAACAAAATTTTAATCTCATGTTTTAAATAAGTTTACTATTTTGTGCTTGGTTATATTGTTAGCTGTCAGTATCAAGGACTACAAACTACAAGTGGGACACAATGGCAGGCCCTTAGGCAATTGTGCTGATTGGCTGAGTATAGCCAGCTCTGTCAGTCAACAGGATCTCCAGCGCAGGAGCGAAGATACAGCTTCCAATTCCCTGATACTTCCAATTCCCTGCAATGTCCTTCACTGTATTCTGCTTACTGAAGCCCCATGTTTATGGGCCACTTCGTCCCAACCCAAGCTGTTGCTTTGGTTCGTGGGTCAGGATCTAGCAATAGAGAGAGTGGGGATTGAGGGGCGAGTGACGTGAAGAATGGAGACAAGACAGAGTCTGATCAAGTCTCTCCTTTTATTGAAAAGAAATCCTGGGTATTTATACCCTTTACCATGTGCCTTACCCTCGTGGACAAGCAGAGGAACACAGCTGAAGGAACTATGCCATGTGCCTTGCAGCATGGACACCATGTGCACCTTGCAGCTGGGGGCACTAAGCAAAACAAGATATGTGAGAAAAACAAGATGTTTATCAGAGTGTGCTCAGCTGTTGTGGGCTATTGAAAATAAGTCTCTTGTCAGGGTATATGGCTTGAGATGGTTGCAAAGGTGATAGCTGCTTTCTGCTAGGAGTCGGCTCCCAACAGCTGATGGGTTAAACAGCCTTCTTACCTTTAGTGTCACCCCTTCCCAAGGATTTTTATTTTAATTTTTTAGTTGTTTTTCTATAGTATAAATCTGTCTATCCCAGTCTCACCAAAACCTTTAGTAAATCCTATTTTGCATAAGCTGGGTCTCAGACATGATGTATGTTTTGTTTCTAATGCCATTGTCCTTGAAAGAATATCATCTTACAGTGAAAATAAATGGAAGCAAATCCTTCATGAACCAAATCCAGAGTTGGGACCAATCTTAAAATGTTAGCCCTGTGGTTTGGGGTGCAACTCAAAGGTAGATTGTATAGTTAGCATGTGTAAAACTCTGAACTCAACTCCCAGTAACAATAACAGTAACAAAAAGTTGCCACCTCCAAATACGTTCTAAAATAATGTGCTTCTAATAAATAACCGAATTCCATCATTCAATCACATTTCCAAGAGTTAAGCACGGTCCCTTCAACTGCATAATTACATAAAATTTCTATATAATTCTACATGTTATGTTTTAATGGGACAGACACAAAGTAAAAATAATGCAAAGAATAGTCATGATGTTGAAAAGTTAAAGAACATTGTCAGGAGAAACACAGGGTTTCTTTACAAAGAGAGGATGTATGTTGAGAGCAATATTTATGCAATTGAAGAATTGTCATGTGGATGAACAAACGTGACAATTCTCTTCTGCTCCAGATGGCCTACAGAGATTAAGTTTTATATGAAGTTACGTCTTACCTCAACATAAGACAGTGCATTAAAATAATGTTTCTGTCCAGCTATAAAAGGGGCTATGTAAAAGTAAAGTTTTGTAAAATATTGATCAAGTTAGCCAAGTTTGTGCTCCAGCAACAAAAAGAAAAAATACCCAATCTTAGTACTTCATCAAACAAAGTTTCTTATTTACATCATCTGTCCAACACAGGTCACCTACACACACACACACACACACACACACACACACACATACACTCATGGTAGCACTGCGAGACCCAAGATGACAGAGATTGTACCATGATATAATTAATATTGCTATTTGAATACAGGTCCCAAGGCCTGCCATGACCAGGGAAACATAATTTGGATCAAAATGAACTCAAGTGCTTCTCCCTGGAATGCATTCTTATTGTTTCTACTTAAATTTCATCAGCCAAAGAATTCAAGGACATGTTTAATGTTAAGGAGATGGGACACATCATAACCAAGTACCTGGAAGGACAAAGATGACAGAATTCTCAGTGACTACTTGTAACATTTACACAACTCTGTAGGATTCAAGCCACGTTGAAGTATCACTAGATATTTTGTAGAAAAGATTAAATTTTTTTCGCTCCCTTTAAATGATAGGATTATAGAATTCTAACTTATCATAGTTCCTTTAAGATGGAGGATGTTGCAATTCGAGTCAAATAAATAACTCTGGAGTGTTGAAATGCTTCATAGTAAAATCACTATGCTCAATGTTTGAAGGTACTGAGCTGAGCTTACAAAGATCTTGGCTTGCAGGAGCAAAATATTGACAGGTCAACAGCTCTAACTCTGTTTGATAAGCCTGCCATGCTCCATCTTTTTCAAATATTTACGTCTGGCTTCTGCATAAGAGTTGTTGATTTTCAGTAGAGGCTGCGATGAATGACAGTTGATAACTGTTCTCTGTGTTGCATAGAATTTACTTGCAAGGTTTCGAGCTATTTTTCCTCTTCCACAGTAAACGTGAAAGCTGAGTTAAACAGGTGGCTTTAAACGCTGTCAGCTGTATTCTAGTGGCTTGATTGTGTCTTTCACTATGTAAAAGCCGCTTCTTATAGGTTATGTTATTTATATTAGTCTCCTGATTCATATTACTGCAGATATTGCTTAAATTGAGAGCAATTACCCAGCTCATTTTTGCTCATTTTAAACCTGCTGTGTCCTCAATATTTTTTACCAAATTATGGATCAAACAAGGACAGCTAACCATTTTCCTCCTGGTAGAGCTGTGTAGGTACCCTGGAAGTTACCTTAGAGATGACCTAATTCACCCCTCTATCTTACATGTAGAATATAATAATGCTGGACATCTATTGATAATGTACTATGTTCTTGGCACACAGCTAATGGTGGTATCTCAATTAATCTCTCTAGCTCAGTAGAGTAAGAATTGTCATCATTATCATCTAAACAAAGATACACAGGGACTGTGAGCCCCTATGGGGACTAAGACAGCTACTGTCATGTGGACGTCCAAAATGACCTCCTTTCTCCTGGTTTCAAATCTCAACTCTAGTTATAACTGTCACCTATATGTGGAGAAAAAAAAGTGAGCCAATAAGGATTCCCAACAGAAAAAAAAAAATATTTTATGGGTTCTAAAAACCTCTGAAAATTCCATTTGCAAATCCTCTTGTTGGCAAGGGTATGGATAAATGGGTACATACCTTTAAGCCACATAACATAGTGGGAGAGCCAAACATCAGGGAGTTAGCAGTGAGATTTTGTCTCCTAGAAATGTCAGAAGCCTCAACCATACACAGAGAACTACAGGTGATTAAGGAATGTCAAGAGCAGCAGAAATAATCCTCCCCATTGAAAAGCACACCCATTGGTTGCTCAATACCATATGGTCAGCCCTGAAGAAACAAAGATATGAGTAACGTTATACTTACTGATCAGATTATATTTATGAAGATACAGATATCTTTATATTGATTATGCTTATCTATCAGATACAAATATAGTTAGAGCGAGAGAGAGAGAGGCCTACAATAACAATTAATGAAAGACAAAATCACAAATATGAAAGAGAGGAGGGGTGTATGAGAGGGTTTGGAGGAAGGAATGGGAAAGGAGAAATATGATTAAACTATAATCTCAAAAGTTAGAAAACTATAACACTTTGAGATATTGAACTAAGATCTGGGGTTTTGGAACTGCTTCAGTTTACCATAGTTTTTATATATTAGGTGAAGGGAAATGGCAAGATATTAATATAGTCTAAGAGAAAAATTATATAGTATAAGTTATTCATGGAATAAAATGTAAAGCCTCCAGAAGCCCTGAAACATTACCTAATCCAGAAAACAAAAACAAATACTGAACCTATTAAACAGTGAGACTGAAAACCTACAATCATTTATTGAGAAGATTCTGGAATCATTTCTATAGCACTTTCTTGGGATTTTTATATCAATTATGCTTATCTGTCAGTGAAGGATTTATGAAAGATTTATATGATCTTCAATTTTGTTAATATTTTATATATTGTTTAATTTTTCACTTCAATCAAATTACATTTTATAATAGCAACAAGGAGATTTGACCCATTTGTTTATCTTTTTCATAAACTGAAATCAATAAAATTGGGAAAAAGCAACCTTGTCCGATCCCATCCCTGAACCTGAAAACTTTCCTGTGGGGTTTATTTATCAAACTGTTACACATTGGGATGGAGAGATGAAAGCCATGAAGACCTGAGTTCAAATCCTTAGAACTCCCTACCCAAAACTGTGCCAGTTGTTCATGGCTATAACCCAATGTAGGGAGGCACAAACCAGAGGATTGCTGGGATTTGTTGGCAAGCAGCCTAACACCAGGCTCAATTAAAGACCTCTGATCTCTAGGAGTGCACACACACACACACAAACACACACGCATGCACATACGCACGTGTGCGCATGCACACTTGTCATACATGCCAAGAGGTAAAGACACTTCTTCTTCTGACAACATCTACTCTTACAGAGTGTTCCTGTCAACACACCTGATACAGACTGTGGTCCAGTTCTTTGGTACCCAGTCCCCCAAAGTTCAGCCTCTGTCCTGAGAGAAACCTGTGTCTGGCTCTACAGCAATTCTACATTAAAGGCTTCCTTTCAAGCACTATGATAGGGGTCTCTCTCTCTAGCCAACCACCACCATAACATCTACAGGTGTGAGGTGTTGGAAACTGCGCCTCAGTTGGAGTGCTCTGATAGCAAGTGGGCAGGGGGATGCAGAATGACAAGGACTTCAAATGACAGCTGTGCTCCCTAATTCTCTAGCGGAAGCAAAGGAGTCAGGGCTGTGGTAAGAATGGCTAAGGTATGGACACACTGTGTGGTAAAGGTTTCAGCAGTCTGCGCTGGAGATATAACCTTTATTCCTCTAATAAGTTCTCTGGGAAAATGTGTGCAGCTCAAAACAATGAATCTACAAATGATCCTTAGGAGCATAACTTATCTGGAAACTGGAGGCTGCGTTCACAAGCACCTCCTGCCTGTCAGGCCCAATAGATCAGAGCAGGGAACAGCACTGATTTACAGCCTTGGCCCTGTTACCAAACCACTTCCTAACTCATATTCCTCATTCTTAAATTGAGAGCTATAATATGTCTGCCCCAGATACAAGGTTGTTTCTAATGAGCATGGCCATTTCTGAACGAGCGCCTTTCAAAATCGACAGTACCAGTTCATTTACTCCACCGTGTCATGCATTATGAAGTGATGGTATTGAATGGAGGAACTGGTTATAGGGATATGGTTTCTGTGATTAATTCGAGTACCCCAAAAGAAGAATTATAAGCTCCATCTTTACTCCATTCCCTTGCTTATCTTGACCTATATATTATTTTTAGAATATTGGCATTACCCAAAATCTTTCTAAATTTAAGAGTGTTAATTGAATATATTATAATGCACATGCTATCTGTAGATTTCAGAATGCCTCAAAGCTGTTCTTAAGACATCAGGAAGTGATTTCTGCAACACGGGGTGCAATAACGGGGTGGTGCCAGAGTTTAAATGTCCAAAGCTTAAACAACAAAACAAAAAATAAATACAAAGGCGGAAGGATACAGCGAGTCTCTTTAATACTCTTCTGGTGTATTATTTTAAAATCCACTCACAGATAGACAGATCTATAAATGATAGATAAAGAGAGAGAAAGAGAGAGATACACAGTGATACACATATATACTTTGTTTCTCAAACACTCTTAAACATAGTTTTACCTTTATATTCGTTCTTTAAAGAATGACTTGGATTAAATCGTTGACAAATATTCATATTTGCACAAGATTCACATTTCCAACTTTCTTAGAATTATGTTTTGCCATATATTTTGATGAAAGCGGGGAGAAAAAAAACCCAAAATGCTTTATGAGTCCCAGGACAAACAATACTGACTATTTATAATCCCCTTCTGTTTTGGCCTGATAACTACTGAGCTTGTATCACAGCAGAGTACAGCAGGTCTCTCACTCCTAAGCGTGACCCTATCAGCACGGACTCATTCACTTTTATGTTAAAACATGTGCATTTTGTACCCTCTATCCCTTCAAACAGTGCCTGCCAAGTACAATAAAACCTGAGTAAAATAAGCAGGTATTTGTCCCTTGAACGCTTACCTAAAGGCAGCCATTGTTTTTTTCAATGTTTGCAAGTGAGAACAATGAAGAATATAAAAGATGTCTGGCTTGCCTGTGGCCATGATGAGGAAGGGGCACGGCAGACTCAAATTCCAGGGTGTTGGTCCCACTCTCTGCTCTCTACACTGTGCCCAACCGACACATAAGCCCCAAATGCACCTTAACATTTCCACTTTCAGTAAAACATAGCACAGAAACCTCTTGTTTTGAAGTAAATCAACATTGAAACAAAACAATAGCCAGGTGTCCCTGTGGCTAAACCGGTTAAAAACCTGACTCATAACAGGAAATCCTGGGTTTAATTCCCAGTAGGACCTTCTGTCTTAAGCAACTAACTCAGGTTCCAGTTCCCTCCCTTGTAACATTCTGTTCCTTTACTTCTCAATAAATATTGCTTCCTTTAAAACAAAAGAAAAGAAACAAAACAACAAACTAGTTCAGAACTGCATTATCACAGCCTCTTTGGCTTCAAGCAGACTCGAGTGCAGGAGGCAGCAGGCCTCCGCCTTTCTCTCCGTCTTATTCTTGCCTTTACCCAGACTTAGTCCAATATTGCAGCAGTTTTCAAGCTGAAGTATAGGCACAAAGCCTTTCCAATGTGTCCAAAGGCTTAAGGAGAGACAGAGTTAGCATTTCCAGATCATTCCTGAAGCTACTCAACCTGTAAACTCTGGGATGAACAGTCTTTCCTTTCACAGTTCAAGTGCCCTCCAGCATTACACACACACACATACACACACTCACACACTCACACACACACACATACACACACACATACACACACACAGAGAGACACACATACACACACATACACATAAACACACATACACACACAAAGACACACATACACAGATACACACACACACATATACACACAGACTCACACACACAAACACACATATACACACATACACACACTCACACACACACAGACACACATACACACACACATACAGAGAGATACACATACACACACATTCACACACACACACAGACACACATACACACACACTCACACACACAAACACAGATATACACACAGAGACACACATACTCACACACACAAACACACATGTACACACAGACACACACACACAGAGACACACATACACACACATACACTCACACACACACATACACACAGAGACACACAGAGACATACACTCACACACACATACACACACACACACAAACTCACACACACATACACACATACACACACA